>NC_051073.1:62114378-62414378 GCF_004664715.2 Peromyscus leucopus
CAGATTAAGGGCATTATCTGTGCGACTCAAGGCTCATTGCCAGCAGGAACACCCACCTCCCCACAGACCATGTGGACGCAGAGCATGGGTGACCATCTGTCCCGGGGCCAGGGAGGCTGGATGTCCGCAAAGGACTCCAGGATCTCTGCCGATGTGAGGCCTCGATTACTCTTCTTACTGAGTTTACTGAGTGGTGTGTGATGGCCAATCAAAGCGGCCAGGAAAATCTTAAGAGATTATTGTAAAACTCTGGCTCCCTGAATCACTGATGGCTACTGTGTTGTATTTGGTTGTCATTTCCTTTTTCTCCTAAGTGACATCCTTTGAGGCATTGGCAGAAACCGGACAGAGGCCATGCCTGAATCCTTGGCCACACTGGTGTAACTTTTAGCCGTTTGCAACAGGTCATGGATTTCAGTTCTTCTAATCTTACTCTTCAAACGTCCCTGACCCAGGCTGGGCTTAGGGCAACAGAGGGTAGGCACCACGTGGACAATGGTCTGCGGGGGCACCAAGAGATCAGGAGACCTCCTCGGAGAAAATCCGGATTATTCCAGTTCCTCCCTAGGTTCCTCCTTTCCCTGAAGCCTCCATCCTGCTCACCCCCAAAACAAACGGAACAGAGGCTACAAAGGCTACATGGGCAAGAGGAAAGCATGACAGCATGGTTCTCTCTCTCTCTCTCTCTCTCTCTCTCTCTCTCTCTCTCTCTCTCCTTAGATTTACTTATTCATGTATTTTATGTATACACCAGAAGAAAGAATCCGATCTCATTACAGATGGTTATGAGCCACCATGTGGGTGCTGGGAGTTGAACTCAGGACCTCTGGAAGAGCAGTCAGTGCTCTTAACCACTGAGCCATCTCTCCAGCCCCAAGCATGGCTCTCCTAAGGCTTCAATCCTTACCTTATTGAATTTTCCCCAGTTCAGTCGCCGATAGAGTCCCTTCGCTACACTCACCTCCCTGTGAGCTGGGGAGAGTCCCTGCCTTAGGAAGGGGATTCCTGTGTCAGCCTCCTCAAGCTTGACCTCACAAAACAGCACCCCTCCCTCAAATTACCCTCACAAGATGGAGCCCTGAGCCTGAGCACCGACTTATTGACACCTGCCTTGAGTTCCTGAGTAGCCCTGCGAGTTATCAGTTCCTTACACACCACTGTATTCAGAACATCCCACAAAACGCCCTACAGTATCCCTGTTACTTTTCCGCAGTGGGAAAGTCAGTAAATGTCTTCCAAGCTCTTAATTCTTTCCTCTGGAACTCAGCTAAACGAGGGTCTGCACAGCATGTGTCTGTAGGGACCTCCAGAGCTGCTTTCCCCTCCATGGCTCACGGTGCCTCAGTTTCCCTGTCTTGGGCCAGTGACTCAGAAGTTCACAAGTACTAGGCAGTCGGGGGGGGGGGGGCAAGAGTACCGTTGAACTTGCCTTTGAGGTTTTATGAGGGTAGGAAATCTTTTCTTACTCAATTCTACGAAATACCTCTATGTTCCAAGGATGAGCAAGTTGGAAGAAAGTTTGTGAAACATGTGAGATAGACAAAAAAAAAAGTGAAAACTGGACAAAGTCTTGCCAATCCCAGCCAGGCCTGTAGCAACAGCAGAGTCCAGTGCGTGCCCTGCACCCCTCACAGGAAGATCAGAGGCTAACAGCACCCTGACTCTGTTCACGGCACGTTCTATTATTTTTACTTTCAGTTTACCCAGAAGGCTAGGAGGAACCAGGCCCTTCCATTTCACAGACGGGGAAACTGAGAGCCAAGGACAGGGCACTGCCAAGGTCCTAAGGGCAGTACATTAGGATTCCACCCAGGCCGTGGCATTTTCTTCCACCAGAAAAAGGAACTAGAAACAAAGACAGCAGGGACAGGAGCTGGGTTCCCATTCTGTGACCCGGGCAGCGCCTGCCTGCAGAGCAGCTGGCTGGGGAGGAAGGGGCTCCCCGACAGTCTCTAGTGTCTGGAAGAAGGGGTTCAACCTCTCAGCTCCCCTCTCCCCACCCCCAGTACCCCTGCTCTTAAGGTTGGCTAGGTAGCTCGTTTTCTCTGAAAGTGCACCCTTTGTCCTTTATGATATCCTAAGTGCTAGAAGCCTTTCAAACTCTGAAATCCGTTATTTAGTTACACTGGAAAGTCAGGCTCTGGACCTGGAGAGACAGACCAGTTCTACATCTGTCCGGGGGAGAAAAGGCTGCATTGGAGCGACAGTAGCCAGAAGTTACCACCCCACGAGGTGGGAGAGGCGCTTTGGGGGTCTTCTTTTTGTAAAAGGGACATGGGTGTGAGCTACCCCAATGAAAGAGTTTTCTTCCAAAGCTCCGGGAGGGAAACGCATGGGTACACCTTACCAGTGGCCAGGGACAGCGTCTCTCCCTCCCGGGCCACTCTCACAGTTCCCCCCCACGCGGGGGTCCACGGAGCCGCGGCCCGGAGCGCCCACGCCCCCTGGGCCCCACGCTGGTGGCTCTCACTCACCCGCGCTCACGTCTCTGGGGACCCGGCCAGAACGTCCCCGCCGGGTCATGACGCCGGGCCCGGGGGCCGTGTGTCCGGGGCCAGGCGGCGAAGGCGGCCCCGCGGCCGGGAGGGGCGCGCGGCCGGCCGGGGAGGGAAGGGGGCCCCGCGTCCTGGGGGTGGCGGGCGGTGGCAGCAGCAGCAGCGGTAGCAGCAGCAGCAGCAGCGGCGGCGGCCACCGCGGGGCGCGCGGCGAGGCCATGGTGGCGGCGGCCGCCCGCGCTCACATGCCGGGCGCCGGGCCGAGGGCGGCGGCGAGAGGAGCGGGGTGCGAGCGCGCTCCCAGCCGCAAAAGTTGTGCGAGCCGCGGGAGGGCGGAGGCGGCCCCGGCGCCACCACCACACGCCGCCAATCAGCCCGGGCGGGTCGCGGGGCGGGCGGCTCCTCCTCGGTTGACATCACCAGCCCCGCGCGGGGGCCCGGGGGCGGGGAGAGGGCAGGAAGAGGGCGGGGGCGGTCTAGGTCCCCCGGGTGAGCTCACGGAACCCCCGGGTGAGCTCATGGAGCCCCCGCGCAACTTTTGTCATGGGCCCACGCCCTGGAGCATCGCTTTGGGTTTTAGAGAAATGGAATGGGGTGGGGGGTGGGGGCCACTTTCCCAGCTCCTTAGTCACACAGTAGGTCTGCGAAAAGTAGGTCCTGGCAATGTAATGGATACCAAGTGAGTATACAGCGTGATTTCAGAGGACCGAGAAGTGGAGCCTAGACCCTGCTCCGCACCATGCGCCTGCGTTGCCCTTAAGGCTCTAAAGAGGCCCCAACCCACCGTTGCCCTTTTGGGTCCCCTGCACCAGTGATAAGCTTGTGTCAGCCATCCTGGGTGTCTGAGGCGGGAACCCTCATCTTCTTTGAGGTTCACAAGCTTTCTTCCCTTCCCTTGCTGTCACTGTCTTTGGCTTACACCGGAGTTCTGCAGAGATGTCGCTGCCGGGACACTCCAACAGGCCATGGGGAAAAGAAAACTGTGAACTGAGGCTCGGGGAGGGGCAAACCCACAGCAAGGAAAAGGACAGCAATTTGCAAATGAGACCAAAAAAAAAAAAAAAAAAAAAAAAAACCGATACACACAGCCTACACTGAAGTTGAAAGGAAATCTTTAGAAAGGGCGATGTTGCAAGATTGGGTGTCAATAAATTTGCTGGTTTAAAAAGTTCCCCGCCCCTAGAAAACAAATGATACAGTGTCCAAAATTTAGGACCCAGATCTCTTTGTAAGAAAGAGCAGCTCAAAATGGGGAAACAACTTGCTTAAGGCTGTAGAAGAAGCAACAATTAAAGGATTTCTCACTGAACGACCATGTGGCTTCGTTCTTGCCTCATAGTTTACAGTTGTCAATAATTCAGACAATGTCTCAACCAAAATGGAAACCACAGCTCCCTCGGGATGCTCTCAGATGTGCTGGGGTCCTTTGTTTACCAAGTGCTCAGGAAATGGGCTTGTCCCTTTCCCCCCATTTCTCTGCCTCCCTCTGTCTCCAAGCCTCCATGACCCACCTCCAGGGGACGGAGATCAGAATGTCCAGGGCAGCTGCAGATGGGCCTAGACCCATTTTCTGGTGACTCAGTATGAGTGAGTCATTTGGCAGAAAACAAAGGATGCTCGGTATAAACGAGCTTACCTTAGACCAGTGGGCAAAGAGCAGAGAATTGGGGTTGGTGTTTATGGAAGTACAGAAGAAACCTAACTTTTCAGGTCCTCACATGAAGTGTTCAGACCTTTCATAAATAAATAAATAAATAAATAAATAAATAAATAAATAAATAAATAAATCAATCAATCAATCAATCCAAGCATGAACCCAGCTCAACATCTTTGGACACAGCTCCTGTTAACGGACAGGACTATGCCGCAGCCCAGATCCAGCTAGACAAGCTCCACGCAGCCAGTACACTGTGCTCAGAGGCTCTGGTCTCTACAGCTCCCTCCCTTCAACAGGAAGGAAGACTAGCCAAAGACCAAGTCACCCTTTCAGGCAAACAGGAAAGTTTAAGATTTCAAGACTTCTATGTGCATTCAGAAAGCTCACTTGGGAATCTCACCTTGCCTCCGATGGATGCCCCAGGGCATTGCACCTGCCACCTGCTCCTCCCATTATGCATCAGATTTATCTCTCTAATCTCTCTACCATCTAAGTCAATGGAACATCAGAGTAACTGCCAGCTTAACCAGTGGATAAAGGGGGAGACCCAGAGGGAACCCTGCAAAGGTTGACCACAGTGTAGATGAGTCCTAGTATCTTTTCCTCTCCTGGGACAAAGCAAGAGGAATCAGCAGGGAGGCCATACTTGGGACAGAAACTTGCAAACAGCAATCAACCTGGTCTTAGAAACTGCTTCTTCTCCTGATTTTACCACTGTTTAACTGATCTGAGCCTTACCTTCTTCGTCTTTAAAACAGACTGTCCTAGATGATTGCTACGGAATGTTCTGTCCCTGATGTTTTACGGTGCAGGGGCAAGGCTGTTGAAACAGGTGCCTAAGGACATATAAGTGGGGCACAGTGAAACCACCAAACTGGACCGCTCCGTGGGTGCAGCTGAAAGAAAGGTGTATTATAAATGTGAAAGAAAAAAATAATAATCAGAGGCATTTGGGAAGTCCAAAGCAGCCATGGCTCCCTCTCAGGGACAGAGGGATACAAGAGGAGAACACTGGCCTTGGGAGCAGAGAAAAAACATGGAGAAAGAATGAGGGGATGAAGCAAGAGTGGGAAAACCCCACGGAGAACAGGTAGCTGCAGGGTGGGAGGAGGGATTGGGACAGCCTGGTCTGAAGGAGCATCGTGGGGGCGGGGGTGGGGGTGGGGGGGTGAGAAGGACCAGAAGGCTAGTGTGGGGGCTTTGATATTCATAACAGGTACCAGGGAATAGAGGAGTCTGGAGGTTAGCATGGACTTTGGTATATAACCGCAGCTTTATACCAAGGGAAATGGCCCTTTCTGGCAGGAAGGTTTCTGAAGAATGCCACCAGCAATCCTTCTAGTCACTGCCTTTTGGGGCTTGGTGTCTCTTCCCCTGCAATACAAAAACACAGACGAGAGTCCTGATCATCTCAGGTGACCTAAAAGAGCTTCTCTCTGGAGCCAGGGGCAGAAATAAGATGGCCTCGCAGATCTGGTCCAGCCTTGGGACTCTTTGTTGATCAAGACTGAAAACATCTCAGGCCAAACTCGAGGGATCTGTGGGCTAGGGCTGCAGAGGTAGGTGTGAGGGCACACCATGGGGCTATCAGGGAAGTCGACAGGAATCTGGTGTCTGCCTCCTGATACTACATGGCGTCAAAGCACTTATGCCTTGGTTTTAACAACTAAGACTCTCCTGGGACAAAGCAAGAGGAATCAGCAAGGAGGCCATACTTAGGACAGAAACTTGCAAACAGCAGGTTTCCTTCATTCAGCAGCTCAACCCCAGGATGTGTCCTTCTTGTTCACTGAACAGCCTTCCACTCCATGTGAGGTCTGTGAGGTGGCTCCTGATCAGACTCTTTTAGGGGTGTGCAGTCTGCTGGCTCTGCCATTCTGTAATACGTGGCTTCCAGCTTTGCTTTGGGAGTCAGCCTTGCCATCAGCCAGGGGTGAAAAGAACATTGAGGTAAGCAGGAGAAACTCTGATGAGCCCGACCTGGGAGGAGCAGGCCTGACTTCCTCTTCCAGTCCACTAGGGAGAATATGACAATAGGCTGCACCCAACTGGGAAGGAAGCTGGGAAACGGGGCCTAGACACAAAGGCAAAGAGGAGGAGGAGGAGGAAGAAAGGTTTGGGTGGACCGCTGTCAATGTCTACCACCTGGCGTCAGGGTGCGTGGAAGGGAAAGGGAGCACCAGCGTTTCCTTCTTTGTATAAAAAGGGTAGTGAATCGGGCGATCTCTCTGGGCCCAGCTACTTAGATAGTCTTCAGTTTACATAAGATGCCCCAAAGTGAATAAGCAAAACAGGCTCCAGTGCAGCATGCCCTCTGCCCATTGGTCAGCAGAGAGGACCTTGGGTTTTCTCCAAGTTCTGTCCCTAAGCTGTTCCCATTCCTCAGCCAAGTCAAGTGATCGCTCTTGACTTCAGTGTCCCCAATTGTCCATTGAGAAGAAAATCCATTCCCTTCCGATGCCTCCCCGGGGTTGGTCTGAGGCTATGATGAGGTCACCCAGAGCTCTTCTGAGCATCATCGTGCTCTCTACACAGTGCTGTTACCAGCAGGGCCTCTCAAGTGTGCCCACTCTGCTCCTGGGCACATGTGGCAGCACAGGACAGCATTGCCATGGCTGGGATCCAGTGGCAACTGCGTGGCAGACCATTCCCGGGATGCCCAAGATTCTGGTGACTGGGGGGGTTCCAGAGGTTGGCAACTTAGTCAACAGACACTTGAATTGAGCTTAGCCTGGGGGCAGAGGGCTGGCTTTAGGCATCATTGTGGAAGGCTAGCCAGTTTCTCATGCTAAGCCATCCTGGGTCTTGTTTATTCATCTTCTCATCTGCTTGTCTCTCCTCCCACTCAATTTATGAGCTGCTTTCTTGGAACTTCTGCACTTTACTAATAGAACCCGACACAATGCCGCCTTTTATTTAGTCATTCAATAAATATTCTGGGATTACCCTGTGCCTGGCTCCGTGCTGGGGGTGGGATGAGTCTCTGACCTCAGAGCTTAAAGGTCTGAAGGAGACAGCCATCTCAAGAGCCTCCCTGTAAACCTGTGTCTAGGGAAGGGCCCTGAAGAAGAGCACTCAGGAGATCATGCCATGCCCCTGTAAAATGAGGTTGAGCCATGATCTGATCGCTGTCTAGGTTGTTAGCCAGGTCCATAGGGAACTGGAAGAATATGCACAAGCCTGAATGCAGGAAGACTTGGAATAAGATAAATGTAAAGAAAAAAGAAAACCAGGAGCTGGAGAGATGGCTCAAAGGTTAAGAGCACTGGCTGCTACTGGGTTCAATCCCCAGCACCCATGTGGAAGTTTGTAGCTGTCTATAACTCCAGTTCCAGAAGATCTGATGTCCTCTTCTGGCTTCACAGGCACTCCATGAATGTGATGCATAGACAGACAAGCAGATGAAATACCCATAATATAAAATAAGATTTTACATTTTTAAAAAAAAGTGAGAGAAGAAATCCAGGATGGCTGGAGCCCAGTGAATAAGGAAGAGCAGGAAGGTGACCCAGCCCAAAGACTGTGAGGTTGCTTAGACCAGGGATGCCCAGGAGCAGAGTGGGCACATGTGAGAGGCCCTGCTGGTAACAGCATTGTGTAGAGAATCTGTGCTTTAAGAGATTAGGAAGACACGCTCAGATTTTAGCTCAGAGAGATGGGGTACAGTTGAGATTGGTTACAGTGGGGTGTAAGGGGTGGGGCGAGGGGTGATATGATACACAATTGAACATCATCATTCAGTGATGAGAGGAATGGTCCAGAAATGAGAGCTGGTATCTTCAAGTTGAGTGAGGAAAGGACAGTTCTCTGACGGGAGTAACAGCAGCAAGTTCCAAGGATGCTATGCGTTTGAGAGGTCATGGGAAGTAAAAATCCACGAGCAATGGTGGCCAAGGCTTCCCGAGTTTCTGGCTTGTATAGTTGGGTAGACGCTGGTGCCGTTCACAAGGAAGAGAGGACAAGGGATGAGCAGTAGGTCTTTGAAGTCAAGACCATTGATTGGGTTTTGGGCATTGGTCCCAGGTGACCTGGAGACATCCATATGGCAGTGTCAAGTATACCTTTGAGCCTGTGGAATGGGAGCTGAGAGAAGTCCAAGTCTGAGGTCTCAATTGAAGTAGAAGGGGGGGAGATTACCTATGGAAGGGAGAACAGTTAGTCAAAGAGCCCCAAACATGAGTTCTAGAGAACCCGACATGACATGCCCTAGAGAGCAGGCCCCGCCAGAAGGAGACTGGAACGGATCCATGGAGAGGGTGGAGGAGAGTAGGGGTGGAGGGTGGGGGGGTTGGTGAGTGGGTGGTGGTAGTATCATCAGAGCCAAGAGAAGGAGGGTGTGGTCAACCCAAGAAGGTCAAGTAAGGCAAAGACTGAGAGAATCCATTGCTTTTGGCAACGTTTTGTGACCAGGGATCATAACAAGAAGGGTGACTGGAACAGAAGCCACATGAGAGGCTTGCAGAGGGGTGAGAGGTGAAACCCGGCTGGCTGAGAGAATGTCTCAAGAGGGTTGGCTTTGGTGGACAAAGTGAGTCGGGCTCCTGACTACAGGGGTGAGGAGTGGGGGAGCTGTGTTTTTTTCAGTGCAGAATTTGGACAGGGAAAGCATCTGCTTGGGAGGGGGAGAAGGACAAAGGTGTGAAGGTGATGATGGGAAGGCAGAGGATGCAGGAGGGGATGTCAGAGGGGATGCAGGCTGCAGTGGGTATAAGGACCGGAAGGGAGGATGGAGCGGGGAGCGGGGAGACCAGGGTCCAGCCAAGGGTCCGCCGAATCTCTGCCTCAGGACCTCCATTTCCTGAGTAAGGGGATAAGGCTATCTGTGAGATGAAAGGACTGAAGTGATGGGCTAGAGGGATGTGAGACTGGGAAGAACATGCAGCTAGTTTCCTACCAAGGTACCGTCAACGTGGGGAAACTTAGGACGGGAATCCATCCTCTGACAGGATTCTGACTGCGGGGTCTGAGGCAGGAACGGCTCTCGCCTCTTCCTAGCATCTAGTGGTACCCAGCAATCCTTGGCTTGCAGTCTGTGCCCCTCTGGACATGGGCATCCTCCCTCTCTATGCCTCCTCCTAAGGACCTGGACAGTGGTTTAGGGCCCTCTGGAATCCAGTATGGCCTTGTTTTAACTTGATTACATCAGCAAAGCCTATTTTCAAATAAGATCACACCCACATATTCTAGGAGTTAGAACACAAAGGGTAAAAAATAGCTGTAGTGACATGATTTAGACCTGTCAGGAACCCACCCAGACTGGTGTGGTGGGGCCATGGAAGAGGGTTCCTCAGCTGGTCAGCAGCTGCTCTTGAGGCACCTCATCCACCACAAAGAGGCTTGCTACCCTGCCACTAGGGACGAGGACATCTGATCTCTCATCTACTCCCCACTTTCCATCCCAGACTGCGTCTGTGCATGCCTTTTGGCACCTTCCTCTGCCCACAGACCTACTGCTCAGGAGGCTCAGTGCAGGCCAGCTGCAGAGCTGACCCAACTTCCCAGGAATTGAACTAGAAGGGGCCGACCCCCAGCTTTCTCATGGAACACATGCTGCTCCTATGCTGTTTTGCTCAGAGTTCCAGGAAGCAGAGGGCCTTTGGGATTCTGACCAAAGAACTAAAGGAATAAAAACCCCCTTCTGTATTTTCAATCCCCCTAGGAGAAGCCTTATTGTCCCCTTTCTGGAATGTCAGGAATGGTCTGCTTTTGTCCAGACAGAGTTAAGCTATGGCTAGAGAGACTTTCCTTGCTGTTTCTCTGCAGATCAGTGCTAGGCTTAGGGCTTTTGCCCTTCAGGGCCAAGGTGAGAATGTAAACACCCAGTCCCTCTGGAAACTGGCTGGGACCTCCTCCAGGGAGGAAGGGTTGCTCATGGTTTGGCCAGGGTCCCAAGCCTTATGTACATCAATGCTGAAAACCAACTTACATCGCTTGGGGTGGATCCTCAAATGACCTTCCGTTTCTTGTCTACCCATTGGAGAAGGCCCGTCCACTCCAAACAACATTCCCCCGATAAAATCAGTTACACACTGTAAACGTCAAGGAGCCTGGAACATTCTCCTCTGGTGCAATAGGATTCTGATAAACCTTCTCTATTTTGCAAAACTTGCAGCCTGAAACATCCTCCCTGGAACAGCAGGGAAATTCCTGGGATGCCGGGACACTGGGCAAAGTGGCCAGGGCCCCAGGGAAGGAGCAGAAAGCCCAGAGTCCCATTGTGGGCAGAGAGATTAGAGTGTTCAATCATCAACAATCGCGGGGCACTTCTCAAGAGCCAGATCCGGGACCAGTCTCCAAAGCTGCAAAAAGTTGCTTTTACAATGCTTTTCTCCTCCCACTCAGTCCAAGCTCACATTAGTGCTACACACTCACCTTCCTGCAGCCCAGATCTGCCGTTCCCCTGGCCACTCTGCTCCACCCCACTCAACATGAGCCTGGAAGTTTCCATCCTCCCCGAATTCTGCTGGAGCCTAGCCAAGTGCTGCTGTCTGTTCAGAGGTGGTTTGCCTGTGGGTCAGTTTCTGGGCATCTCAGTTTTTCTTTATGTTCAAGTGCCTCTGGACCATCCTCTCCTCCACCCCTTCCTCAGGCTCTTTCCTCTGTGGATGCCTTTTGTCCAATCAACTTCTCCCTCCATATTTTTACTCTTTCCCTTTCTAGTTCTTTTCCTTAACTGCTGGTTGACACATAACTAGATGCATTTCTCCTAGGTTTGTGGAATGCTCCCACAGCCTCTGATGGTGTGGCCAGAGGACAGAGAGACATTTGAGAAGGCCCCAAGCATAAGCCACATGTACAGGAGTGTCTGGGGGAAGAACTCCAAGAGCTTCCTGAGAGACAGAGAAATTAGGCAGAGTCCGAAAGAACGGACATCAGAGCAATGTCTGGACAATGGACTTGTGGGTGGGGGATTGGCTTTTTCACAAAATTCTACTGCATAGAATTCTTTTACTAAACCAGACTCCCCAGTCATGGGGCTTGGACATCATCAGCATTCCTTACGGGCTCCTCCAACAATTCTAACATACAGCTCAGGTGAAACCACTCCTACCCAATGTGTAAGGAAACAGAGACTGTGTGCATCGGCCGGTAATGCAGAGTCACAATCGGTATGGTCATTCGAGAAGCGGTTGCTGTAAGTCTACTCTGCACAAGTAGGCGTCATGCTAGGCTCTAGCAAGATGAACAAGATGTGTGTGTGTGTGTGTGTGTGTGTGTGTGTGTGTGTGTGTGGCTGGAGAGATGCCTCGGTGGTTAAGAGCACTTGCTGTTCTTGCAAAATTCTTCTGTTTGTTTCCCAGCACCCATGGGGCTCTTTACAACTATCTATAAATCCAGTGACAGGGATCTGATGCTCTCCCCTTCTGGCCTCTATGGGCACTGCACACATGTAGCACACAGACACACATACAGGCAAAACACCCATACACATAAAATAAAAAGAGATTGTCCCTAGCCATGACAAGCTAGCAGATTAGGAGAAAGGATGGAGTCAGTTTGTTTACTGTAAGTTATTTTATATAAATACCAAGTGCTCTAATTCTAAGATTTAGCTTCAGACATTAGACCGTTTTCCTGAAGGATACTTCAGGGTTTCCCAAGCAAAGCAAACAGAGAATGTTATTTTTTTTCTTTCATTTCGAGACAGAGTCTTGCTATGAAACCCTTGTTGGCTTGGCACATGCTATGAGACCAGGCTAGCCTTAAATTCATGGCAATCCCCCTGCTTCCATCTCCTGGTTTTTGGGATTATAGGCATGAGCTATCACATCGAGCTAGAACAGAAATTCTAATGGAGGACTAATACAGAGGTGCTGCATCCTCCCAGGGTGATGCAGAGAGTGTTGGGAGAGGAGAGGAGTGAGAGATGAAGGCCATTTGACTGAGAGAATGTCTCAAGAGGGCTGGCTTTGGTAGACAGAGTGAGCTGGTCCAGTCACTACAGGGGTGAAGAGTGAGAGAGCTGTGTTGTTTTTAGCGCAGAATTTGAACAGGGAAAGCATCAACTTGGAAGGGAGAAGGACAAAGGTGAGGAAAAAATGGTGAGGCAACACCATGGGCTTGGACTCCATTGATCTCTCGGTGTTTAAAAGCTAAGGCATGGAGGACAGATTAGAAAACAGAGCGAGGGGTAGGGAGACCAGTTACATGTCACTGTGGTGACTATTCTCAAAAGGTTTTGGTGGCACCATCCAAGTACAGCCTATTCCAATGCCAGCTGGCCACTCGAGAGCTGCACTCCATTCTTGCCTCTTCATCTTGGAACACTCTGTATGTGGGGCCTCAGTCTGCCATGGGAGCAATGATGATCATCAAGTATCAGAGGTGAATGAAGAAAAAGAATGTGGCGCATGTAGACACTCAGAAAATACTGAGTGACTGAATGAATCCGTGATGGGTTGACTAGGTGGACAGGGCGCATCAAGGATAATTAAAATCGGGTTGGAGATATGGCTCAGTGGTTTTGCTGCCAAGCATGATGAGTGGAATTGGGTTCTTCAGAACACAGGGGCATGCTGGTTTCGCATGGCAGCTTGCCTATAATTCCAGCTTCAGAAAAAAAAACTGGCGCCATCCATATGAGTGAGCTCTGGGTTTGGTTGAGAAACTCTGTTTAATAAGTAAGGTAGAAAACCAGGAGGGTTTCCTACATCATCTTCAGGCCTCCACGTGTACACATGCACACATAAGAATATGCAATCACACATGTCCACATACCTGTTATATAAAATTTCCTTGGAGATTGGAACCTTCCATCCTGTATGGAAGCTCCTTAAGCAGGAAGGTAAACAAAAAATAGCTTCAGGAAGTACCTGAAACTGACCAGATTCATTAGGCCCCTCCCTGACAGAGTAAATAATAATGACTGCTTGAGAGTCCCTCCGGGATAAGCCAAGCTGCAAAGAAGACTCAGACCAGACCAGCTGCCTGCAAGAAACAGAAGCCAGCTGAGCTGCCTGGAAGAGGTGTAGACCAACTGAGGCACCTGGAAAGGATACCGTCCATCTACTGAGCTGCATGCAGGCTGTGCAGTGTGCTCCAGGTTCCCAGTGTCTGTGAGCTGTCCCCATGCTGGGCTGGGCTCTGGCGATGCAGCTGTCGTTGAGTTATTTCTGCTCCTGTGAGTGACCTCTCACTCATATCCCTCCCTGTAAATAACCCCGATAAAACTCACAGTTCACCAAGTTGGACTTTGGTGGTATCTGTACTGTGGTGGATTCCCTATCTGGAGTGAGTAGATATGTGTGTTGTATCTCCCCAGGAAAAGTTTTATAATACAACAACAACACTTACACATAACAAGAAAAAAAAAGAATACTTAAAATTACACATGGTGATAATTTTCAACAAGGCAAAAGAAGACCAGTATATACGTGAATAAATAACAGCATGTAAACTAAAGTTACAAAGTCAATCACATACTCAGTTTACTGAAATGCCTCTAAATAAATGGCATTCCTTCAAAATCAGTACCTTGGGAGGCTTGTGCAATCGTTCCAACAACACTGTGAAGCTTCAAAATGTGCTGAGACAGACTCTTTTTCTTTTTTCACACTCAACGAAGACAATTTAGCTTGGTGAATTGCTTTATGCCTAGATTCGGTTCCAAATAGTTTTAGGTTCTCTCAGAAACCAAATAAGAAAAAAACTTGCCATCCATTAGAATGTTCACAGGCTTCACTTTAGTTTTGAGATGAAATTTTACTATCCGAGGCTGGTCCCAAGCTCCTGGGTTCAACTGAGTGGCTCGGACGATCAGTACAGGTCACCACACTGGGTTTTAAGGGCTCTAGGGAGTCCTGAAAATGGAGTTCCAAGCACGACACGAAGATAGCTGTGTCGATGGATGAGTGAGTGAAGACACAAACCCACTCAGGGCAGATCGGGAGATTCGCATCAGTAAGGACCGTGGTGCATCTGGTTTTGTCCTGGAGCACAGTGACAGAACAGGCCGGATGTCCTCTAAAGCCCGTTCCTCCGTGTCCTCAGCACCCCGCTGGCCTGTGTTTCCTAGCCTGTCTTTCAGTCAGATAGATGGCGTGTCTAGTCTGACCAATGAACACAGGAGGAGGAGGTAACACAGGCCCTCTCAGTCCTGATTCCCTCACCTCCCTGGGTTCCTCCTGGTGCTGTCTTTTCTTACCTGTCCGCGGAGGGCAGAGAAGTTGAAGAAGCTTGCGTCTCTGGTGCCGGTGCAGAGCGCCGCTCTCCCTCTGACTTGTATCAGATGATAACACGGGCTGGAATGCATTTAAGGTCAAGTCACTGAGGCTCATGGATCTTTATTATTACCAGCACATGGGCCCTGACTGATACAGAACCACAGAGATGCCCATGTCAGAAGTGTTCAACTACAAATTGATGTCGCCATTTGGGGCACCAGCCTTTGTGATATTCAGTTAGGTGGCTGCATTTGAAACCAATGCTGTTTGCTCTGTCCAGCCTCCTAACACACATGCTCTGTGTCACATCTCACTAATCAGCACTCACTAGGCCCTCCTGCTGGTTGCTGGGGAATGACGGCTAATCCTCTGAGATGTCGCCTGCTCATAGGGCTTCCCCAAGTGACTCTGATGTATGTCACATGGCCCATACGTCAAGGCAGTCTCCACAATTGGTGAGTCTAGCTTCTAATATGGTGCCTTCTTTAGCAAAACTGGTCAGAAGCACAGGTACACGCATGCATGTGTATACACACATGCACACACACACATAGTTGTTGTTATTGTATTATCAAATAAAAGAGAAAGAAAGCGACTTTGGGATGGTTCTACAGCTCAGCAGGTAAAGATGCTTGCAGCCAAGCCTGATGACCAGAGTTTAATCCCCGGGACCCACGACACAAAGTTGTCCTCTGGCCTCAACACAGGCTGGTATGTATGTCATCACACACTGTATACCCTCTCAACTGAAAATAAAATAAAAAATTTTAAATATTTTTGTTTAGGTGTGTGTGTGTGTGTGTGTGTGTGTGTGTGTGTGTGTGTGTGTGTAGGCAGGTACCCAAAGAAGCCAAAAGAGGGTGTTGGATCCTCTTGATCTGGGTTTACAGAAGGGTCTGGGTGCCATGCGGGCGCTGGGAACCAAACTCTGGTCCTCTGCAAAAGCAGAAGGGCTTCTAACCACTGAGCCATCTCTTTAGCCCCAAAACAGAGTATCTTAGAGGAGAAAGAAATACAGGCTACCCATTATTTTAGGTCCCATTTAGGGAACCACTCTCCCTCTCTTAAAAGGAGGCTATGCCCCGTCACTCCATGAATGATGGGAGTAATCACTGTCATTCACTCAGTTCAGTCCATCATATCCAGGGCACAGAGAGATGGGACCAGCCTCAATGTTGTGAGATGGGCTACTTTTCCAGGAGCACAGCCAGCAGGGGACCCCTGACCCTGGCGGAGGGGGGGGGTCTTCCTTGTTATCTGTTCTTTTTCCTGGATATGGCCCTGCTAAGAATACCTCAGCAAGAGTTAGGGGCTTAGGACTCTATCGTGGAATATTAGCTTAAGGTGTGTCACATTCATTTATGCTGTGGAATATTTGTTTAATGATGCAAAGATGTGTTGCATTCTTTTATGTTGCATTTGTTTAACTCTGTAAAGCTGTGTTACTTTGCCTGTCTAAAACATCTGATTGATCCAATATAGAACTGAATGGCCGATAGCTAGGCAGGAGATGGGTAGACAGGGATGCCAGGCAGAGAGAATAAATAAGAGAAATTGAGGCTCAGGAGAAAAAGAAGGAGGAGCCAGAAAAGGAGGAGAGGAGGACACCAGAGGCCAGCCACCCAGCTAGCCATGGAGTAAGAAAGAAAGAAAGCTATATAGAATAGAGAAAGGTAAAAGCCCAGAGGTGAAAGGTAGATGGGACAATTTAAGTTAAGAAAACCTGGCTAGAAACAAGCCAAGTTAAGGCCAGTCATTCATAAGAAAGAATAAGTCTCCATGTATTTATCTGGGTCCCCAAAGAGTAAAAACAAAAGCAAGACCCAATTACAGGCCTTACATGCCTCAGCTGAGAACTGGAAACTATTTCTGCTGATAAGTTTCCCTGAAGGAGTCCACGTATGTTTTCAAGATATGGGTGTGCTGGGCAGCTTTAGTGGGATTTCTCTGCTTCCCCTTTCTCTGGGGGAGTGAGGACAGCATAGAGAAACTCCAGTGCATGCCACCACCACACCAGGCCTCTCTTCTCAGGCACCTGTGGACTTCAGGGAGACAAGACTAGAAGGGGTTAAGGTAGTCCAGGAGATGGATGCTTGTTCTGGAATCTACCCTGGCTCAGAAGAACGAGAAAGAAAAATTCTCAAGGCTCTAGGCAGATCAGAGGGAAGATTGAGAGAAGTGTGTAGGGGATAGGAAGGGACCAGAAGAACCTGACAGGCCGAGGGCAGAGTAAGGGTAGAGCTCTCAGTGGTTCTCTCTGCTCTGATCTGGACATGCCCCAGATCTGCTGCTGGCTGGCAAAGGTGTCCTGCTAGGTCTGTGGCTCACAAAATGCCACATGGCCTCCTGGAGCAGCAGGGCTCCACTTGGCTCTGAAATTCCAGGCTAGCTAGTGCCAAGAAGCATTGCAGTGTGTGTGAGGTTTTTATTCTTCCTACGCTGCCCACAGTAACTGACTTAATTAGTGGGGTGGCTCTTAACACTACTGCCCACTCCCCCATCTCTATCTCCTCAAACAAATTATTTTTATAAAAGTCTCATTTCATTTAGTACTCAGAACTCCATGTACTAGCTGGTGGGAATTTCCATTCTCATCTCACAGAGACAAGTGAAAAAAGCATGCTCAAGGTCACAAAACTAGTAATTGTACTAGAGCCAGGATAACATAAAGTTTACATTAGTAAATGCACCTAAAAGAAAGAGGTAGACCAGTAAGCCCACCTAAAGAAAGAGGTAGACCAGTAAGCCCACTTAAAGAAAGAGGTAGACTAGTTGGTAGACTGGAGTGAGCCTGCTTTTTCTGAGTAGCATCTTATTTATTTCTGTGCCTCTTGTTCCTTGGTTCAAAAGCCTTTTTGTATTTTCTTTTCTGTTTTAAGGTTTATACATCTTTTATTATTAAAAATTTTAAATGTGTGTGTGTGTGTGTGGTGTATATGTACACAGGTGATACACACATACGTGTGTGTTTACACTTCTATGCATGTGTGAGGAGGCTTTGCCTGGCTTTTATGTGGGTGTGGGGGATTTGAACTCAGATCTTCATGCTTTCACAGCAAGGCCTCTTACATACTAAGCCACCTTCTCAGCCTTTCTTCCCATATTGTCTAACGAACATGGTTTCAAATTCACTTCACAGTCTGGGTTCCTGCCTCCCTTGCCTCCCCAGCAATCCTGAGGTCCTCTTGAAGCAAAGGGCTTGGCTGTCTGCTGAGCCCCTTGGACATACATTCAGCCATTTCCCGAGTGAAGCATCACTCTCCTCTGCATCTAAGCGTATCAGATACGGCAGGCAGAGGATGCCCCTCAAAGAAGGCTGCATCCTCGTCCCTGGAACCTGTGGATATGTGACTGACCTAGCAAAGAGATCTGGGCACATATGACTACAGATTGTGAGATGGGGAGATGATGCTGGGTTGCTAGGTGGGTCCAGAATAATCACAAGGGCCCCTAAAAGCAGAAGAGGGAGGCAAGAGAGTCAGGAAAAGAGCTGTGATGGAGAGGCAGAGGCTGGAGAGAGTGTGCTTGCTGATGGCTGGGGTGACGGTGGGAGGCACAAGAGCAAGGAATAAGAGCAGCTCCTAGAGGCTGGAGGAATCAATCAACTCCTCTAGAGCCTCTAGAGCAGTGGTCCTCACCCTCCCTAATGCGGCGACCCTTTACTACAGCTCCTCATGTTGTGGTGACCGCCCCCCCCCAACCATAACATTATTTTCATTGCTACTTCATAACTGTCATTTTCCTACTGTTATGAATCATAATGTAAATATTCTTGGAGACGGAGGTTAGACAAGGGGGTTGAGACCCACAGGTTGAGAACCACTGCTCTAGAGACCATGGCTCTGTTTGCACCATCAATTTATTTCATCAAGACCCATTTTGGGTTTCTGACCTCTATAACTGTAAGAGAACGTATTTTTGTTGTTTCAAGACAGGGAATTTGTTGCAGCAGCAGTAGAGAGTTGGGCCGGGGGTGTAGTGCTCAGTTGGAAGAGTGCTTGCCTAACATGCATGAGGCCCTGGGGTCGATTAGCTCATTAGTCCCCATGCTCATTAGTTCGCTAAGTTGAATGGTAGGGATTCTGAAGTTGTCACCTCTCTTTTCATATGCTATTGGTGACAAGGCAGACTGAGCCTTGGTTCTGGCTCCTCACTGAAGGGACCTTGGCATTAGAGTTTAGACTCAAGAGGAAATGCGTTAGACACCAGGGGCCTTGACTCAAACTGATGACATCAGCTGAGTTTACTATTTGTCAACCGAAGCGTTGCACCCTGCCCTAGAGAATGGACCGGAAAGGTGGCTGGGTGGCTAGGAGAGCCATTCCACTCTTGCAGAGGACGTGAGTTCAAGTCCCAGCACCCATATCAGGCAGCTCACAGCTGCCTCTAACTCCATTTGATATTCTGATATCTCTCACATGCAAAAAACAATAATGTTTAACACATAAACTGGCATCTTGTTGTCCCATCTTTAAACCCTCTGAGTGAGAATCCTGAAGAGGATGATTGAACCCTGAGCCTCAGACGCCCCACCAACTTAAATTGTTTATATATGCTGCATCTGATTATGTAAATTAGAGGACAGATTAGCATGACCTTCAGAGGCACCTGAGAAAGTGATCCCTGTTCTGGTTCCCAGCCTTGAGTTCAACAGTACTCTAAGGGACTGGTGTCGGGGCTGAAAGGATGGCTGAGAGGTTAAGATCACCGGCTGCTCTTCCAGAAGACCAGTGATCTTAACTAGTACCTACATGACAGCTTCCCAGTACCCAAACGATGGCTCACAACCATCTGTAACCCTAGTCTCAGGGGATCAGATGTCCTCTTTTGGCCTCCATAGGC
This sequence comes from Peromyscus leucopus, assembly GCF_004664715.2. Lineage (NCBI taxonomy): Eukaryota > Metazoa > Chordata > Mammalia > Rodentia > Cricetidae > Peromyscus > Peromyscus leucopus. The sequence continues at coordinate 62,133,536 of NC_051073.1, forward strand.
TCCAAGCATGCATGTGGTGCACAGACATACAGACATACATGCAAGTAAAACACTCACATACATAAAATAATTTAAAAACATCAAAAAAAAGAATGCTCTGCAATTGGGCTGTACACACACACACACACACACACACACAGAGAGAGAGAGAGAGAGAGAGAGAGAGAGAGAGAGAGAGAGAGAGAGAAAGGCCAAGGGTGGTGGCTGAGGAGTTCTTGGAATGACCTGTGGTTGTATCTTTACCTGAGACAGTTCTACAATTGGTGAGCTACCTGGAGCAGGTGAGCTGGGTGTCAGGCACTGAATATGAAGCACCAAGTAGAGTTTCTTTAGCCTTGAATAGTTGAAAGGGTTGACTGACAGATGGGTTGACTGAGGAGTTAACGAGTAAGTTAATGATCAGATCAATGGATAGTGGGAAAGTAGGCAGATGGATTACTAGGTGGGTCAATCAGTAAATGGCTTAGGGTAGGTACTCATTCATGGTCCCAGAAGGTCAGATATAATCATCTTCATTCAGACATCGCCTCCTACAGCCATGGGCTTGTTGGTGAAACTTTTAGGTCAGTATTCTGCTTATGGTGCTGCATACATTAATTGGGGTGACATTTCTGAATATCCTTTAGGATTATATGATGGCTAATCTTTATTGTCAACCACATCTAGAATCAACTAAACTCAAACAGTTGAGCACAACTTTTTTTTTTGGACTGTTTTTTTTTTTTTTTTTTTTTTTTTTTTGAGACAGGGTTTCTCTGTGTAGCTTTGCACCTTTCCTGGAACTCGCTTTGGAGACCAGGCTGCCTCAAACTCACAGAGATCCACCTGGCTCTGCCTCCGAGTGCTGGGATTAAAGGCGTGCGCCACCACCGCCCGGCCTGGACTGGATCTTTTGAGGTGAGAAGATCCACCCTAAATCTAGGCTACATCTTCTGGTGGCAGTCTACATAAAGGACGTGGAAGAAGGAAGCCTTTGCTTTTAGCTTGTTTGCTCTGATTTTCATTGGCAAGTTCATCTATCCTGCCACTGAGGCATTCCTTCACTGGTATTAGAACTTACTTCTTCAGGACTCCAATGTAGAAGGGACCAGCTGAGACATCCAGTCTCAAGGATGGAACAACTACCAGACTTGGGCCTTTCCATCAGGAAGCAGCCAATGTTGGACTAGCTGGACCACAGCCTATAAAATACACACACACACACACACACACACACACACACACACACACACACACACATTCAGTTCTGTTCCTCTAGAGAACCCTAATACATACATAAACCTTGTCTGAATGAGCCACTGACAGGCATGTTTAGTCATCATAGAGACCTGCAATATATGGGTTTTATATGACACTTGTTAATGTGCCATCTGAGGTCCCATCAACACCACCTGTCAGTGGTCAGGCTACTGGTTCCATCTCAGCTGGGTGACTCCTTCCAGGTAGACTCCAGACTGGCTCTCTTCACACAGAACTGTTAGGCACTCACACATGTGCACATTACAAGTGCAGGTGTGCTGTGGATATCGTTCTATATAAATAAAACACTGATGGCCAGTGACCAGGCAGAAAGTATAGGCGGGACAAAGAGAGAGGAAAATTGGGGAAACAGGAAGAAGGAGGGAGAGACACTGCAGCCACCGCCAGGACAAGCAGCATGTAAAGACGCCGGGTAAGCCACCAGCCATGTGACAAGGTATAGATTTATAAAAATGGGTTAATTTAAGATAAAAGAACAGTTAGCAAGAAGCCTGACACGGCCATACAGTTTATAAGTGATATAACTGTCTGAATGATTATTTTATACGTGGGTTGTGGGACTTCGGGGATTGGTGGAACCTGGAGAGAAGCCCTCCAGCAACAAATGGCGCCCAACGGCTCGAGTTTCCACCTTAAACCTGAGAATATTTAATAACCAATTCTAAACAGAGCCAAAACCAGGTTCCTGCTTTAGTTTGGGGAAATAGGAACCAGGAGATAAATTCTGACTCCTTCTCCATCTGGAAGAGGGTCTTGAGACAGGTGTTCTGCAGTCTCTCCGGCCCTTCAAAAGCTCCTGTGTGGCTGTCAGTCTGTCCTTTCTGCCTCGGTTCTCTCTCCTCTCACTTCTGCCTCTCACTCCTTATTAAAATGGTGGCTTGTAAACATTTACTTTCCAAGGAACCTAGGCTGAGGCTTAATAGATTTTACAGCTATGTGATTTAGCTGGGGTTAAATACAAGAATTTTGGATCCTATTAGAAGTTCAACCTGCTTACCACCTGCCCCTGCCCCAGAACACTGAGCTGTTCATTTTGATGTCCCAACACTGAGCATACAGTTTCCAGTTATCATAATGGCCGGGTCCTCTCTTTTTCTTCTCTCTGTAAGATGAATCACATCAGACTAAGGATACTCTTCTTGAGTCTCTGTGCATTATTTGTGGCCTTGGTATCATCTTACTCAAGCTCTGTGGATATTCCAGCTCCTGCCTTTTTCTTCAGAGTGGTTGCTCTTTTAGCCTGGTGTGCAGAATTCAAAACAGAAAAAGCAGAAGCAGCCAAAGTCCTCTGTGATGGGCAGAAAATGGCCCCAAAGATACCACGTCCTGTTTCTCAGGCTCTGCCAATGTCTCCTCACTTCAAAAATGCATTTGCAAATGTGATTAAATCAAGGCTCTTGAGCTGGGGCTCAATCTAAGTTATCTTGGGCCTCGTTATAAAACAGATAAAAATGAAGATGGACTTCACACGTCCCCAGAAGGCAATGCATGGGAGCTGTGACTTGTGGTGTTGGCTTTGAATTGTAGCGATGTGGTCACAAATCCAGGAATGCTGGCAGCCATCAAAGCTAGAGAAGGCACAAAACAAATTCCTCCAGAGCTTGTGTAAGGGGCGTGGGGGGTGGGGGTGGGTTCAATTCTGCTCCTTGGCCTTGGTTTTTAACTCAGTAAGGCTGATTTGAGATTTCTGTACTCTGCAGTTAGGAAGAAAAATGTATTTCTGCTGTTTTAAAGGCATCTGGTCTGTGTGATTAATTACAGTGGCCATAGGAAACTTCACAAATACAGGTTCTTCTTTAAAAGGGCCTTCAGATATAGCCACTGAGGCCAGAGGACTACAAGTTCAATGCTAGCCTGGGCTACAAAGTGAGTTCCAGGCTAGCCTGAACCACATTAAGACCCTGTCAATTAAACAAAACAGGTCCTCAGGGATCACTGCCCTCAGCTTTTCATGAACTTTATTTCACATCTCCTACCTCAGCCTCCTAAGTGCTGTTATTAACCATGCCCAGCCCAGCTCAGCCTGTCCTTTTTGTACTTTATGTGCATTGATGTTAGCCTGCATGTGTGGCTGTATACTACATTCTCTGGTGCAAATGAAGGCCAGGAGAGGGTCTCTGATCCCCTAGAACTAGAGTTACAGACAGTTGTAAGCTATCACGTAGGTCCTGGGAATTGAGCCTGGGTCCTTTGGAAGAGCAAGAAGCGTTCTTAACCATGGAACCCTCTCTCTAGCCTGTCCAGCCTTTAAAAATATTTAAAGGCTTTATGTGAATGTGTGTGCCTAAATGAGGTCATGTGTACTGCATGCATGCAAGTACCCATGGAGGCCAGCAGGCACTGGGTTCTCTGGAATTGGGGTTACAGGTACCTATGAGCTCTTAAACACTAACCCATTTCTCTAGCCCCTCAGTCTGATTTTTGTTTTTTTTTTACTCTGTGCGTGCGTGTGCGTGTATGCATGCTCATGTGTGGTGTAAATCACAGCACACCTGTGGAAATCAGAGGATAACTTATAAAAGATGGTTCTCCCCTTCTATCATGTGGACTCTGGGAATAGAACTCAGGTGGTCAGGTGGCAAATCCCTTCGTGAGGCCAGCTTGCTGGCTCTTTTAATGGTGTTTCCATTCCCACAAGTTTATTCCATCCCAAATTCTGCACTCTTTCAAAGTGTCTAAAGGTGCTCAGACATTTGTTCTTTAAGCAAAGCTGGGTATCATTTCCAGACGTAGTAAATGAGACCTTGTTTTCTAGAAAAGAAGGTTCTAAGTTTTAGCTGACCCCTCATGCTCTTCTCAGCCCTCATCTACTCTAAGCCTTCCTATGATAATATATTGTGTACCCTAATAAAATTTGCCTGAAGATCAGAGAACAGAACAAGCCACTAGATTAGACATAGAGGTCAGGCACACACCTTTAATCCTAGCACTCGGAAGCAGAGATCTACCTGGATCTCTGAGTTCAAAGCCACCCTGGACTACATGAGATTGACTCAGTCTAGGAGAGAAACAGAGCCAGGCAGTGGTGGCATACACCTTAATCCCAGTACTGGGAAGCACACAGGCCTTTAATCCCAGGAAGTGATGGCTGGGCAGAGAAAGGTATGTAGGGTGTGAAGAGACAGGAACTAGAGGCTTTTTTCAGCTGGAGTCTTTCATGTGAGGACTCACAGGATTTCAGTCAGAGGATTCGTGGAATTGGTGAGGTGAGACGTGGCAGTGGCTTGTTCCTTTGTCTCTCTGATCTTCAGGCAAATTTTATTAGGGTACACATATATCACCACACCTTCCCTTCTAATATACAGGTGTTTTATAAAATGTGTTCACAGTGTATCCCGCACTGAACTGTGGGTAGTACTTGTTAAAGATGTGCAGCCCATGCCGCAGGCAAGGTCAGCACAGCCTCTCAGGAAAGTGTAGGGAAGAGTCTAAAGAGACCCAGCAGTCCATCCCTCCATGCTCAGTGGAACTGGAGCCTGAGCCAGGGCCTCAACTTACCAGGAAGCCTGGCCCCAGTGCTGGATACTCATGATGAGTGCCAGGCCCAGCTCACAGAGGAACCAAGAGTTCTGTCACCTCACGCTATTCAGGTCACAAAACAGCTGCAAAGGTGTCCGGAAGTCAGGGACTACACACATTTCTAACAACACCAATCAATATTAGGCAATTCATAATCATTTATTTCCTTCTCTTCCCTCCACCCGCTTTGATAAAGGGTCTTGTTACACAGCCCAGATTGTCTCCATCTCTCGAGTCCTGGGATTCCAGGTGACTGCCATGCCTGCCTGGCCCGTTATTTGACTCTTTAACTAAAAAGCACTTCTCCAAACAGTAACAGCCCACAAATGCACATTCCTGCTGATCCTCCTTCTGAGGACTTATCTGGGGGTACGCTTCATGAGTGTGCACACAAACATAATGACTGACTCATTGCAGAAGTGTAATAGCAAGAAAACCAGAATGAATCAAAATGCCATCATCATGAGACTGATTGAATAAATTATGATGTATTCAGACATCAAGACATCATGAAGAAACTGTGTAAGCACCATCATGGAAATGCTTCCAAGGCAAGATGTTGTGGAGCATGTGTATGCAGACTGCATTTGTGGATAGGAAGGTATAAGAACCCCCTTTCCTATGTGTAAAGAGATGGCTGCTGTGTGTGTGAGAAGTGCTTGCCTCTGTGGTGGGGGATGGGCACCAAGCAGATGAGGACCAAGGTGGAGAAGGAGACTTTTATCCTGCATATAATTATACTTTGTGACTTGGAACCATGTGAGTGTAGTGTATACTTAAAAAAAAAAACCAACAATAAAATCAAAATAAGTATTTATTGTGCCCCTTACAATAAGAAATCTGGTTTAGGTTCTCCACATCTGATTATCTTTGTGTCAAATGATCACCCTGGTAGCCTGTGGGCTGTTCAGGTTGGGTCCATGTGGAAGCCATGGCCACACCTAGCGTCTGGAGAGACAAGTCAGTTCAGACTAGAAGGTGATTTCTGCCATCCAAGGCTGTGAGGGAAGACCAGTCTTGGGGTTTCTCATTGGTAGAAGCAGTTTCCAAAGGTTCTGAGATTTGGGTCCCCCATCTCCAGGGCAGCTTCTAGAAAGGAGGAGTCCAGCAAGGGTCTAGTAGGGAGGCATCAGCTGTTCCCGACTCACGGGGAGGAATGGTGGTAGCGATCTCGGGTGGCAAAGTCTGTGTTCTCCTGGGTAAGCTGAGTCATTGCCATGGCAACCTTGGCTGGGGATGGTGCCAAGATGATCTGCTCCCGGGCGGACCTCAGGCTCCTTCAGTGGGAGACAACGGATGGGGAGAAGAGAGGAAGACGCAGATGAGCAGTGGAAGCCAGTCTTCCCTGCATAGAGACACTGTGCAAATGCCAGCTGTCCTAACATTCAGCCTGTATTCAAATGTTTAAAGCATAACTGTTGAGAGCTATAACAGTCTGTGAACTCAAACTTGGCAGCAAGTGAAGAGAGTAACATTAACTGTTCTTAAGTGGGACAGCATAAAAATGTGCTTTCTGATAAGAGAGGCCCACACTGAGGACGGTGTTGCGAGAGTTCTGTAACTTTACCTTGTGCTCTTGTCAAATGAGACAACGGAATGGCAAATCTACAGACTGGAGAAGAGTGGAAAGAGAAGCCACTTTGAGTCATTAGGAAGTGAGTTGAGGTGTTACACAGGCTGCTGGGGAGAAAAGGCATCCAGGGTATCCCTACAGCCAACCTCGCCTACGACAATGCCACCTTTCCAGACAGGATGTGCCTATGGCTGCAATAGTGGTGGGAAGGCTGTGGGTGTAACCAATGCTTTCGGATTGGATTTGAGCCTGCACCACAGGACAGAATCAAGCCTAAGTACCATAAACCTGGTCGAGAGTCATGGCTTAGGAGGTTGCAGGACCCAGGAAGGAAGCTACTACTGTTGTTTTACTAAAGAACCTGTTGTTAAATGGCCTTCTAAGTTTATTGTTTATATGCACAGATTAGTGCTGTCCTCAACCTTAGCCAGAGAAGCTTCGCTCTGCAGTGGGTATCCGTTAATACAAAGACTCATAACCCGTCAAAGTGCTGAGAATGAGTGTCGATTGAGCACTAAGCCCTAGATGAGATGTCTGTGTCAATCCTTGTCACCAAGGCTGAGGGAGCATAAGGAACAGGGGCAGAATGAGGGAGCCAGAGAATAGGCCGGGGTGCTGTGAAATACTGTCCTTTGGACACGGCATGGCCACTGCCTCGTGAGCTCACTGCAGCTGGGATTGCTCACACACAGCTAAGTCAACAAGATCAATGGACAGCCCGGTAGGCAACACTCACTGGATGCAGGGCTGTTACAAAAGGACATGAGATGGGAAGAGGTGTGTGCTGCAGGTGCTGGGAGACTGGGTACACATGATCAAGTGTACGAAATTATTAGCAGAAAAACAAACAAAAGATATTCTATAGAAAAGAAGGAAGGAAGGAGAGAGAGGAGGAAAAAGAAAGGAAGGAAGGAAAGAAAAAGAGAAAGAAAGAAACAAAGAAACAAAGTTGAGTGAGGAGTGGTTTCCAAGGCACCAAGGTTACTCAGCAAGCAGCTAAGGGGTAAAGCACCAAGGCTTTGGGGACCACACCGGTAAGGACAAAGAGAAGCCCAGCTTCAGAGTCCACTGACACCAGCCTCCACACATCCAGGTGGATACACCAGTGAAGATCATGTTCTAGGCTGGTTCCCGAGGAAGGTGTTAGGGGCTGGGGAGGGCATTGCTGCTCTTAGCTCTGTCCCTCATCAGCTAGTGGCCTCGGGATGCCTCTGTCTCCACAGGCCTCTGTTTTCTCACCCCTCCATGGCCCTTCCAGGTCCATAGCCTGTCAGGTTGTTGCGTTCTCACAGAGGCACAGATTTCCTCTGAACATCTTCCCCTCAATCGAATCGGCTATTTCACTCAGAGTAACGTTCAAGTGCTCAAATCAGGAATGTAAAAAAAAGATCAAGAGTGACGTGAAAAGACAGATGTCTAAGGTAGAACTTCAGCAGCAGTGTCCACTGACTCTGGAAAGCGTCCGATCACATGATCCAGGTGCTACAGCCATTTGTTGAGACCATATCTGAATGAGTTAGGCTAAGAGTTCCTAAAAACTGAATTTGCTTCTGTAAGAGTGAAATCTGCAAAACAGACATGGCCAAAAAGACACACTAGACAATCATATGTGTTTTGTTTTGAACAGGTAAAAGCCACGCACTCTTCTGGATTCAGGGAAACCAGCTCCGTAGAACGGCTTGCAGACTCTCATCTGGACAGATGCTACGGCTCCCGGGAAGACAGCCCTTCTAGAAGTCAGGGTTGACCTCACAGAGTAACTGTAACTGTGAGGCACAGGTAAGCAAACCCTTCTGCCCGAACACGCCTCACAGTGGCACACCCTTGGTTCTGAAGGACGTTTTGGAAAAAGTCAAAACTACAAAGCAGAAAGCAAGGCTACCAATTTCTATTTTTAAGCCACTTCTTGGCCCTTCCCGCCCCTAAATCATCACAAAACACACCCAGGAGCTGGGGTGGGGCCAGCAAGTTTGATGCTCACTTGGCCAAGGCTCCGCACTCCACTAAACTAGTCCAGAGCTGGGTACTGAGCAAGGAGCCGTGTGGAGTAACCTCTGTTCCAACCACGGGGCTGTCTTTTCCTAGGAACACCCTCCTAATGCAGGGACCTTGGCGGCAACATCCCAGGAATTCAGAGTACAGCTGAAGGACCCATGGTGAACTCCACTGCCATTTTTTTTTTTTTTAGGCTTTCAAGCCAGAAACGACTAAGTACATTCTCGTAAATCAGATTATACCAAATATCCCCACCCACACATTTGAAGCTCAAAATTTTGTAGGCGGCTTCTATACCAAACCATTTCCATTTAATCCACTTTCTCTGATGTGCTGCGACCTGGGCCATCCAGCCTCGTGCCTCAGACAGGAAGAGAGGCAGAGGCTACCTCACATTCACCACAGCTCCCAGGAGGACACACAGCAGCCAGGAAATGCGGCTGACAGAGAGTTCTCACTCTATTCCCATCCTCCATTTCTGGGCCCTCAAATCTCGACTCCTCCCTCTGGTTCCATAACCTTACACCTTTCTCTCTGTCCTCCCAAGTTATAGCACCAAGTTCTCACTCCCTGTGCCAACTTGAACAGATTAGCAGTATTTTCAGAGTGCTGTCTCAACAAGGATGAAGGGGTAGGGGCTGGAGAGATGGCTCGGTAGTTAAGAGAAAGCACTGCTCTTGCAGGGGACCCGAGTTCTGTTCCCAGCACTCAAGTCGGGCAGCTTACAACTGCCTGTACCTCCAGTTCCAGAGGAATCTAATAACTCTGGCCTCCTAAGGTGCCTACACTCATGTGCATGTACTCCCTTCTCCAATACATATAATTAAAAAAAAAAAAAAAGGCCAGGCATGGTGGCACTTGGGAGGCAGAGGCAGGCAGATCTCTGTGAATTCAAGGCCAGCCTGGTCTACAGAGTGAGTTCCAGGATAGGCTCCAAAGCTACACAGAGAAACCCTGTCTCGAAAAACCAAAAAGAAAAAAGGATGTCAGGGATTGCCGAGTGATGGTTCAGTGTTCTTGGAGTTGGGGTTCTGGAGATGAGTAGTGACGATGACTATGTGACAATGTGATTGTATTTAATACCATGAATATGCATTTATATATTCCCTAGGGGGAAACACAAATAGAGAGCAAGGATCCACGCCTACATCTGGAATCAATGGGAACCGGTCCTAATTTCATTAGCAATGACTGGGTGTGGAAGGCGCAGATATTGGCAAACACAAACGGCACGTCTAGAGTTTCAAAACCAAACCATCAAAATGAAATCAAATAAGCCCTGGGCTGTATTCTGCTGGGGCTTGCCTGGTCTGCAGCTTTGGCTTCTCACAGGCAGTGAAAGGGGACACAGGACAGAACCCTGAGGCCTTAAAGGATGAGGAAGTTTGGGCTTCCTCCTAGGGTGGGAAGGAGCCAGAGGGAAGGGGCATCAGGGAACATTCCCTTCAGGATAAGGTCCCCCGTTCCTGTGTGTGTGTGTGTGTGTGTGTGTGTGTGTGTGTGTGTGTGTGTACATGTGTGTGCACATGTGTGTGTACATGTGTGTGTGCACATGTGTGTGTGCACATGTGTGTGTATGACACCTGTGCACACATGCCAGGCTTACTGCAGTCCTTCACAGCGTCTCATCCAAGCCCATACTTGACTTATAGTGTCTGTCACGAGTACAGTGACACCAGCCACCTTTGGCCTGAGATGGAAAACATGAGATCCAATTTCACATCCCCTTAGGCTTTGATCTTGGGCCTGATTAAGAACTAGTGGGAATGTGACTCAGACCGTTAACTCCTGAGATCAGCTCTGGTGACCTGTCACCCAATATTCAGACTCTAGATGAAGGCTCGGCTCATGAAGACTGAGGACATGAAGGGACAGGGCATGAGTCTGTATGGGGTTCTGAGGAGCCGAAGCTGGGAAAGAGGTGTGCAGGACAGTGAGGAGTGAGGTCTGAGTACTGAGTATGGAGGACCATGAGGAGCAGGTGCTGGGTACTGAGCGTGGGGACCATGAGGAGCAAACACCAGCCTCCCAGAGCGTCTCCACTGTCAAGCTCTACACCACAGCCCAGGCCCAAGCACAGCCAGGAACCAGACCCCTGGGCACCTCCCGAGACTGGGCCCCTTGTCCACCCTTGTACCAGCCCCCGTGGGCACAGACCTGCAGGAGGGCATCAGGAGGGACTTCATCCATCGGAAAAAGCTGAAGTTGGAGGCTGAGCCTGTGAGGAAGACATGGGCATACATTTCAAGGATTTGTCATAGACATCTTGAACCCCAGCTTCATTAGGGGCTTACACACCCCTTAACACACTCACACACAACTTTCATGTGTGTGTACATACATAGAACGAGCATGCTTTCCCACTCGAACCCAAGAGCATTCACTATCATAGAGCCTGGCAGTGGCCTTCCTCATGCTCATGGAGAGTTTCCAGAAACTCATTTCTACAATACCTTTGGAGGGGACTGGGTGGAGCCTACTGTGGAAAAATAAGGACACGTGCTGCTTCTGCCTTAGGAGTTAACACACATTCTCCCGGTACTCGCTCTTACAGTCACATGTGTGTGCTGAATGCATGCTGTGCAATCCCCACCAGCACCACACACCCTGAGAACAGGGAACATGGCTTCTCCGTCCTCATAACCTCACAGGATCTGGCACTTAGGGAAGTTCTAACGGGTGTTAAGTGAACGACACAGTCCAGCGGGCAGAAATGTTTGAAGCGAGGTGTTTTCATTTTTTTGGTTTTTGTATTGGCCAAAAGAACCTTTGTCTATGACACACTGATCTAAGTTCAACCTTAAATATACATACATAGTGAAATATATATTTATATAACATCATATCACATATTTATTTATTATATATAACATACTATATGTTTTATATAAAATATATATTTATATATTATTTATAATATCAATATGTTATTGCATATAGTTATTATGCATTATAAATTATATACTAAATAATATTTAATTATTACATTCACATTAATATTCTGTATAATATATCATATAAATATTGCATATTTGTAAATATAACATATTTATATGGTTATATTATATAATTAGTCTATAATATATTATTATAGAATATATGTTATATATTATATGTTACATAAATATTGAATTTCAGACCAGTACAGGCTACCAAGTGAGACCCCATCTCAATCAAACAAATAAAAACACCTTATCTGGGTTGGTGTGGTGCATACCTTTAATCCCAGCACTCAGGAGAGAGAGGCAGGCAGATTTCCATGAGTTTGAGGCCAATCTAGCCTACATAGAGAACTCTAGGCCAGCCTGGGCTACATAGTAAGGTCTTGTCCAAAAATAAATAAATAAATAAACCCTTGGCCAGGTGGTGGTGGTGGTGGTGGTGCTCACCTTTAATTCCAGCACTCAGGAAGCAGGGGCAGAGACAAGGGGATTTCTGTGAGTTTGAGGCCAGCCTGGTCTACAAAGCAAGTTCCAGGACAGCCTGGTCTATTATACAGAGAAATGCTATCTCAAAAAACCAAAACAAAACAAACCAAAACAAAACAAAAAAATGAAATCCCTTTGTTGATGATCTGTCTTTTTACTTTTCTGTTGCTGTCAAAAACGCCAGGACCAAGACAACTTACAGGAGGAAGGATTTATTTGGGCTTATGGTTCCAGGGGGTTAGAGTCTATCACTGTCACTGAAGGGAAGTATGGCAGCAGGCAGGCAGGGAGTCTGGAGCAGCAAGCTGAGAGTTCACCTCTTAAACCACAATTAGGAAGCCAAGAAATCAGACTGGGACCAGCATGTGGCTTTAAAACCTGTGTGGTTTCTGAAACCTCAGAGCACATGTCTAGTGACATACTTCCCCTAGCAAGGCTACATCTCCTCAGCCTCCCCAAACAGTGCCACCTAGTGGGACCACGTATTCAGATGCCCAAGACTATGAAGGACATTTCCTTCAAACCACCACAACCTTGGCATGATAAGTTATATATAAAACACCACCCCCACAAGACAGGGGTTCACGCTAGTCCAGGCTTCCTTCCTCTGCATTCCAAGTGCTAGGATTACAGGCATGCACCACCATGCCCAGCTGAAATTATGTATGGCTTTGGAAAATTAATCAACCATAATTTAAGAAAAGGCATTCCTCAATTATATGAACAGATACAGTTGAAATTGACTAGTGAGATCATGTTTAATACATAATCAGGAAATCAGCAGTACTTCATGATGCTTGTATTAAAATCTTGTCTCGGCATCTTGTAGGGCTCCTGTGGTGAAACGGAGCAAACATTATAAATCTGCAATAGTGTGGGTAATTGCAGAGAGAGAATCCTAATATATTCAGGTAATCAATATACATTCTATAAGAAGACACAAAATAAAACCGTTATTAGTTGATCTTATTTATATATGATCATTTAAATTCTAAATTATAGACACTGGCCTGAAATTTTATTTCATACTTTGCTGTGATTGGATTTCTGGGAAAATATTTAGATTTCCTAAGATGAAGCAATCGTTGATGTAATCATTATGTTAATTAAAATATATTCTATCTGTAAACTTAGATGATACAGAACCTCTTCACAGCATTACTGCTGTTCTAAGACATTATTTTTAGTACATGTTTTCATTTTAAATATCTGAAGTGCATTTCTGTAAAAATAATATGCCAAACTTCTGTAATTCTGAAGAACTTTTTTTCCATATGTCTAGACTGTTCTTGTCCATCTGACTTGGTTAGGACTTGATACTAATTACTTTTTGTTTTTGAGATAGGGTCTTGCTGTGTAGCTCTATCTGGCCCAGAACTCACTATGTAGAGTAGGCTGGCCCTGAACTCACAGAGATCTGCCCGTCTCTGTCTCCTGGGTGTTGGAATTGAAGATATGTACCACCACATCTGGTGATATTGATTTATTTTACTTGTGTGTGATTTTTGTTTTTTGTTTTTTGGTCATTAATTGATTAAGTTTTACGTGTGTGTGTGTGTGTGTGTGTGTGTGTGTGTGTGTGTGTGTGTTGCTAGGGATTAAACTCAGGGCTTTGGACATACTATGCCAGCACTCCATAGTTACATCCATAGCCCTCCAACACATCTTTTCAAAAATACTTCTTTTTTATTTTTAACTATGTCTATATGTGCGGGTATGTTCACAAGAATTCAGGCCTGAAGAGGACATTGAATCTCCTAAACTAGAGTTGTAGAAAGTTCTGAACCACCCCATGTGGGTGCTGGGAGGTGAACTGGATTCCTCTGCAAGCAGAGAAGGTACTTTAAACTCCCAAGCCATCTCTCCAGTCCCTCCGCCCACTTAATATATCTTTTTAAAAATATGAAAGGCCAGCCTGGTCTACAGAATGAGATCCAGGACAGGCACCAAAACTACACAGAGAAACCCTGTCTCGAAAAACCAAATAATAATAATAATAATAATAATAATAATAATAATAATAATGATTATTATTATTGAGAATTTCATACAATGAATTTTTATCATATTCACTGTTCTTTCTCTCAATGCCTTCCAGATCCACCTGTACCTCCCTACCCACCAGACTTCCAATTTTCTTCTTTAAACCCATTGAATGTCCCAACTGCCCTGGGGATGGGGACAACCCCACTGTGTGGTTTAACCTAGGAGAGGTCACATCATTAAAGAAAACTGACTCACAGGCTGGGTACAGTGGTGCATGCCTTTAATCCCAGAACTTGAGAAGCAGAGGCAGCCAGATCTCTATGAATTCAAGGCCAGCCTAGTCTAAGTATTGTGAGTTCCAGGTCAGCCAGGAACCTTTCTTTGAGCCCTGTCTCAAAGAAAAATTTTTTAAAAGTTGATTTTCACTCTCCCAGTAGCTTTCAAATGCCAATAGCTCCTCTTCTAGCGGTGGATCTTGCTCCTACCTTCCTCTGTCCATGTCGGGATTTTGTCTGGCTTGAGCTTGCAACAAGCCTTGTGCACAGTCCTAATCATTGTGAGTCCGTAAGTGTAACCGCCCTGTTATGTCTGGAAAGGACGGTTTCCTTGAAGTTCTCTATCACCTTACAGTCTTTCTGCCCTTTTGTGGAGATCTTGAGCCTCGGGGTGAGGAATGTGGTATGTATGGCCCGTATAGGGATAAGCTCTCCCCAGTCTCTTATGCTCCAGATGTTGACCAGTTGAGCGTCTCTGTGTCCATTGTCATCCACTTCAAGAAAAAGTTTCTTTGGTATGGCTGATAGCTACACTGATCTATGAGTACAGCAGTAAGCCATTAGGGTGTTTCAATGCTATGTCTATTTAATAGTATTAGGTTCTCCCTTGGGGCTTATGACCGATCTATCCACAGGTTCTTGGTCCCTTTACAGTGCCACATATGGGTTCCATCTCATGGAATGGACCTTAGAGCAATCAGAAGGTGGTTGGCTACTCCCCTAACGTTTGTACCATTATTGCACAGGTGGGTACATCCTGCCAGGTCCGTTATTATTGTAGTTCACAGGGTTCACAGCTGGGGGGGGGGAATGACTGACGATTACTTTTCTCCTCCAGTACCATGCATAGCACCTTCCAACACCAGGAAAGCTAGCCAGATTCTAGAGGGGAACCAAGAATACTGGAAATCACCTGTAATGTTTGGGGGTCTGTGGGACCTCACTGGCAAAGGATTCAAAAAGAAGTAACCTGTTCTGGTTCTGGGGTTCTTATTTGCTGGCATATGGAATCTTGTTGGAGTACTGTCCCATCATTGTAGGGTAACTCCATTTTAAACTACTTTTATATGTGTATATGCATATTTTATGAAGTGTCTACAAAAGTAAGGATGGCTTTTTCAAAAGTGTTAGCAATCCTTCCCCATAGCCCCTCCTCTACCCTGCCTCCCACCTCCCACTCCATTTAATCTCCCCTGATCCGTTATTCTCTCTTCTCCTATATATTGCTGTATTGTATGTTCCCTCTCTTAAAAGCACACCCCAATGGTCCTTTCCTAGTTTCCTAATCTCTATGGGAATTCCAAATGAATCATACTTATTTAAAGATTCCAAGCTAATATCCACATACAAGAGAAAACATGCAACATTTGTCTTTCTTAGTCTGGGTTACCTTACTTACAATGACTCTAGTTTCATTCATTTACCTGTGCATCCCATAATTTCATCTTTAATAGCTGACTAGTACTCCATTGTGTAAATACACAATAGCCAGGAAATGGAAACAGCTTAGATGTCCATCAACTGATGAATAGGTAATGAAAATGTGGTACATTTACACAATGGAGTATTACTCAGCATCTTTAAAATTGCTTTATTATTGAGGAAAATATAAATTATGTGCTATGGTTTAAATGTATCCCCCAAAGTTCATGTGTGGGAACTTAATCTCTAATGTAAGTGTTGAAAGGCAGGATCCCTAGATGGTTCAGCCATGGTGGCTCTGTTCTCTTAACTGAAGTGATGCTTTATCCTGGGAGCTGGTTAGTTATCTAGGGAATGGGTTAGTTATCTAGGAAGTGGGTTCCTGATAAAAAGATTATTTCATCTTTCTTCCTCTCCTTCCTTCTCATCCCTGTCTCTACGTCCACCTCTGCCATGGGATGTCTTTCTCTGTGTTATAATGCATCAATTAGGCCTTAATCTAAGTAGCCTCTGATCCTAGGCTTCCAGTCTCCAGAATCCTCAGCCAAATAATTTTTTGTTGTTTATAAATTGCCCAGCTTATGGTAGTTTTATTATTAGAAAGGAGACATTTTTTTTTTTTTTTTTTTTTTTTTTTTGCTTACAAACTGTATGGCCGTGGCAGGCTTCTTGCTAACTGTTCTTATAGCTTAAATTAATCCATTTCCATAAATCTATACCTTGCACTGGCTGTGCTTACGTGTTTCACATGCTGCTGGTCATGCGCGCTGCAGTGTCTCTCCGCCTCAGCTTTCCGCTTCCCACAATTCTCCTCTCTCCTTGTCCCACCTACTTCCTGCCTGGTCACTGGCAACCAGTGTTTTATTTATTGACCATCAGAGCAATTTGACATACAGACGTCCCAGCACTTCCCTTTCTTTTTTTAAAAGGAAGGTTTTAACTTTTACACATCTCCAAGTCAGCTTGGTATATTTGGGATTTGGCGTAGCTTCTTTACTTCCTGCTGGAGGGCGCTGTATCTTATGGGACACAAAGAAATTTTAGATCATGAGTAGTCGTTAGCTGTATCATCTGAGCAGTTGCTTGAAACGATTCTGGTTTATCTTGTGTTCATCGGAGACTTTCAGTGGTCTTGGTTGGTCAAACTGATGTATCTTAATCTGAACAATCATAGCTCTGGCTTTCTTGCACGTGCTGGTGCTTACGTGTCTTCACATGCTGCTGGTCATGGCGGCGGCCGACATTTTCTATTTTCTGTATTTGTTTTGTTTTTGTTTCAGACAGGGTCTTATTGTGTAGCCCTGGCTGGCTTATGTAACTCACTCTGTAGTCCAGGCTGGCCTTGAACTCACAGAGATCCGCTTGCCTCAGCCTCTTGAGTGCTGGGATTAAAGGCGTGCGCCATCATAGTCAGCTATTTTCCTCTTCATATGTATAGGATCTCCAACGATAAAATATCTTTTATTCCTGGTTTGGTCATTTGTACCTTATCTTATTCTGATCAGTCTGGCCTACTGATTTTGCTGATCTTCTGACACGATCATTTGTTACACTGGTGTGACAGTTTGAATGAGAACATCCTCCATATACACTAGTGTTTGAACACTCAGTCCTCAGATAGTGGCGCTGTTTGGGGAAGTTTAGGAAACGTGGCCCTGCTGGAAGGGGTATGTTACTGGGGGCAGACTCCAAAGTTTTAAAGCCTCCCCCCATTCTCCGTGCTCTCTTTCTGCTTTGCACTTTGTTCAGGATATGAGTTCTCTCTCAGCATTCAGTTCCTGCCTCCATGCCTGATGCTTGCTGCCATGGTGGACTCTTACCCCTCTAGAGCCCTAAGCCCAAATAAACCCTTCCTTCTGTAAGTTTCCTTGGTCACGGCACTTTCCACAGCAACAGAAAAGTAACTAATACAGTCAGTGTTCTCAGTTGTTTTTTTTTTTTTTTTTTCTGTTTTGTACATTATTGATTTCTACTATGATACTTACTGTGTCCTTGTCCCGCCCCATCCCCTGTCACTTTGGGTTTAATTTTCTCCTCTTCCTCCTCCTCTTCTTCTCCTTTCCTAATTTCTTAAGTTCAAAGCTGGAGTCTAAGGTCACAGCTTCGAGAACTCTCTTCTTTGATGACATACACACATGCTGCTATGAAATTCTGTTAGCTATATCTTACAACTTTGATAGTTTGCATTTTTGGTTTCATTAGGATCAAAGTATTTTGTAACTTCAGTTCTCTTTTCTTCTTTGAAACTTCAGTTGGTTTCTATAATTTGCTCACTGTTGTTAGATATTTAATTTTTTTTTTAGCTTCTAAATATTTGGGGATTTTCCCATTACCTTCCTGTTTTTTATTTCTAATTATTTACCCCTTTCAGAGAAATATTTTCTTCAATTGACCTAAATCCTTTTAAATTTACCAAAACTTTGTGTCCTGTAATATTCTAGTGAGTGCTTCCTGTTACTGAAATGACTGTGAATTTTGCTGTTTGTGGGGAGAAGATTCCATAAATACTAGAACAAGCTCGTTGACAGTATTACTCAAGTCTTCTGTGGTCTTGCTAACTGTGTGCCCATGTATATCAATTATTTGGAGGCAGATGTTGAAATTAATGTGGCTATGATCTTTTCTATTTTTTCCTTCATTCTATCAGATTCCATTTTCATGTATTCCAAAGCTCTGTTTTAAGGGCATGAAGGTTAAGGTTTATTGTGTTTTCTTCATGAGTTTCCCCCCTCATCTTATCAAGTCATCCTCTTGATCACTGGCAATAGCCTTTCCTTTGAAATCTATCTGATGGTAATGTAGCCATTGCAGCTGTCTTTTGATTGGTATTAGCCTGGTATTTATTTTCACATCCTTTTTATTTTTAACCTATTCGTGTGGTTTTTATTTAAAACAGATTTCTTTAGCTGAGGATGTAGTTCAAGGGCAAAGTGTTTCCCTAGTATACAAAAGCCTTGGGTTTGATCACCAGCACTGCAAAAATAAATTCATCAATTAAATGAAGTTTCTTGTAGGCAGCACATAGTTGGGTCACCCTTTTTATTTAACTGCCAATTATTTGGGAGTGTTTAAACTATCTATATTTACTGTGATAATCAATATAGATGGGCTTATATAAATTACTGTTGCTCTTTAACTCAGGCTGGCCTTGAACCTACTATCTTCCCACTTTTGCTGCCCATGAGCTGGCATGCACCATCATGTCATGTCTTTGTTCTATTATTATCAATAAATTTTCTTTTATTACACTTATTTTTACTCTTTTTGTCTTTGATGTGCTTTTAACTTTTTAAATTATATTTATTATTTTATTTATTTCCATACACACACACACACACACACACACACACACACACACACACACTTACTACAGTATCTGTGTGGAGGTCAAAGGATAACTTGTAGGAGTCAGTTTTATTTTTCTACCCTGTGAGTCCTGAGGATCAAACTCAGGTTGTCAGGCTTGGCATCAAGTGTCTTTACTCACTGAGCCATTTCTTCAATTCCTAATATTTTTTTCACTCAATTTTTCCCTCTGTTAACTTATTAGCCATAATTCTTCACTAAATTATCTAGTGGTTGGCTTAGAGTTTATATTATACATCTTAAACTTAACCCAATCCATCATCAAATGATAGTATAGCATTAACTCATAGCATAGGCAATGTATAACATTATGCTATGCCAGTATACTTTATGTCAGCATATTATTTTATCCCTGGCTCTTTCACCACTGTTGTCATCCATTTTAATTCTATAAGTCTTATAAATCTCAAATTAGTTGCTAATGTATTTCATTTATAATTATGTGTATGACATGTAACACAAAATTCTTCAGTGAAAGCTAGAAAAAAAAATAAGGGAAATGACAGCACAATGACTTAAGCCACTTACCAAGGTAAAGACCTGGACTGGCCTGGCCAATGTAGAAATACACCACGACAGCAACACCCATGCTAAATAGGGTATAGACCCACTGGATCACAAACATGATGAGAAGGGATACAACAGCCTATAGAAACAGATAGGAAGAGTAAGTCACCTAAGGGTTTCATACAAGGTAATCAAAACACAAGATTAAGACCTTAAGAGACAGTGGTCTCTTAACAGTGGCTGAGCTCTGAATAGTTAAAGTTTACTTATAGCAAAATAATACTTAAATATTTAAAACAATACATTAAATAAAAGTAATTAATAATAGAAGTAAATATAATAAAAGTGAATAAAATACTTACAATAAAAGTCTGTATAATTCAAGTTTATACTTACAATAAATAAATAATAAAGTTTGTTTACTGTGGTAGTGTGCTAGTTTGGTAGGGTTTTTTTGTTTTGTTTTTGTCAACTTACACTAGGGTCATCTGGGAAACCCAGCTGAGAAAATGCCCTCATCAGATTAGCCTCTAGGCATTTTTTTTTTTAAAAAAACTATTGTTGATTGATGGAGAAGTGCCCAGTCAACTGCGGGTGGTGCTGGTGGCAGGTGGTTCTGGACTGTATAAGAAAGCAGGTTGAGCAAGCCATGGGGAGCAAGCCAGTAAGCATGGTCTCTGCTTCAGCTCCTGACTTCTTTTCATGGTGGACTGTAGGCTGTAAGATGACATAAAGCCCTTCCTCTCCAAGGTACATTTGGTCACAGTGTTTACCACATCCATAGAAAGCAAACTAAGACAGGGTGCTAACTTGACAGGATCTGGAATTATCCAGGAAGGAAGCCTCTAGGCATATCTGTGAGGAATTTACTTAAATTGGATTAGCCCCTGGGCATGACTGTGAGAGGTGATTTTGATAGATTAGTTGAGGCATTAAGACCCAGGGTAATGAAAGTTAACACCATCCCCTGGGCTTAGGTCCTAGACTGCATGAAAAGGAGGAAGTCAGCTGAACACTGGCATTCATCTTCCTCTGCTTTCTGACTGTGGATACAATGTGACCAGCTACTTCAAGCTCTTCCTGCAAGGATTTCTCCATAGTGATGGATTTTACCCTCAAACAATGAGCCAGACTGAGCTCCTTTCCTCTTCAGTTACTTTTGTCAGAATAACAAGAAACCTAACTATGACAGAAAACTCATACCAGGAGTGGGGTTGTTGCTGTGATGAACCTGACCATATAGTTCTTAGCACTCTGGAACTGGTTTTGCAGGCACAATGTAGAAGCATTCAGAACTTTATGATAGTAAAGCCATTGAGTACAACAAGTAAGATTAACAGGCCATTCTGGTACGAGCTTGGAAGACAAGAATGCCAATAGAAATGCAGATGGTGGAGACCTAGCTCTTGAGGTTTCTAATGGGAACAAGGACTCTGTCAGAAAACTGGGCTAAAGGACATTCATGTGACAGTTTGGACAATACCATGGCTCATTCTGCCCATGCTCTAAGGACTTAAGTGAAGTTGAATGTAAAGATGACTGATTAATTTGTTTGGTAGAGGAATTTCAAGACAGGAATTTTCATCCAGGCCATGGTTTGACTACTTTCTGCTGTACTTTTCCGGGTCTACAGTGAAAAGGTATAAAATGTTGAGCATAAAGGTGTAGAAATAAAGTCTGGTTTGTCAAGGATAAGAGTTTAGCAAGTTAAACTATAAGACCAAGGAGCATGCTGAAAAAGAGGTTATAACTGTTAAAGAAAAGCATCCTGCTTCATACTGGGACAACAGGAACGATGTCCTCGGGGCAAGACCACACCCATTGAAGGGTCCATTTTGTGAAAACACAAATTTATTGGGAAGGAGAGAGCCTAAATTGAAATAGAGACTGCCACCGAAGGGGGTTCCCCATTCCTCAAAGGCACCTCCCTAGAGACATGGCTTCCCAGGATTAGCACACAAAAACTGATGCAACTGTGGTCCAAGGAGGCCAGGCTGTGTCCCTAGCTGGCAGCAGGATCTGGCAGAATCATCAATGTGGTGTTGGTCCTCTATGCATAGAAGATGCAAGACTGACAGTGTTGGGGCATCTTGAACCACAGTGCCAAAGGAAGACATTGAGACCTGCCAGTATGCTGCAAGGGTGGAGCCCCTATACAGAGGCCTTGAGAGGCCATAGTGTGAAACTGTGAGGTGAAGCCTGTTGGAAATATTGAAGATGCCTGGACCACTGGGGTATCTGCAGAGAAAAGCCACAGGCATAAAGGACAGCAGACCAAGAAAAAAGACTGAGTTCCCACAGGCAGAGGAGCTAGCTGTCTGGGTGGGCTCTCCAAGCCTTTCTGAGCCCATATGATTCCATAACCCCAAGATGGCAGGCATGAAGCTGCAAGATTTGATGTTGGCTTTGTTTGGGTTTTGGTCTTGCTTCTTTCAGATCATTCTTTGCTATGCCCCCATCCCTCCCATTTGGAATGAAAATATTTATTATGTGCCATTGCATACTGGAAGTATGTAACTTGTTTTAATTTTGTAGGAGTGCATGGTTAAGAGCTGCCTAGCCTCTCAGATGAGACTTTAACATTGAGCATTAAACATTGTTGAAACTGTTAAAGGTTATGGGGACTCTCAAGGTCAACTAAACCCATCATGCATATGAAATGGCTATGAGCATGAGGACAAGGGGTGAAAAGCTATGGCTTAAAACTTAGTGGTTTGGTTGTTAACCTGACGAGGGGTGGACTTGTGATTGGTTAGTCTCAATGGTCAACTTTAAAACTGTGATCTAGAATCGTGATTCTGGATTCTGAATGAAAAGGGTCACTAACTATACACATACTCAAGCAAGTTTTGGGAGAACTACCCTTTGAAGGTAACCCCTTAGTCGAAACCACCAGCAAGCAGACACTCTGTCTTAGTTACTTTTCCTGTTGCTGTGATATACGATCCTGACAAAAGTCACTGAATGGAGAAAGGGTCTAATTTGCCTCACAGTTTAGAGGCTCACAGTTATAGTCCATCACAGCGGGGAGTCACAGCAGCAGGAACTTGAGGCAGCCATTCACACTGTCCCCACAGTCCAGAGCACAGAGTAAGGAATGCTTGTACAGCTCACTTTCTCCGTCCAGGATCCCAGCCTAAGGAATGGTGCCACCCACAATGGGCAGTTCTTCCCACCTCAAGTGATCAAGATAAGCCCCACAGACAAGCCCCAAAGTCTGTCTCCCTGTCCATTCTAGATCTTATCAAGTTGACATTTGAGATTAATTATCACACTATTTGACACTCCTCCCTACAATCAATAAATTAGCATGAAATTAGTAACCCAGGGGTTATCAGATACGATTAGTTAAAAAGTAGATAATTGATTAAAGTGAGTGGTTGATTAAATGTAAATCTTGTCATAGCGATCTCATCTTAATTCTAATAAAGCAAGCAATTTAATCATGTTGATGTTAATTAGCACTTTTTCTTTCCCCAAATCTCTCTCTCTCTCTCTCTCTCTCTCTCTCTCTCTCTCTCTCTCTCTCTCACTCTCACACACACACACACACACACACACAACACACACACACACACACCCCTTCACCTGAATCATTTCTCAGGACACTGAGATCAAGATGGACTTACCCCTAACAGGGAGACCCAAGGGTTACACATGCAAGTGTAGAAAGCATTTGGTCTCCTCTGGACCTCTTGTTCCTGAAGTCTGCATTTCAGAACGAAATCTAAAAAATGAATTAGCCAAATCCTTCATTATGGACTTACTACCAATCCCTCTCTATTTTTATTAGCAAATATCTACAGGCTCATGGGCCCTGGTTTTGCAATTCAGCATAGAGCTAGCTCCAAGCACTTGCTCACAGAGAAGGAAGGATGAAGGGCTTAGGGCCTCACACCAGGCACAGACCTGGAAAGAATTCGAAGAAAGGCCAGACTAGAAGTGGGAGCCTCCCCAAGCCTACTACACATTCGTCCGTATCTGTCATCTGGGGGCACTCCAAGTTCAGATCTTCCCTCTCTTTCAGATGGGGGGGTGGTGGTCAGAAGCAGGGAGCTGGACACCTGGTGTTTGGGTCCCAATGTGACCCAACTAGAGGGCCAGGCTGGCTTTTGTCTATGACAGGACAGTTTTTGCTACCATCTACCAGCTGGGCATTGAAGTTAGCCTGGCCTCAGATACAGACCAGAAGCTGGCAAAGGAGATGGGTTAGGGGGACCCTCCCCTTACTCCTTCCTCCGGCAAAGAAGAGCCTGAGGGGACAAACAGATCTGAGCGCAAATACATACACATTCCACTCCCTTCATCATGGGTTTCAGGCACATCAGAGCTCCTCAGAGTTGCATGTTTAATTTAGCTTTCTGCCTTCTCAGTTTACATGATTCCAGACATGCTCATTTAACCATGAAAATGCATATAGATTGTTTAACAATGTGCTCTAATCACCATGAGCTCCACTGTGCACGGTGATTCCAACACCTGGTAATGTTGGATTAACTTTGTGCCTCATTTTGACACTAAACTTCCATAGCTAGTTGCTCAGGCAATGTGTCAATCCCTTAACTCTTTACTTTCCATCATCAAATTCATTCTTCAGCCAAAGACTGTGCCAGCCCCTCTCCCGATCCTTCCTTCTTCGCTCCGTGCCCTGATCCTGTCTCACTCACCAAGTTTCTTCTTTCCTTGGACTGCTTTGGATGGGTAGGCCTCGGGAATCCTGCTGGGATCCACTTCTCATAGACCCCTTATCTCTCTGCTTGCCTATTATCTATCCCTCAGGTCATAGTCTGTATCACTGTCTCACAGAAGTTCATCCCTATCACAACAATCTAATTCCTCATAGCATTCACATTTCCTTTGTCCCACCTCCTCTTTCACAGAATGTACCGCCATTTGCATCCGTGTCCTTATATACTTATTTCTATGTGTCTATGCCCCCTGGAGTACATGCTTCTAGGGGGACAGGATCCATGTTGATCTTGAGGCCAGGGCTCACATCTGGCAATCGCTTTGTGTTTCAGTGTTAGGTCTGCTGTCTTCTCTGGGCCCTGTGCCTTCTAGAACTAGTCCCTCTGGACCGCTGTGGCGCTGGAACCTATAATCTCAGTGCTCAAGAAGCTAGGGCAGAAAGAAGGTCCACACATTCTAGGCCAGCCTGAGCTACACGAAGAGACTGTGACTTAAAAGCAAAAACCAAACCAGACTAACCCACACCAGACCTAGCCCCTCCAAAGTATGTCAGATTAATCAGATTACTTCACACCCTGTTATGGTTTGAAGGTGTACTCATGGAGGCTTATTTGCCTGCTGATGGATTTTCAGGGAAGCAGTTGGATCATGATGTCATAAATGGATTAACCACTGATGGTTTCACAGCCCGATGGCATTATTAGGAGGTAAGAGAGCCATTAGAACTGGGTCTGAGTTGGAGGGAAGAGGTCACTCGGGTGGGGACGTGCCTCTGAGGAGGGTGTGGTGTCCCCTGTCCTTCTCTTTCTGCTTACTATCTGTTATGAGGTGAGCAGCCCGGACCGCATTCTCCTGCCACCGTGACATTCTGCGACACCACGGACCCAGAGGCGACACAAGACAGCTGTAGACTGAAACCACTAAAGAGTCAGGCGAAGAGTAAAGACAACTCTTCCCTTGAGGTCGCCTTCCTCGGGTACTCGTAACAGCATCAGCAAGTCCGACAGTTTGCCCTCCATCGTCGCAGTCTTTCACCATCTCCCTGGTTATCTCTGAGTAAAGATTTCAGGCCGTGATCTGCATCTTTCTCTGTCAGCACTCCGCCTCCGTTCTTGGCAGCTCTTATAGAAACAACACCCTCAACACCCTCCTCTCTCAGCTCCTTGAAAGCTTCCCTCCATCCATCTTTCTTTCACTCACTCGGATTTCTCCTCCTTAGCCACACTTCAGAGTTGTCATCACAGGTAACTAATACTTTTTATGTGTGTGTGGCGTGTGTGTGTGTGTGTGTGTGTGTGTGTGTGTGTGTGTGTGTGTGTGTAGTGTGTGTATGTGTATGTGTGTATGTGTGTGTGGCGCGTGTGTGTGTGTGTGTTTGTGTGTGTATGTGTGTGTGGCATGTGTGTGTGTGTATGTGTGTATGTGTGTGTGGCATATGTGTGTGTGTATGTGTGTATGTGTGTATGTGTGTGGTGTGTGTGTGTGTGTGTGTGTGTGTGTGTGTGCGCATATCATATTTTTTCAGCTAATCTGTTCGGCCATCTTTCACTCCCGGTCCATAGAAGGACCCTGGAATATTTCTGCTGTTTCCTACTTCCTGTTTTCACTACCATCTTTACCTAGCTCAGGTGCTGCCGTAGTTTAGACATTTAGTGCTCTCAAAGCTCACCATGGCAAGCACCAGGAGTCCAGTGCAAGGTCTTTTGGTCATTGAGGCATGTTCTTGAAAGGGACGCTGGTTTCCTCCTCTTTCTCTCTTTGGTGGCCTGGCCATGATGTGAGTGGTTATGTTCCAACACACACTCCGGTCATGAAGGGTCATCGTGATACAGGCCTTCAAACACGGGCTAACTGGTTATGGGTGAAAATTTCCCAAACTGTCAGCCAAAATGAACCTTAGGTCTTTTTAAGTTTGTTACATCAAGTGTTATAGTAATGCCGGTGTTGTAGTAATGCAGTGTTATAGTAATGCCGGTGTTGTAGTAATGCCAGTGTTATAGTAATGCCGGTGTTGTAGTAATGGGGTGTTGTAGTAATGGGGTGTTGTAGTAATGGGGGTGTTGTAGTAATGGGGTGTTGTAGTAATGGGGGTGTTGTAGTAATGCGGTGTTGTAGTAATGCGGTGTTGTAGTAATGGGGGTGTTGTAGTAATGGGGTGTTGTAGTAATGGGGTGTTGTAGTAATGGGGTGTTGTAGTTATGGGGGTGTTGTAGTAATGCGGTGTTGTAGTAATGGGGTGTTGTAGTAATGGGGTGTTGTAGTAATGGGGTGTTGTAGTAATGGGGTGTTGTAGTAATGGGGTGTTGTAGTAATGGGGTGTTGTAGTAATGGGGTGTTGTAGTAATGGGGTGTTTAGTAATGGGGTGTTGTAGTAATGGGGTGTTGTAGTAATGGGGGTGTTGTAGTAATGCAGTGTTGTAGTAATGCCGGTGTTGTAGTAATGGGGGTGTTGTAGTTATGGGGGTGTTGTAGTAATGCCGGTGTTGTAGTAATGGGGTGTTGTAGTTATGGGGGTGTTGTAGTAATGCCGGTGTTGTAGTAATGGGGGTGTTATAGTAATGCAGTTGTAGTAATGCGGCTATTACGGTAATGCAGTTGTTGTAATGCAGTTGTGGTAGTAATACAACACTGCTAACACAGGTTACTCGGTCTAAGACTGCTGGTGTAGCTAGAGTTTTCCTGCCTTCCCCAGTCAGGACAAATCTCTCTCACCCGCCAGTCCCACAGTCGCTCAGACCCAACCAAATAAACACAGAGACTTACATTGCTTACAAACTGTATGGCCGTGGCAGGCTTCTTGCTAACCGTTCTTATTGCTTAAATTAATCCATTTCTACAAATCTATACCTTGTCCTGGCGGCAGCTGGCAGTGACTCCTTCTGCCTTCCTGTTCTTTTATTTCTCCTCTCTGTTAGTCCCGCCTATACTTCCTGCCTAGCCACAGCCAATCAGGTTTTATTTATTGACCAATCAGAGCAATTTGACATACAGACCATCCCCCAGCACAGCCAAGTGCAGACCATCTCAGACACCTGCACTCAGGCCCGTGGTCCTGATCATCCTCTATGCGGACCTGCTGGGTAACGCCACAAGGAACCCGAGAACGGGCTCCCACAGGACATACAGAGCATCCCACAGCATGCCGGTGCTCCCTAGCACACACATCTGCTTCCATGTTAGCTTCTCAGTGATCTTGTCCACTCAACTCCTTCTCCTAAGTCTGAAATAGCAAACAGAACTTCCACATCCTCTGCTCACGGTATCTTCGGCCCACTTGGGTCTGCACCCTCTGCTCCACTGCCCCCCTTCATAGCACATGCTCAGTCCCCCTCTTCCTCAGAGACATTCCCCCAACTCAGTACAACCTGGATCCAGTGCTTTTTTTGGTCTGCTCAGAACTTTGTTCTCACATTGCCAGTTTTCCTATCCCCCTGTGAATCAGTCCTATTACATACAACTGCCATGCATTTCTCTCACCTAAACAAGTACTTCCAGGCTACTCATGAGCTACAGCCCTTTCTCTGACAGCAAACCTCCGTTACCATTTTATTTGTTCAGTATCCAGAGCCCATTACGTTTTCAATCCCTTCTTCATTTGTTTCTGAGGTAGGGTCTTGCTGTGTAGCCAGGCTGGCCTTAAACTTGCAATCCTTCTGCCTCAGCCTCCAAATGCTGAGATCATAGGCATGTACCATCACATATGGCCTCACTAATCCACTCTGGAGACAGCTGATTCCACTAAGTACTCTTACTGAGCTTGCCAAAGATCTGAACCTAATTCAAACCCCATTCATGCCTGTTCATCATTACATATCCTTGAAATGTTTTCTTCTCCAGGGCACCCACCTTCCTGTTTTCCTCTCCCCCTCTTCTCAGTCCCCTTTGTTATATCCTCTCCTCCTTCAAAAATGCAGGAGCACCCCCATGTCCAATCCTTAGCACCCTTCTTTTTCGCTATGTGCCCACTTCTAAGAGAGCTCATCTTGTCCTGTGCTTTAAATGCTAGCCACACAACAAGAACTCCAAGTCTAGATCACCTTTGAACTTAAGTTTTTCATATCTAATTGCTTTGCTAATACTTCTCCTGGGTAGGTTGCTAAGCACCTCAAACTTAACAAGGCTGAAACAGAAATCTATCCTTCCCAAGTCTCTTTGAAGACCGAGTCAGTGATATGATTTCTGCAAACAGCTAATATCCGCGCTGACTTCTCTTTCTGCCCCGTCTACCTCTATTCCATCTGTAAGTCCAGTAGATTCTGAATATGATCATTCCTCACCACCTCTCTGGCTGTCTTCCTTGTCTAAGACACTTCACTCCTTCATCAGCTGACTGCGGCTGGTCCTGTGATGGATATCACAGCTACCTTACTGCTAAGGGTTTCTTGGAGTTACATGGCCACATGACCAAGATCTCACCAAGAGAGAGCAGCCATGGAGAATGTCACTTCTGAGCCAAGGCCTTTGCCTTTTCTGTTTTTCCTCTGCCTGAGATCTAAATGTGTAACTCAGCCATGATGTCAGCATGGCAAGGTCCTGGGGTCTGTGTGTCTTCAGATCTTCGAAGGAGCCTGGTTCCCTGAAGCAGTACATGGAAAAGAACCTCTCACAGACTCGGAACACTCTTCTTAGATTGTTAATGCAATCAAGAAATAACCTTCTGTTGTGTGCAGACCACTATGTTTTTATTTCATTAGACAGTTTAGCCTACTCATCTCCCAACAAGATGTTTTTTGATAAAGGCGAGTGACATGCCACACCTTCCTTCCTGCCAGGGACGGTTAGTGTTCTTTACCAATTTGACAGAATCTAGAATATCTAGGAAACAAGCCCTAGCATGCCTGTGAGGGATTGTCAAGGTTAGGTTAATTGAGGTGAGAAGACCCATCATAAAAAGTGGATGGCACCTTTCTTTGAGCTTGAATACCAGACGAGGTGAAAATGCAGAAGCTAATTGAAAAGTGGGCCTCCTCACTCTCTGTTGCTCGACTGTGGATGCCCTGACCAGCTGCCTCCTCAAGCTCCTGCCACCACAGTGGACTCCACTCTTGAACTGGAAGCCAGAATAAACCCTTTCTCCCGTAAATTAAGTTGTTCTTGTGAAGTATCTTTGCCTCAGCAATGTGTAAAGTAACTGACGTAACCCCAGTCTACGTCCCAGTATCTGGTTTTTTTTTTTACTCTTTATTGTATTTACCATTTAAATTGCAATGTATGTTTACTAATTATGCATCTTCCCCCACAAGAAGGAAAGCTCCATGACACCAAAACCTTCCTGCATCTGCTCAGCATGTTCTTCCAACACTTAAAATGGACCGCGGAATGGGGATGCTCCCTACATGTGGTTGAACCAATAAGCCCCAAAGACATCTTCTTCATGCTCTTAAAACCCATTTGATTTCCTTGTGTGCTTACAAGCACTCTACTGGAGTTCCACACATCTGAATTCCAGTGACAAATAGCCTCTTCTAAACCTCCAGGCATTTAAGAGTTTGTGCATAAGAAGTACTTAGTACATCTCCTAATTGTGGATTAAAGCAAAGGCTGTCAAGATTTACCATTGGTTTGAACAGATGGCTTTATGACTTTTTCTTTTTGACATAGATTCTAGCTATGAAAGCCAGGTGGGCCTAGAACTCAGAATCTTCTTGCCTCAGTCTCCTGGGTGTGGGGATTCAGGTATGAGCCACCATGCCTGGTTCCATGACTTTTTTTTTTAAAGAAGGAATTTGGTTATGAGTGCTATGACTTAAGATGTGTAATTTTAACATGTCATTCTGTGACTCATTCTTTTCAATCACAGGCTTAATGAAATACAGTTGCCTTTTCAGTTCAGAAGAAACACTATTGGCCAAGAATGCACATTTCTGCCTCTCTGAGATGTGTCAGATGTTAAGCTCTCTCTTTCCCAACACTTGATCTTATACAACCTCAATTACATAATTAGTTCCTGACTCCAGATGGTGCCGCTTAGATTTGTCTGCTAGTCCAAGGTGCATCCAGTGGGAACTGGGCTTTAGCGGAGGGGGGGGGGCGGGGGTTGGTCCTTGGGTCAGCATGATGCTCTCGTATTGCATGGTACCAGAGTTTCCATCCAAACCCATCATCATGAAGGGCAACAAGACATTTAGCAGGCCTGTGCTGCTGAGGCTGGTATTCAGTAGGCTGGGTGTGTTCCCTGCATTTTCCACCCACCATATCTTCAAGTTACTAAGGGCTTATCAGGACACACCTCTAGAGCAAGCCAAAAGAAGTGTCTGTATTGTTCCTAAAGGAAGTATGTGTGGGTGTGTATGTGTACGGGTGCATATGTGGGAGTGGGAGAGTGGGGGTCTGTGTATGTGTGTTGGTGTGGGTGTGTGAGTGAGAGGGTATGTGGGGGGGTGTAGATGTGTGTGTGTGTGGTGTGTGTGTTTGTGTGGGTGTGTATGTGTGGGTGTGCATGTGTGTGGGGTGTTGTGTATGGGTGTGCATGTGTGAATGTGAGTGTGGGGATGTATGTGTGGGTGTGTATGTGTGGTGTGTATGTGTGGGGTATGTACGTGTGGGTGTATGGGGTGTGGGTGTGTATGTGTGGGTGCGTATGGGGGGGGGGGGGGGGGGGGTGTATGTGTGGTGGTGGGGTGTGTGTGGGGGGGGGGGGGGGGGGGGGGGGGGGGGGGGGGGGGGGGGGGGGGTGTGTGGGTGTGCATGTGTGTGGGTGTGCATGTGTGAGTGTGGGTGTATAGGTGTGGGTGTGGGGGATATGTATGTGTGAGTGTATGGGGGTGTGGGTGTGTATGTGTGGGTGCGTATGTGGGGTATGCGTGTGTGGAATGTGGGGGAGTGGTCCAAGAACATGAGAAGGAGAAGGAAGGGGTTTATTCCCTTGGCAAGTAGACAGCCTTGTTTTGATTTTGCTATTTTGAGATGAAGTCTCACATAGCTCAGGCTGACTTCAAAGTCACTGGTTAGACTGGTCTTCCACTTACAATCCCCGTCTCTCCCTCCCAAGAGCTGGAATAGAGGTGTGCATCCCACTGTCCCTGTAGTCATCACCATGGAAGGGACAGTTCTCAGCAGACTCCTCAATGACTCTGCACAGTGTGACAAACAAGCGGTCACTCATAATTCTAGATGACCAGGCCCCAGCTCCCTTACGGACTGACTAAGGGGGGTTTTCCTCTTGGCACACTGTACTGTAAGAAGCAAATCTCACAGACCTTTGAGGGGGAGGGGCTAGTTCCTCAGGCCAGCAATCCTAGGGAATAGTAGCCAGGAAGGCAGCTGTACTTTCTCAAACATACAGTTGGAAAGCACCAAGCGAGCAAGTGGTAGGGTGCGTCATACACATTAATAACAGCAAAGCAATAAACAATACATAGTGCTGACTTCAAATCCAGTGGTATGTCGATGACGTGTTATGTTTATGAAGCTCATGCACAGACAAATGTTTTAAGCATGGGGAACCCAACTGTGTCCATTTTTAAGTCAAGAATTTAAGTAATTGTGTAGAAATTACTTAAAATCTCTACTAAACCATCTTTGAAAATGGACTCCTTCTCTCCCTCCCACTTCCCCTCTTTTTGTGATTCTGGGGATCAAATCCAGAGCCTGTGTGTGATAAGCAAGCACTCGACTGCTAAGACACATCACTGCTCTCCCTCTGTATCTTCATTGGAATATATAAACACAGGATCCTAAGCCCCATATAGAAACCAAAGATTTATGCTGTTACAGTCTCCGCACAAGTGTGTATAAAATCCACGGGATATTTTTATCATATTGATATTACAATTTGCTTAGCTACTTCCCAAATGCTCAACATTTATTTCTGGCTTGTCATCAGTACAAACCATGTCACCATAACAATCGTGAACACATTTTTTGGCTTGCTGTTTGGGTTGGGTTGTTTCCCTGATACCCAATTCCCCAAGCCGATTTTTCCACATCGGGTCAATGATACAGTTTTCCAATTCTTGTTACATCTTTAAAGATCGCTTTCCATGATCAGAGAACCAGAGGGACATTCAGCTATGACAATATGAAGAGACCAGTGAGTCTTCCTCCCCCAAAACAAGTGTAAAATACAAAAAAGTTAAGACACACACACACACACACACACACACACACACACACACACACACACAACTATTCCAGGGCTTCAGAAATTTACCACATGAGAAAAATAATTAAAAAGCACTCATTTTTCAAAACCTGCTGGAGTGTAGGGCTCTGTGGCATAGCAGGAATGTAGTTTCACATACTCAGGAGACAAGGGCAAGAGGATTACAAGTTCAAGGCCAGCATGAGGAATTTAGTGAGATCCTATCTCTAAATAAAAAGTAAAAACAATGCTGAGGCTGTTGTTCAGTGGTAGAGTGCTTGCTTGGGATAGCCTGGGATAGCCTGAGATAGCCAGGGCCCTTGCTCAATCCCAAGTATCCAACGAAAACCAAAAACCAAACCAAAAAACTACTGGATATGATCAAGACATGTTGTGTGCACATATGAAATTATCAAAGGATAAATTTAAAACACTTCAAAACAAAACAGTAGCTTAAGATACTGACAGTGATTCTGTGGCCTTCTTGCCAGCTTCTGGAGGGGACAAAGAACTCCGATCAGGGAGGAGAGCTAGCTTTTAAAGCTAAGTATATGGGCACAGGAAAAACAAATGGGGAATCTGTCACCTCTTCACTTTGCTAATTCGAGGAGGGAGACTCGGTCAGGCCCAAGAGTAGCCTAGAAATTCACTGGGAGAGCCTGGAAGGACGCGGCAGGACCAGATAGCTCCCATGTTTCCCTGGATGACTGGGAAGGCCTGGATGTCTGGAAAAATGGAAAAGCCAAGGAAGACTGGAGACCTATCCCAAACTAATTAGGCTTCCCAGCCCCCGCACAAGTCCATCTGCAGGTGGCAGAAGTCTATGGACCTTGTAGACACCAGAACCGCCTTCTGGGAGAGGGGAGCGGGCTTCAAAAGTGAAAGATTAAAACTAGACTATAAAGCCAACTAAAGACATGAGCAGCAGGACTGGAGAGATGGCTCAGAGGTTAAGAGCACTGGCTGCTCTCCCAGAGGACCAGGGTTCAATTCCCAGCACTCACATGGCGGCTCACGACTGTTTGTAACTCCAGTTCCAGGGGATCTGACATCCTCACACAGGCAAAACACAACTATACATTAAAAAAAAAAAGACAGTAGCAGCAGCACATACACTACAGGGAGACTTATCCCACAGTCAGATCCAGACATTTTACTCAGACAAGCAAACCAATACACAAAAACTTACAAGATTTTAAAGTGAGAGATGCTGCAATACATTATGTACATGGTCCAGTTTTCAACCCCAAATCATAAGACATCATGCAAAGGAACAGGAAACTGTGATCCATCCTTACAGAAAACAAAAATCAAGTGAAAGAAACTATGGGTAAGCCCACATGTTAAATTTAAGAAAGGGCACTCATTGTAAATGCATGCAGGGAACTACAGGAAAATTGAGCACCAGTGGCCTCAGGCCCATGACATCAACAGCCTTAAGAACAGGAGCTATCAGTGGAGAATTATAGACCGTAAAGGAGGACAGAATGAAACGTCCAGCTAAGAAGCACAGAGACGGGAGTGAAAAGCTTGCTAGATGGACTCAACAGCAAATCAAGGGCCTGTGAACTGAAAGACAGATCAGCAGAAGTTACAGAAAGAACAGAGAGGTGAGAGGAACAGCCTCAGTGACCAGTGGGACAATGACAGAGTCCAAAGACGTGCAACAGGAGTTCCATGGGAACAAGAGAAAGCCAGTGCTGGAGGAAACACTTGAAACAATGGTCAACGTGCTCTTGAATTTGACGAAAAAGTTGAATCAATGGACCCAAGAAGAATGAACTGATGTGGCTTACAGCAAATTGTATCCGGTTAGCACACATGTGCCTTTTATTTAAATTGTTATTGATGTAACAGACATGTCTTTGTTTGAGACAGTATCTCACTGTACAACCCCAGCTAGCCTGGAACTCACGAGGTAGCCCAGGCTGGCTGCAAATTCCTAGTAATCTTCCTTCCTCAGCCTCTTGCATGCTGGGATTACAGGTGTGGGCCACTATACACAGCTTCAGCGATGTCTAAAAAATGATTTAGGTTGTATTCATTTAATCCATACCACAGTCTAGTTCATAATAGGTACCCTCAGCACATGGCATGCACTTCTGTATTATGCATTTTATTCTTTTTAATGTATGTGTATGTGTGCATGCATTTATGTGTACCACAGCATGCAGGTGCCTGCAGAGACATTGGATCCCTTAGAACTGGAGTTTCAAGTGGTTGTGAGCTGCCATGTCAGTGCTGGGAATAGAACCCAGGTCCTCTGGAAGAGCAGTAAGTGCTCTAAACCACTAAGCACTCAGTACCATGCTTTTGAAATCAGACAAACCTGTGCTCATACTCTGACTGTTTGACATCAAGAGCACCCAGCTTCTCCATGCTTCTGTTCTATCATCCATAAGAGGCTAATAGCAAATGCCTGTCTCTGTGCTTCAGGATAAAATAATTCATATTAAAGACTTACTGCTGTGAATCTCATGGGACTCACTCAACAGGATTGCTAATTTTAGGTACGGGCAATATATACCTAAGAATAAAACTCTGAGCCATGCAATGGTGGCACACAACCTTAACCCCAGCACTCAGGAGGCAGAGGCAGGCAGATCTCTGTGAGTTCGAGGCCAGCCTGATCTATAGAGTGAGTCACAGCACAGCCAGAGCTACACAGAGAAACCCTGTCTCAAAAAAAAAAAAAAAAAGAAAGAAAAAAAAAAAAAAAAAAAAAAAAAAAAAAAAAAAAAAAAAAAAAAAAAAGAAAGAAAGAAAGAAAAGAAAAAAGACTAAAATCCTGTTGAATGTTGAATGGATATGAATGGATCTGGGCCCCAAATGTTTCCAATGTAAACTGTGTATTCGTGTCTCCTGACCTCCGAGGAGAACCTGGAGCCTGACCTTCCTGTTTTGAAGACTAATGTGCTTTAGAAGGTACACTTTTATCAGCTGTGCTTGGCAGGATAATCGTTCCCTTCTGTGACACTGTATTGTACAAATGTTTTTCTATTTCTAGTTAATCAGCTCCTTTCTTCTTTGATGATGAAAATCAGGAGTATCTCTCTTGCCCAGCTGGTAAAAATAAGGACTCTGTGTGTATGTAAGGTATAAAATACAGTCCCAAGTTATTTTTGACCCACGCAATCAAGAGTATTTGATTCCGACTCATTCTTATCATTTGATGGCCTTTGGCTTATTAAAGACTATGTTTGTCTACAGTTTAACTCTTCTTGTCTAGTTTAATGATCAGTGGTTCACATTTTGGGCCACATCTGTTCAACTGTTCATCCATTTACTAAACCTTACCAAATGTTTGCTTCGTCCCCTGGACTAGGAGGGAACACTGATGGACACAAAGGTCAAAAGGTCCAGGGTGTGATCCAGAGAGGTGCCAGGGCCGTGGAGGAGAAAGAAAATGAGTGTTTATTTTCCTTAAGACAAGCAGATGAATGGGCCTGAATATGACTGTGGGAACAAACCTGATATAAATGTCTAACACAACGTGATAAGGACTTAGGCGTCTCCTAGGAATCAAGTGTTTTCACTTGCAGTGGAAAAATTCTCTAAGTCCTCAAAAGAGGTGAAAGTCTTTAAAAAGCCAGATGGATGTTAAGCGTCAGAGTTTTCCAAATAGAGAGAGGAGGAGGAGGAGGAGAAACAGTCTGAGGGGACAGCATGGGCTGTGAAAGACAGGATGGAGCAGAATGGGATGGATTCAGGGCCTTAGCTTGGGCTGGACTGTGATGCTCCGTACTTGGGTGGTCAGGATTATGCGGCCCAGAGGAAGGTGAGGGCAGGGCTGAAGAACTGTGCCGAGGACACAGATCTGGACTTCCGAAAGAAAGGCTGGGAGTCCACAGAGGCTTCTAAGCAAGAAAGAAAAGTCACTCCATGGGCACTTCAAGGAAGACGCGGGGGAGAGTCTGGAGGTAGGACTCTAGTCTGGGGACTTGGCAAAAGTCCAAGAAGGAGGCGAGGCGAGGCTGTGCCAAGGAAAAGGTAGCAGGGAGGGAGACGGAGGGAACAGTCGTCCAAAGCCGTGGCAGGGCTAAGCCTGGACAGCAGTACCCACTTCATTACAGATCACAGACTGGCCCAGCGAGGTGACTCAGCAGGGAAGGGCCCTTTCTGCCAAGCCTGGTGACCTGAGTTCAATCCCCGTGAGCCACATGGTAGAGGGAGAGAGCCAACTCTTGCAGGTTGTCCCTTGACCTCCGCACCAGCATTGCGCACCATGGCACATGAACGAGCATCCGCATAAACAGAGAGATGACAGAGAAGTAGAAAAAAAAATTAACTCACAGACTGACCACATGTCTGTCTGGAAAACCCACACAGAAGACAGAAAGGCACTGAAATGAGCATAAACCCAAAAACAGAGAGCAGAGAGAGAAGGGAGTCTTAGAACATGAAGTAACAGTGAGGGGAGCCTATGTGGAGCATCTCTGGGCCCCACAGATGGTGTTGACAGAAGCCAGCCATTCCCCCTGGAGGACGTCAGCAGAGCTGAGGCCAGCTGGCTGATGACAGGCCTGTCTCTGCTGTAGACGAAGACCCTCCTCTCCCAGCAAGCCAAGGACCGACCTCTGCTTTTGCAATCCTCCGAAGAAAGCCAGCCATGGTGTCTGTGCTTGACACAGAGGAACAAGGAAATGGGGGGCCTGAAGGGCTGGGCCCTACACAGCAGGACTTGCCAACTCCCTTGTTTCACTCCCAGAATGCAAGCTGCCATCTGTGTCGCCCCTCCCCCGCAGACCAGACCCAAAAGGAATAAGAGAGCCTCGGAGAAAGCCTTCAGCTGTTCACATTTGGGTCCGCGAAGAGGCCAGCTTACTCCCAGTCATTCTGCAGTAAGGCTCCCCCAAACAACAGGCCTTGTTACGTTCAGGTCTTCCAAATGGTTCTCAGGACGGTCGTCTGTCCCTTGTCGTCCACTGATAACTTGTTTCAGGATCCCCATGGATACCAAAATTCACATCTCACATATGAAATGCAGTGTTTTCATAGAACCTACACATTCTCTAACATGGTAAATTATGTCTACATTACATATAGCACCTAAAAATACAATATAATGCTGTGTAACTAGTTATCAAATTGTATTTTTTTTTTTTGGTTTTTCGAGACAGGGTCTCTCTGTGTGCTTTGCGCCTTTCCTAGAGCTCACTTGGTAGCCAGCTGCCTCGAACTCACAGATCCGCCTGCCTCTGCCTCCCGAGTGCTGGGATTAAAGGCGTGCGCCACCAACGCCCGGCCAAATTGTATTATTTAATGAGTAAGACTAAAAAGGAATAATAATGTTTGATTATCAGTATAGATGCAATTACCACAGGACTAAATACAAAAAAGGACAGTGGCAATTTAACTTTTTTTTTTCAAATACTTTTCTTCTGTATTTGATTAAATCTACAGATATAGACCACGGATACAGAAGACCAAGTGTACGTTAGTTGTAACCATGAAAATATAAACAGGTGATCTAATAAAAGCTTGGCAATACACCTGGAAGCTCTAGAACAAAAAGAAGAAATAACAACCAAAAGAAGCAGACAGCAAGGAATAATCCCACTTAGGGCAGAAATCAATAAAATAGAAACAAACAAATGAAAAGGATCAATGAAACAAAGAGTTGGTTCTTTGAGAAAAATCAATGATTGACAAACCCTCATTCAAATTAACTAAAGGGCAGAGAGAGTATCCAAATTAACAAAATCAGAAATGAAAAGGGGGACATAACTACAGACACTGAGGAAATCCAGAGAATCATAGGACATACTTTAAAAATCTGTAGTCCACCAAATTGGAAAATCTAAAAGAAATGAATACTTTTCTTGATACATACCACTTACCAAAGTTAAAGATAGGATAAGCAATTTAAACAGACTTATAAGCCCGAGCAACATAGAAGCAGTCATTAAAAATCTCCCAATCAAAGCCGGGCCGTGGTGGCGCATGCCTTTAATCCCAGCACTCGGGAGGCAGAGCCAGGCGGATCTCTGTGAGTTCGAGGCCAGCCTGGGCTACCAAGTGAGTTCCAGGAGAGGCGCAAAGCTACACAGAGAAACCCTGTCTCGGAAAAAAAAAAAAAAAAATCTCCCAATCAAAAAAGCCCAAGCCAAATGGTTTTAGCACAGAATTCTACCAGCCCTTCAAGAAAGAGCTAATGCCAATACTCCTCAAATTATCCACAAGAGAGAAACAGAAGGAACATTGCCCAATTCATTTTATGAGGCCATGAGGCCATAGTTACCCTGATACCTGAACCATCTAAAGAAAGAAAATTACAGACTAATTTCCCTTATGAACATAGATAACAAAAATTCTCAATAAAATGCTTGCAAACTGAATCCAAGAGCACATCAAGAAGGCTTCATCCCAGAGATGCAGGGATGGTTTCAACATAATAAGACAATAGATGTAATCTATCATATAAACAAACTGAAAGACAAAAACCATATGATTATCTCATTAGATGCAGAAAGGGCCTTTGACAAAATCCAACACCCCTTCATGATAAAAGTCCTGAAGAGACTAGAGATACAAGAGACATACCTCAACATAATAAAGGCAATTTACAGTAAGCCCATAACCAACATCAAATTAAATGGAGAGAAACTCAAAGCATTTCCACTAAAATCAGGAATAAGACAAGATTATCCACTCTCTCCATACCTATTTAATACAGTACTTGAAGTCTTAGCCAGAGCAATAAGACAACTGAAGGAGACCAAGGGGATACAAATTGGAAAGGAAGAAGTCAAGAATCTTTAGTCTCAGATCGTATGATAGTATATATATAAGCAACCTTAAAAAATTCCACCAGGAAACTTCTATAGCTGATAAACACTTTCAGCAAAATATCAGGATACAAAATTACACAAAAAAATTAGTGGCCTTCATATACACAAATGACAGACAGAGAAAGAAATCAGGGAAGCAGTATTTTTTTTTTTTACAATAACCTTTGTATATCTTGGGGCAACTCTAACCAAGCAAGTCTTGTCTGATAAAAACTCTAAGATACTGAAGAAGGAAATTGAAGACGATATCAGAAGATGGGAAGACCCCCATGCTCATGGATCTATGGCAGGATTAATATAGTAACATGGCCATCCTATTTAAAGCAATGTCCAGATTCAAAGCCATCTCCATCAAAATTCCAACACAATTCTTCACAGAAACTGAAAGGGCAATTTCAGCTTCATATAAACACACACACACACACACACACACACACACACACACACACACAAAAGACAGCATTTTCAACAAACGGTACTGCATGTAGAAGAATGCAAATAGATCCATATTTATCCCCCTGCACAAAACTCAACTCCAGTGGATCAAGGACATCCACATAAGTTCTTATATATCTTTGAATCTGATAGCAGAGAAACTGGGGAGTGGTCTTGAGCTCACTGGCACAGGAGAAGACTTTCTAAATGGAACACCAATAGCACAGGCACTAGAACCAACAATTAATAAAACTGAAAAGCTTCTGTATGGCAAAGGACACCCTCATTCAGACAAAGCAGCAAGCTATAGAATGGGAAAGATCTATACCAATTACACATCTAATAGAATGTTAATACTTAAAATACATAAAGAACTAAAAACAACAACAAAACCCTGTACATCAAGAAAACAAATAACCCTCCAGGTGGTGGTGGTACACTCCTTTAATCCCAGTTAAAGGGAGACAGAGGCAGGCAGATCTCTGAGTTTAAGGCCTGCCTACATAGTGAGTTCCAGGGCTGTTACACAGAGGAACCCTGTCTTGAAAAAAACAAAACAAAACAACAACAAAAACAAATAACCCACTTAAAAATGGGGTGTAAGGGGCTGAAGGGATGGCTCAGCAGTTAAGAGCTGCTCTTCGAGAGGTCCTGAGTTCAATTCCCAGCACCCACATGATGGCTCCCAACTATCTATAACTATAGTCACATGAGATCTGATGCCTTCTTCTAGAGTGCAAATGTACATACAGACAAAACACCCATATACATAAAATACTTAAAGAAATAAATTGCTGCGGGTCACAGAAATATATTATAAGAACTCAGCTGGTTATGGCAAAGCCACTACCTGAAGGGATCAAGGAATTCCTTCAGAGGAAGCATTTAGTGTTATTTGGCTTGTTATATATCAGCTGTCTTCTGTTATGAAAATCATGTGTGCCTCCATAGCTTTCCCAATTGATTTTTTTCTAAGAAGGACTAACAGTGTGGACTGATCACTCTCTGGACATACACATTCCTGGTATTTGGAGAACAACCTCAGGAAAGACTTCCTTCCCTCAGGAAAGCTTCCTTCCCTCAGGAAAGACTTCCTTCCCTCAGGAAAGACTTCCTTCCCTCAGGAAAGACTTCCTTCCTCAGGAAAGACTTCCTTCCCTCAGGCCCATCCGTTTCTTCTCCTTTTAGCTGGAATCAGATATCTCCCTTAGCCACATTCAAGGACTAACAGGAATAACAGTCCAAACCACCTCATAGTAAGTCTCCCAAATTAAGGTAAATTCCACACGGAGACACCAGACACCGCCTAGGTCAGGTGGACCTAATGGCTTTGCACAATTTAGCTCGGACCCTCCTTTCTTACAGCCTTACTAACTTTATAACTGCTAACTCCTTACCTAACCACTTCTAGGAATATTTAGATAACCTTCTGCACTGACAGCTATGCTCTGCCAGAACCCCAGTTCAAGCCTCCCTGTAATTATCATCTTTGGCAGCATCCGGCCAGGTCCATCCCCAGATGGAGGAAAGTACCTTATCAGAGATATCTCTGTATTCTCTAAGAACAGACATAAGTGTCCAGACTACCTGTGGGAAGGCCTGGCAGATGTGCCAACTAAGTTTAACTTTCTCCTTTCTAAAGTCTCATCTCTA
This sequence comes from Peromyscus leucopus, assembly GCF_004664715.2. Lineage (NCBI taxonomy): Eukaryota > Metazoa > Chordata > Mammalia > Rodentia > Cricetidae > Peromyscus > Peromyscus leucopus. Next base: position 62,174,518 of record NC_051073.1, read on the forward strand.
GTTTTAGATCCACCCTTAACAACTAACTCAGAACCAAAGGGTTCCAACTTACAGGTACATCTAGCTGTTATGCAAGTTGCTTAGCCATGTTGCCTAGTGACGGAGCACACTTGCCAGAAATGGCAGGAGCAGAGATAGCTTGAAGAGCTAAGGGTCAAAGGGATAAAAGGGCAGTTTTATTTTCAGAGAAAGGCTAGACGCAGAAGAGAAAAGAGAATGGAAGAAGATGGGTAAGAACTGGAGAGGAACAAACTGAGATGGGGAAGAACTAGATTGAAGGGCTAGAAGAGAGTACTAGAGAAATGAGATGGAAGATGAGGAAGAGCCAGATGAGGAAGAACAAGATGAGAGAAAAGGAGATGGGGGGAAGAACTAGATGGATGGGAACCTACATGGGGCAGAACTAAGATGACAGAATTAAAATAGAACTTAGAGGGGACAGCAGATAAAGGAAGAGAGAAATCAGGCAAGAAAGGAGCTAGGCACGAGAACAGAACTGAAGCTGTGTAGAGAGAGAACTGACTCAGAAGAATAGTGTATGGACTAAGGGGTTTCGTGTGCATAGACTCATTTCTTTTCATCAAAAATTAAATTATCAACTGGTTGTAGATTCTTTCTGGACCCTGGAAAGGGTCTATCGAGGGGCTGGAGCCCCATAGTGCCCAGTAATAAATTTTTTTTAAAAAAAAAATAGGGTACAGAACTAAATAGAGAATTCTCAAAAGATGAAACACAATGATCGAGAAACACTTAAAGAAGTGTTCAGCATTCTTAGTCATCAGGGATACACAAATGAAAACGACTTTGAGAATTCATCTTACACTAGTAAGAATAGCTGAGGGCAATAAAAATAAAGACAGCTCCTGCTGTAGAGGATGGGGTGTCTTAGTTAAGGTTTCTATTGTTGTGAAGAAACACCATGAGCATAGCAACTCTTTTTTTTTTTTTGGTTTTGATTTTTGTTTTTCGAGACAGGGTTTCTTTGTGTAGCTTTGGCACCTTTCCTGGAACTCACTCTGTAGCCCAGGCTGGCCCTGAACTCACAGAGCTACACCTGCCTCTACCTCCCAAGTGCTAGGATTAAAGGCGTGCGCCACCACTGACTGGCCACAGCAACTCTTATAAAGGAAAACGTTTAATTGAGGTGGTGTCTTACATTTTCTGAGGTTCAGTCCATTATCATCATGGTGGGGAGCAGGGTGGTGTGCAGGCAGACATGGTGCTGGCTACATCTTGATCAGAAGGCAACAGGAAGTGAACTGAATATCACACTGAGCATGGCTTGAGCATCTATAAGACCTCAAAGCCCACCTCCACAGTGACACACTTCCTCCAACAAGGCCACACCTCCTAATAGTGCCACTCCCTCTGGGGGCCATTTTCTTCCAAACCACCACATTGCTGGTGGGAGTGCAAACTTGTACAGCCACTATGGAAATCAGCGTGGCAGTTCCTCAGGAAGCTGGGACTAGATCTACCTCAAGATCCAGCTGTTCCACTCTTAGATATGCCCACAGGACTCAACATCCTACTACAGAGACACTTGCTCATCCATGTTCATTGCTGCTCTATTCATAATAGCTAGAAACTGGGAACAACCTAGATGTCCATCAACAGATAAATGGCTAATGAAACTGTGGTACATTTACACAATGGAATATTACTCAGCTTTCAAAAATTGAAATTTTTAGGTAAATAGATGGGAAAAAAATCATCCTGAGTGAGATAACCCAGACCCTAAAAGACAAATATGGTGTGTATTCTCTTATATGTTGGATGTTAGATTTTAAGCCTTTGATAGAAATGCTACTATCAGCATAACAACAGAGGTTAAGTAGAGAGTAAGGGACTAGGCAGGGTAGAAGGAACCCCTAGTGTAGGGGAAACAGGATATACAGTTATGGAGAGACAGGGGGTGGTGGGGAGACTGGAGCAGGAGGATTAAATGGAGAGGGGTAGCAAAGAGGGGGTAAGAGAGGAAATACAGGGAGGGGAAGCTAACACTAAGGGCCATTTGAGGGTTATAATGAAACCTGCTACAGTAGCTTTAATATATATTATATATAATATATAATGTTATATATATTACATATGTATGAAATCTAAATAGAATCACCAAATAACAAGGGAGACAAAGACCCAACTAGACCTCTCTCATCACCAAGTGAAACATGGTAACTCCCAAACAACTCAGGCTATTGCCAGGGCTATTGCTTGTTCTCCACAAACTGACTGTAAGGCCCTATTGTTAAGACATCATCTACGTAACACATTAAATGCAGTGAGTCAAGATGGTGCCTAACTAGAGCCGTAACCCCTACTGACTAGTGTTTGTGGTCCTGGAAAGTACTCTGCACACTACCAAAGGAGAAAGGTAAACACCAACCCAGTTCCAAACCTTTGATCTACAGTGGTGACCTGTCCTCATGATATGCTGGTAACAATAGTGGTACAAACGTTGTGGAAGTGACCAACCATTATGTGATTTGATTTGATTTGATATGACCCACTGCATGAGACAGAGCTCATGCCTGATAACGCTTGGGTGGCCAAGAGCTTGAGACTAGATAGATAGGTCACGGACCTAGGGGGAAACCAAGGACTATGATTCTGCTGATGGAACATGGCAATAAAATGACTCCTAATGACATTCTGCTCTACCCATAGCTCAGTGTCATGCTCAGCCAGCATCAGAGAAGCTTCCTCCTGCAGGAGATGGGAACTGATGCAGACTCCACACAGGACACTGTGCAGAGAGTAAGAGGCCTTGGAACACTCAGTGCTAAAAGGGGGATGTCATGTTCAAGTCTCCCTCTCCCCTTAGGACTCAGGGAACTACGCAGAAGAGGAGGCAGAAAGATTGAAGAGCCAGTGGGAATGGAGGAGACCAAGCCTGCCAGACACCACAGGACTGGTGCACTCATGAACTCACAGACCGTGGCAACATGCACAGGGCCTGCACAGGTCCAAGCCAGATCGGGCCCCAGCACTGAGAAAGGAAATGGACCTGGGCCTCCATCCCTAACCCAGAAGCTATCTCCAATTGATAACTGCTTGCAAAGGAAAAATGAGTTTCCTCCAATTAGACCCCACTGGGTAAACAAGCCACACTTAAGGGAGGCCCCAGACCTGTAATAGCTGGCCAACACAAAATGAACTCATGGGATTTTTAGAGATGTTTGTCTCATAATGCTTTGCTTTGAGCATTTTTACCTTCCTTGGCTTTTTGCTTATCTCTTGTGGTTTTCAGTTCTGTGACGTGTGTGTGTGTGTGTGTGTGTGTGTGTGTGTGTGTGTGTGTGTGTTTCTCATGCTTTTTCTTTGCATTCCCTGCCCCCCCCCATTTGTCTGTTTGCTTTGTTTTTATTCTAGTTTGGTTTTGATTGGCCATTTGTCTTCTAGAGAGAGAAAGAAAGAAGGTATGGAGTTGGATGGATGAGGAGGGAGAAGACAGAGGAAATGATGAAGGGAAAACTGTGATCAGAGTATTATACTGTCTTTAAGTATTATATTGTCTTTGCAATAAAAGAGAGAAGGATGGAAGGAGAGAAAGAGGGAGGGAGGAGGGAGAGAGGGAAGAGGGGAGGCAGGACAGAGGAAGGGAGGGGACACCAAAGGAAAAGAATCTAGAGAAAACAGGAAGAAATTGCAGGGCAGAAAGGTTTTCACAGGGAGGAAGTGATATTTGTCAGGGACACAACTGAAGCAGCTATATCCACAGAACAAACAAGGATGATATTCAAAGTAAGAGAAGAAAATGAAGATATGGACAAGTCAGGTTACAACCCAGTGTCTGGAGATCAGAAACAGTACAACATGGCCCAGACACAGATTCCACCTTCCCGCCTTCCTGGTGAAGAAACCAAACGCAACGCATCATTTTATAAGCAGCAAGACACCGGGTAAAAAGGCATCTGCTAGCCCTGTCTTGAGGGCGTGTTAACCATATCACGTGACTGCACGCCAACCATGGAAACACAGCAAGGCAGAATGGGCTTTCGAGGAAGGCCCCATGTGACACAGCTTGGAGACTCGTCTTCTGTGCCTCTTTCTTTCTTCTACTGCCTGGGTATGATGTAACGGCAAGCCTCCAGCAGCCCCACCTTGGATCACAGAACAACCTGCTAAGTGTGGGTGGTAAAGACGCAGGACTGTGGAGTTGCTGTGCCCACCTCAGGCTCCTTTTGTAGGAGGCAAGTTAAATCACTACTGTCTTATGATTTTGTTATTGGTAATCAAGCCCATTATGACGGACACAGCAAGCGACATTTAAAACAAAAATCACCAGAAGAACTGGGAAATGAATTTGTGACATGTTCCAGAAAGGAGAACAAGATGACAAGAAAAGAAAGGGCTGTTAAAAAAGATAGAGTGGGAGAGCAGGGGATGGGAGACAGCAGAGCTTCAGGAAATTATCAAGGAAATCAGTGAACAGGTGGGACATTTCTTAACAAACATAAACATTGACAGCCACAGCAGTAGGAGACTGGTTGGAGTGTGCAGCGCCCTGGGAAGGGAGCTGACTCCCACACTACTCCTGTATTTTCAGCCCTGTCAAGAGCAGAAAAACAGTTTTAGGTGACTAAATGCAAAAGAAAGCTGGAAAATGAACTAACGAAATATACATAATACACTTGAAAATACTGTAGAAGAAAGAAAAATACCCAAAGTATCAACAGGATGGATGATGGAGTGAGGAAGAAATCTGCAAAGATATAAAGGAAGGTCTTGTTGGGTAACATGGTGAACAACTCTAATTCCAAGACTAAAGACCCTAACTGAGTTTAAGGCTAGCCTCGGATACATAACAATTATAAAACCAATCTGGGTTATATAATGAGACCTTGAGATCTCAAAAGATGACAAGCAAAACCCAGAAAGCTAGAAAGGTCTTGTCTTAGGGAAGCAGAGGCATTGAGAAATTAGTGGGAGTACTTATCAGGTTTGTTTTAAACAAGAAACTTCTCAGCCCTTTACACCTGAAGTCAAGAACGCCCCCACGCACCCCCATTTCTAGGCTCCAGTCCTGATGAAAGGACGAACTGGGAGGCCGCAGGAAGAAAATGTCCTAAACCTGCGGAGGTGACAGAGTGGGATTGGGCATTGCTCTAGGTTGCTTTCTGTTGCTCTGATAGACACTGGGACCAAAGGCGACTGGGGAGGAGAGGGTTTGCCTCATCCTACAGCTCATTGTCCATTACGACAGAAATCGGGACAGGAACTCAAGGCAGGAGTCCGGAGGCAGGAACTGAAGCAGAGGCCATGGAGGGTGCTGATCACTGACTTGTTCCCTGTAGCGTGCTCAGCCTGCTTTCTTATACAACTCAGGGCCACTCGCCCAGGGTGACATCACGCACAAGTGGGATAGACTCTCCCACAACAATTATTAATCTATAGGACAATCAGATAGAGGCATTTTCTCCACTGAGGTTTCCTCTTCCCAGGTGACTTGGTTTGTGTCAAGTTAACAAAAACCTTGTTGTTGTTGTTTTGAGAAAGAGTTCCTGTAGTGATATTTAACTTATGCTGACACCGTATTTGTGTGTTAATAAATAAAGTTTGCCTGGAGATCAGAGGAAATAGCAGGCAGTGGTAGCACATGCCCTTAATCCGATCATTTGGCAGGCAGGGTCTCTGTGTGTTCAAGGCCATACTAGGGAACAGAGCTAAGTGTTGTGACACACGCCTTTAGTCCCAGTACCAACCATAGAGACCTAAAGGTCTGTACAGACAGGCAGTGACGAGGAAGTGAGGTAGCTGGGCTAAGAGCCAATGAGAGGGCAGAACACCAAGGCAATAAAGGCATGGGTAGACAGGAAGTAGCACACTTTGGAAGCTGCGGCATGGTGAGGTAAGGTTAGCTGGTGGCTATTCCTATTTCCCTGATCTCTAAGGCTTTCACCCCTATATTTGGTTCTGTGTTTTTTATTTAATAAGACCAATTAGAAATTCATCTACAGATTCCTCTGTGCCCTGGCTGTCCTAGAACTCGCTCTGTAGACCAGGCTGGCCTCGAACTCAGTGATCTATCTGCCTCTGCCTCTAGTGCAGGGATGAAAGGTGTAGACCATCACCGCCTGATTCAAGTCAACACAAGACTAACAGGCACAGTCATCATTCCAACATGAAGAATTTAGGCTCAGCAGGGCACATTCCCCAACAGTGAACACTGAGCTCAGCAAAAGAGAATGGAAGCCATTGTTTAATGGATATAGTTTCAGTTTTATCAGAAGAAAATGACCATGGTAGTAGCTGTCTCTCTTAAATATAAACATATTTATAACACTAATCTGTATACTAGAAATGGCTCAGATATTAATTATATATTGAGTGCATTTTAACTAAGTTTTTAAAAAGGATCTCTGAAAATAGCTGGAGAGACTAAAGAGCATGGTCAGGACTCTAAAGCCAGGCTGACACTCAAAAATGGTATGTATCTGGGAAATACTGCTGCTGCACTGTCCTGTACCTTCCAACATACTTCCAGAGAGTTCTCTGTTGTCCTCACTTCCCCCGATTCCCAGTTCCCAGTCTGAGGAGGGTTTATCTGATTGGCATATCCTTGGTCCTGTGCCTGAACTCCAGCTACAGCTGATGCCATAAACCTGGGTATTTGAGTGTGAAAGGCTTCCTCAGCCTACCCCCAAGATTCATGATGTTGGAAATTCTTCAGACACAGGACATTCAGTGATGGGCATCCAACAACAGCAAAGGACAATTGTTCACTATACTATCATGGCCAAGACATTTCTTGTTCCCTAGATTTGATGTGTGGTTAAAGGGATTGTCTATAAGCTGCCAAGCATGGTGGCATACAACTTTAATTCCAAGCACCCAGGGAACAGAGGCAGGGGATTTCTATGAGTGTGAGACCAGCCTGGTCTACAAGTTCTAGGCTAGCCAGGGCTACCCAGTAAGACTCTGCCTCATAACACTAAAAAAAAAAGAAAGTGGGGGGCACTACAAATCACAGAAAGGCTAACAGAAGAAGAAACTCTTTGGCTGAGCCTTGAGTGTTTTTTTTTTTGTTTTGTTTTGGTTTTTTGGTTTTTTTTTTTTTTTTTGGTCTGGGGGTGGGACTGGGTGTTATGAATAGCAAAGAAGGACAGTATGTAAGTGTGGGAACCACTGTTCCTGACAGTGGTTTTTAATGCCATTTGGCTTATCAAGCTGTATGTTTACAATTTTGATAAAAATAAAATAATGCTTTATATTTTAATAACACTACTACCACTAAAAGTGTCCCACCAAGTCAGAAAGAAAGGAGGAAAAGCTAGTTAGTAGGAGAACACAAAGTGCTGGTTTTTAGATGTCTCTTTCTACGACCTCTGCCTTGCCCTCTGCCAACACCTTTTTGCACAGAGATGGTGTGATACAAAGTACCTAAATATCAAATGCACACAGTAAACCTGGAGATCACAGGATATCAAGTCATGCAAAGAATCTGTTCAAACTTCTCTATGACTTCACTGGAAGTCTTCCTTGTAAACCGGAAGATGCTGGTATCTGTTATACTACATGAAGTAATAGACATGTATGAGTCTGCTTCTGCCGCTGTAACAAACACCTGAGATGATCAACTCAGTCAATTATGATCTGAATAGAAAATGTCCTCCTAAAATCTTATTGCTGGGGCTGGAGAGATGGCTCAAAGGTTAAGAGCACTGACTGCTCTTCCAGAGGTCCTGAGTTCAATTCCCAGCAACCACATGGGGGCTCATGACCATCTATAATGCAATCTGGTGCCCTCTTCTGGCATGCAGGCAAAACACTGCATACATAATAAATAAATAAATCTTTTTTTTTTAAAGTCTTATTGCTGAGGGCGTGGCTCCAGCTTGGTAGAGCTATAGGGGACGGGGTGTGACTGTATCAGTGAATTCATTGATGAGTCTGTACTGAATGGGCTCTTTGGAAGTGGGGCCTGACTGGAGGAAGTATAGCAGTAGGTTATGTCCTGCCCCTGGTTCTTTTCTGTTCTCCTTTCTCTTCCTGACTGCCAGAAGGTGAGCAGCTTTCTCCCACTGTGCCTCTCTGCTGTGAGGCCCTAACCTTGCCACAGGCTCCAATGCAGTGGCCTCAACTGAGTATGGACAGAAACCTCTGAATGGTGCCCAAATAAACCCTTTTCCCCTTAAGTCGTTTTCTCAGGCATGTTACCATAGTGATAAAAAGTTCGTGAATTCACCAACTTTTAAAGCAAAAATGTTTATTTTGGCTCACGGTATCCGAGGTGTCAGTCCATGACTACTTGGCCTCCCTGCTTTTGGGCCTGCTAGCAGCGTATCATACCATGGTGGGAAGATGGGACAGAATAAAACTTTCTTATCTCACAGGCCATAGAGCAAAGGAGAGCAGGGAGGGAAGCATGGTCCGCAAACCTCCTTGATGAGCACACCTCCAAGGACCTGAAGACCTCCCAATTGGCCCCTTCTCTTAAAAATTCTGTTACCTCCTTAGCCGGGCGGTGGTGGCGCACGCCTTTAATCCCAGCACTCGGGAGGCAGAGGCAGGCGGATCTCTGTGAGTTCGAGGCCAGCCTGGGCTACCAAGTGAGTTCCAGGAAAGGCCCAAAGCTACACAGAGAAACCCTGTCTCGAAAAACAACAACAACAACAACAAAAATTCTGTTACCTCCTAATTGCACCATCCCGGGCCGCACATTTAACATGGGCCTTTGGGCGACATTCCACCTCCAAATTAGAGCAAGATACAAAGCACCTAGGATATGGCAGGTCCTCAAAGATGGTATTTTCTCCTTCTCTCGGGATTTCTCACTTTCTATAATGACTTTCTTTGTGATGTTGTGTGTGGTGGTAATCTAATTACACTGAAATGTGATTTTGATTGTATGTTAATAAATAAAGTTGCCCGGGGGGTCAGAGCTATTAGAGCCATAGCAAGAGTGTGTCGGTGGTGGCACACGCCTTTAATCCCAGAAAGCCAGCCTTTAATCCCCAGGGAGTGGTGATATAAAGCAAAAAGATATATAGGGCGTGAGACCCAGAAACTAGAAGCATTTGGCTGGTTAAGCTTTCAGGCTTTGGAGCAACACAGTTCAGCTGAGAGCTATTGGGATGAGGACACAGAAGCTTCAGTCTGAGGAAACAGGACCAGCTGAGGAACTGGTGAGGTGAGATAGCTGTGGCTTGTTCTGTCTCTTTAAATAGACGAACAGGACAGGAAATAGGGCTCTCATTCGGGAGGCTGGGACACCACAGGCAGAAGGGTGAGATTTTAGCTCTGAGCTCTGACCTCTCGGCTTTCTCTTTTCCATTGTTTCTGTGTTTCTTATTTAATAAGAAGGTTGGTTACATCAATAGTTGTGCTTATAGGTTTAAGAAACACTAGATTCCTGTATCTACCATTCCTTCAGCCCATGGTGCCTGCGTGAGGGGAGTCCTCGTCCTCCAACAAAACCTTGTGAGTCCTTAGCAATAAGAAGGGTCCTCGCCAAAGGATAACTTAGTCCGATTCATGGTGGTTTAAGCTCCAACCTCATTTTGACTAAAAGGAAAATGATATTCAATGTCTAGCTCTGGCTCCCAGCTCTTATACACAATAGATAGATTTTTTTTGTCTAAAATTAGCTAGTGTATATGTAACAGGGTAGAGTTATAAATAATTTAACTGGCACCTAAATTTCAACATTTTGGAATAAATATTAAAATTACCCAAACTTAGGAAAACTGGGGTGTAATAGCCAGGTAGATGAAGCAACTGTTGGTCACCCCAAAATAGGAGGCCCCAACATTTACATCTGGAGCACTTACCTTCTCTGTTCACTGTAGGCTGGGTGCACAGATCGGGGACAAGTTGGTCATGTGATTCACTTCTAGAAGTCTGCTGGTTCTGAGAGGATGCTTGCTCCTCCCATGATGCAGTGGGCCACCGTCAGAGGCTTCTGCGGGAAAGGACGAAGGAGACCCGGCATCTAAGAGGAAGCTATCGCGTAGGGTTCGCTTGGCGCCTTTCTTACACTTCCTCTTCTGCCTCTTTGGGATCCGGTTCCCCTCGCTTGACCCAAGCTGACCACTCTCGGGCCTCCCTGTGGGCTGGAGGAGCTGATCCATGTCCTTGGTGAACTCCAGCAGAGTGCCCTCAGGGAGGCTTCCAGCAGGGGAGTCAGAGCCATAGCTGGGAGCCTTGTCCTGGAGCAGATGCTCAGAGCAGCGCAGGGCATCTGGACCGTCTCTGGGCACCGGCTCAGGAGACTGGGGGAGACTGCATGGAGCCATGGCGAGGGCAAAGTAAGAATAGTCCACGGCGATGTAGGTGAGCATGAAGTTGATGGTGACCACGGGCGCCAGGACGTTCACCTGACCCACAAGGACAAAGGCCATGGTCACCAAGCTGGTCAGGCAGATGGCTGCTACAGGTGTTTTATTTGGCCCTTTCTAGGAGAACAACAACAACAAAACACAAAATTATGAAATTTCAGAAATTTTACAATTAAATGATGTGAAAATCAAATGTAATATCTCAGGAAATTCTCTCCATGTGAAGTTGGAAAAATAACATCCAACTCCTGGGGTCAGTGTGAGACCTGAGTTAACGCATGGTCCCACAAACACAGTAGCTCCAAAACACCAGAGGCATGGGGCACTTCACTATTAACATGGGCCGCTACCATACAACTTTGGAAGTTTTGGTGTTTCAACTGCCCAAATAGGAGGCCCCGTGTGATTACAAATCACTGACCTCCTCTGCTCACTCAGGTTAGGTGCATAACTCAGGAACAAGTTGTTCAAATGCACCCAGAAGACACAGCAGAATCACGGGTGACTGGATCAGGGAAATTCTGCTAACATATGTGTGCTCGAGCACACATAGTTACACATGCCCGCATTCATGGAGGAGGGCATGGATGTGGGGAGATGTTTTAACTGCCTTTCCTTGAAACTATCACAGCTACTCATGGTTCTGGAACCAAAACTGCATTGGCCTCTCGGTCCCCTGTTCTTCACTTGAGGAGCCTCGTGTGACCCAGCTGCCCTTCTTCTCTGTGGATGACACTGCACCTGGCTTCTCTCTATTTGCCTCCTTCTCCACCAGCTGCTCCCTTGGGGTCTTCCTAAACCACCCTCCAAGCCTCAGAGACTGTGTCTAAAGTCATCCCAGCCTTGTCCTCCAGACCACTCCTTTTCTCTTCCTAAACTCACCAGGCTCTGACCCCACTTCATGGCTTTAGACATCAGCTTTACTTGGGCAGCTCCCAGCTTTGAACTTCCAGCCCAAAACACTCCCAGCACCCCTCTGAAACCAATCTCAGCTTCTAAGGGTGTATCGGAACCCATGCTAACCTGAGACACTCTCCCCACAAGTTCTTAAAAAGGAGAGAAGGGAGGGGAGGGGAGGAAAGAGGGAGAGAAAACTTTTATAATGTTTGAGAACTAGTTTGTTAAAATGGTTTAGCAGGTTTCTAACAATAAAATGACTGTGAATAAACTAAGTCCTTAGGAACTCATAACTTTAAAAGAAGTTTTGGATAAAAAAGATATGGAAAATAGACAGTGAATCCCTACAGTGTAATTGGAAAAAGATAGACAGGGCAGATGAGATGGCTCAGCGGGTAAAGGTTGCTGTGGAGCAATCCTTTTCTACACTATGAATATGTATCACTCTCATTGGTTCATAAAAAGTTGGCAGGCCAGTAGCTGGGAAGGAAGTTAGGTAGGAAAGCCAAGTTGAGAATGATGGGAAGAAGGAAGACAGAGTCAGGAGAGATGCCAGCAAGCCACTGAGCAAGCAGGATGTGTAAAAAATGAAGTAACAAGCCATGAGCCATGTGGCAAAGCATAAATAGAAATATGGGTTAAGTGTAAGAGTTAGTTAGCAACAAGCCCGAGCTATCAGCCGAGCATCTATAAGAAATATTAAGCCTCTGAGTGGTTATTTGGGAATTGGTGAGTATGAGAGAAATGTCAATTTACATATGGTATTCCAATGTGTGGCCAGAGTTTCCACATAAAACTTATGGAAGCTTTTAAAAAGTTCTAAACACACACACACACACACACACACACACACACACACACACACAAAACAAAACAAAACAAAAACCAGAATCAAATGCAACTTCTTGGTAACTGCTTTCTCTAAGGTGGGTTCTGTTTGCTAGTGGCAAACAGTCATGGCTCTTTTGAGAGGTCCTGCTACTGAACATTTAAATGGGGTTTCTGAGCAGCGAGTGGCACATTATTTGGTGGAGGCATGGACTCAGAAACTTCCCAGAGTTTTTTTTTTTTTCTTTCTTTCTTTCCTTTTTTCGAGACAGGGTTTCTCTGTGTAGCTTTGGCACCTTTCCTGGAACTCACTCTGTAGCCCAGGCTGGCCTCAAACTCACAGTGATCCACCTGCCTCTGTCTCCCATGTGCTGGGACTAAAGGCATGCACTACTACTGCCTGGCCCAGAATTGGGACAGTAGACATGGTTCTCAGAGCTGGTGGTAAACATGCCTCCACCATGAGACTAGACTCTCGGGGAACTGAGGGGGAGAAGCCAGCACCAGCATGCCAGGATCTAAGTTACATAGCAGTTTTTTTGTTATTTTTTTTGTTTTTGTTTTTTTTGCTCATGCAGACAGAAAAGTTTACAGATACATAATACATGGTAAGGACAGACTCAGATGGAAAAAACCTCTAAACAGGTTACAGTGTGTTTAAAAAAAAATCTTGGGAGAGAGAAGATAAAGAGTATACACAGTCTTAGATTAAAAAGACAGATTTCAAATAATAAAGTCCTTAAAAGGGGGGAATAAAGTAATATAAAGGAAATAAGCCATGTAAAGATGGAAAATACACAGAGAGTCTGGATTACATATATTATTGTGTTGTCTTTAAAATTTTTGGCTGCTAAGAGAACTTGGATTATGAAAACTGCTAGATTAAACCAACCTATATATTTTAAAATTATCTTGATTTCAAAATTTAAGACAAAAGATACGTCGCTTTGGGAAAGAGGTTATGCTTTTGTTTTCACAAGAAATGAGAAACAATGGATTCACTCCAGGTTGAAGAAAATCAGATTTGATCAAGGAAGACACCCCCTGAAAAATCATGGCTACAAACATAAAGAAATAAACTTAAAAGAACTATAAGACACATGATGTATATTTTACCTGCTCAAGCATAAAACAAAAAAAAATCATCTTTGGCTAATTTATGTACAATGCATACATAGTCTATACTTGTATTAATGCAGATATGTATGTTACCTTTAAAAGTTTATATATTTTCAGAGTAAGAGGACCAGAAGAATAAAAATGGATGGCCCAGGTGATCCAGCATCTCAAAATGCCTCTGTTATAGTCTCCTCAGAATTCTGCATTCAGAACAGCTTGAAGATTGCTGGCTGAGATGATCCAACCTCAAAGAATACTCCAGTCAGGACTTGACCATAATCCTGAATTTTCTCAGGGTCCCCCAAAGATTATCAGTGTCCCCAATAAGCAGGAAGTAGTCTAGAAAACTATGCCCACATTCCCAAAATATTGGTTATAAATGTTTGTTTTCATTTAAGGAAGTTGGCTACAAATTGTTATTGATTATAGTAAAAAAAAAAAAAAACTAAACAAAAAAGTTAAATTCAGAGATCTCTTGCTAAAAGAAGAAAGGGGAATATTATATAGAAAATATGGGAGAAAGTGTAGATTATTGAATCTACTTTAATCCAAAAAAACAACTATTAATCTTACATATTTTAGATTAGTATGGATTTTGGTTTATTGATACAAATTTAATTTTGTTACACTGTTTAGGGTATTATGTTTATGCAGCTCATTTAAAAATGTAAAATATAATTAGGAAATACAGATTAATAGACATCTATAATAACAAACTTATAGTCATGTTAGTTAGGTTTCCAAGGTCATACAGAGATATATTTCAGATAGATAAGTAATTTTCAAACACTTCAAAGACCTATAGAATATGGCACTTAAAATGTTGTAAGAACTTAGAATTTTTTTGACAGTGAGACACTTTTGGTCCTGGCAGAACCAATTACTTCAAAGATGATAATGAACATCAAAGAAATTCCATATGGAGTTTGTTTTCTTTATGGCAAAAGCTAGCCATGTGGGCAAAGAAACTGCCCTTGCCACAGTTGCAGACAGTTACTGTCCAAACTGGACAAGCAAGACACAAGAAAGGCAACCAAACTTTGCCAAAACAAGGTAGGATAGTCCTTCAAAATTCCCTGCTTCACAGGAAAGTCTGTCAGATATGCTAGGCCTGTAGGACAGAGTTGGATGCCCCAACATTACAAGGGAACTTTGGGTGACTGTCCAGACAGCCTGATTCCCTGTCATTAGATAACATTTCACCCTTCTGGGGTCTTTGAGTTGAAGACTAAATAGTTATAATTATAGTTTTCCTTAGTTATAATAGAAAATAAATGAGATTCAAAACTTTTGACTCACCAAGATAAGTCAGATAATTAAGTATTTTCTCTAATTTTGTCAAATGCAAATGGATTGGATATTGTTACTGTAATTCTTACTTAATAACTGTTTTTGTTGTATATAGTTTTACTATATTAAGTATAGTAAAAGTACTAGATTTTTTTAATTAGACAAAAGGGGGGAAATGCTATGAAACAACCACTTTCTACACTATGAATATGTATTACTCTCATTGGTCAATAAAAAGCAGACAGGCCAGTAGCTGGGAAAGAAGATAGGTGGGGAAGCCAAGCTGAGAATGATGTGAAGAAGGAGGGCAGAGTCAGGAGAGACACTAACCAGCTGTTGAGCAAGCAGGACATGTAAAAAATGAGGTGACAAGCCATGAGCCATGTGGCAAAGCATAAATAGAAATAGAAGTTAATTTAAGTGTAAGAGTTAGCTAGCAACAAGCCTGAGCTATTGGCTGAAGCATTTATAGGTAATATTAAGTCTCTGAGTGGTTGTTGGGAACTGACAGGCGGGAGAGAAATGTTTGACTACAAAAGGTGTCTATTTTCCAAATACCCATGAGAAAGGCAAACATGTAAAAATACAGAAGATTAGAATACCTCGCTCATCTCTACAGTAGCACTGATTAGTACACATACCCTGGAGAGGGTCAGGTGTTACTCAGCATGTAAACACAGACACATTGAGCAGTTAAGAAATTCTGGTGGGGTTGGAGACATGGCTCAATGGTTAAGAGCACTGGTTGCTTTTCTGAGGGACTCAGGTTCAATTCCCAGCACCCACATGGCAGCTCATAACTGTCTGTAACTCCTGTTCCAGGGGATTCAATACCCTCACACAGACATACATGCAGGCAAAACATCAATGCACATAAAAATAAAAGAAATAAATCCTTAAAAAAAAAGAAAAGAAAAGAAAAGAAATTCTGGTAGTAGAAGCTGGAGATGATAGCACATGTCTTTAATCTCAACACTGGGAGGCAGAGGCATGTGGATTTCTGAGTTCAAGCCCAGCCTGGTCTACAGAGCAAGATCCAGGACAGCCAAGGCTTCACAGAAAAACACTGTCTGGAAAAAAAAAAAAATTCCAGTAATAGTAATGCAGTTTGGGATTAGTCTAAATTTACAACCAGAACAAAGATCATTCATAAAAGCCCCCAATACTAAGATGCTTCTACAACAAAGAGGAAGAGGATGCTCAGAAACATGGTGATGAGAAACGGAGTACAGCACAGAAGGACACACACACACACTCACACTCACACACTCACACACTCACACACACTCATACACATACACTCACACTCACACACACTCACACACACACACACACATGCATAATTCCATGTACAGACTGCATAGCCTCAGGATAAAAATTCTGTACCTGAAATGCTGGAATTCCATAAAATCTGTAGTTGATTTGTATGGAAATTTAATTGGGAAATCCAACACCATGAAACTTTGTTTCATGCCTAAAATGCTGTGTCTAATAACCTTCAGGCTATGTGGCTAGGTATATATGAAACATAAATGAATGGAGTGTTTAGACTTGGCCCCAAAGATACTGCATTATAAATAGAGAAATATCCCAAACCCCCAACTCTGAAAAGCTCCTGGCCCCAGACAGTAAAGAGAAGGAAAACTTAATCTGTATTGGAAGGTTTCAAAATCAGGCAAGCTGCTTAGAGATGCATAGGGAGGGAGCGGAGTTGCAAACTGAGGTCCCTGGGCCAAATCCCAGTGTCTGTTTGTGCCATGAGCTGTGAGCGGCTTTGCATTTTATAAACAACTGGAGGGAAATCAAAAGGAGAAGAGTGATTTGTTGCATGAATTACATAAAATTTAGATTTGTGTCCTTGGTCAAGGGTTGGGGACTCTCTGTGGCAGCTGGTGAGTTTCAAGAGCACAGCATCGTGGCTGGGCAGGCTGGCAGGGTTCTGGAGTGGGGGCTACAAGGTGCTTACCTCAGGGTTATTCTTCAAACTGCTGACATTGATTGTTATGACGTTTTATACGATGTTCACTACAACCCAAAAATGTGTTTAAGTTTCAAATGTTCTGCCATTAAGAAAAGGAAATAAGCAAATATAATCTAATCATAAATGAAGAAGTTTTAAAAAAAAAATGAAGAAGTTTTTAGGGAAAATCCCAATGTTAAAAGACACACGACAAGCAGGGAGAGGTAGCCAGGATACAGATCACAAAGAGTTAACCTTCCTAACAAAGAGCTTCTAGAAATTGAAAATAACCCTAATGATAGAAAAAAACAAAAAAATACAAACAGCTACAAAACAGGAAGAGATAATCAACTTCATTCACAATAAAGGAAACACAAATCTTTGTATCCTGAAAGGCCATTTCTACTGTACACTGGCGAATCATTTCACTTAACAATGAGCCATAGAAGCTGGCCAGTGATGGCGCACTCGGGAGGCAGAGCCAGGTGGATCTCTGTGAGTTTGAGGCCAGCCTGGTCTACAGAGTGAGATCCAGGACAGGCAACAAAACTACACAGAGAAACTCTGTCTCAAAAAAACAAAACAAAACAAAAACAAAACAAAGAACAATGAGCCACAGACATGCTCCTTGCTACACTGTCTTTGTCACTCAAGGCAACAGTACAAATGAGGTTCATACACACTGTGTCTAAATATTTACAAGTACAGACCAAGCTAATAACACAAATATGATCAAATATGTCTATCTTCCTTCCTTGTCAGACACACCTACAAGATGAGGAGGAAAGCTGTGTTTCAGGGTTTTGTTTTGTTTTTTTTCTGAGACAGGGTCCTGGAACTCACTCTATAGACCAGGCTGGCCTTGAACTCAGAGATCTGCCAGTCTCTACCTCCCAAGTGCTGGAATTAAAGGCCTGAGCCACCACTGCCCAGCCAGCCTTCCTCATTAGTGGATGCTCACAATCAGCCTCCAGGTCAGGGCCTACCCCCATCTCTTTGTAGACCACACTTGGGGTGCAGGAACTCACATTGGTATGTGTTCTTTCACCCTATGCCTTGGCTCTGTCTAGACGGTGAGAAGCCTTTGCAGACTGTGGAGGTAGGCTGGGAGCAGGAAATTTTATAGGGCAGCTTCCTGGACACAGTGTAGAGGAAGGTGCCTGGGATCTACTACACAGGACTGAGGTTCCTATGGCCTCAACAACCTTTTACATCCAGCAGCTGGAGCAGAACCCTGTCTCAATGGTTAATGCTGATTGTCAGTTTGATTGGGTTGAGAGACACCAAATGAGCAAAGCATGCTTCTGAATGTCTGTGACAGCGTTTACAGAGACAATTTGACCATGCAGGCTCCGGTTGAATCACTAATATCCATATGATGAATTCCATTTTCTTTTTCTTTTTTTTTTTTTTTTGAGTGTGTGTGTGTGTGTGTGTGTGTGTGTGTGTGTGTGAGTGATATGTGCACGTATCAGCCATAAGAGAAATGTAATTAATACTACCTTTGAGACTCTGTCTCAAGAAAAAACAGTGAATGCTGGTGAGGATGTGGGAAGGGGAAATGCTTATTCACTGTTGCTAGAAATGCAAATTGGTGCAGCCACTATGGAAATCAGTGTAAAGGTTCCTCAAAACACTAAAAACAGAACCCCCATATGATGCCGTCACTACCTAACCCCTGCTCGTATACCCAATGGACCCAGTCTCTTTTTCACAGGGGTACCGGCACAGCCATGTTCATTACTGCTCTATTTACAACGGCCAGGAAACGAAATCAGCCTAGATGTCCATCAGCTGATGAACGGATAATGAAAATGTGCTATGTCTACACAGTGGGATTTATTCAGATGTAAAGAGAAATGAAGTTACGAAATATGCAGGAAAATGGCTAGAACTGGAAAATGTCACACCAAGGGAGGCCACTCAGGCCCAGAAAATGCCACACATTCTCTCTCATGAGAATCCTAGCTTCAGCCGGGCAGTGGTGGCGCACGCCTTTAATCCCAGCACTCGGGAGAGCCAGCGATCGCTGTGAGTTCGAGCCAGCTGGCTACCAAGTGAGTTCAGAAAGCGCAAAGCTACACAGAAAACCCTGTCTCGAAAAAAAAAAAAAAAAAAAAAAGAGAGAGAGAGAATCCTAGCTTCAAACGCTGAGATCTGTGTGTTTAATCTGGAGCCCCTGTATAAGCCAGGAATCTGGCAAGGCCCTATGGGAAGTGGAAGCGAAGGAGCTTTTAAGGCTAAGAGGACAGAGGAACATGTGGTATGAAAGCAGAGGGTGGGAGCCAGGTGTGGTGACTTAATCCCAGCACTTGGGAGGCAGAGGCAAGTGGATCTCTATGAGTGCAAGGCCAGCCTGGTCTACAGAGTAAATTCTAGGACAGCCAGAGCTATGTAGAGAGACCCTGTCTAAAAAAAAAAAAAAAAAAATAAATAAAAAAAGAAAGAAAAAAAAAAAAAAAAAAAAAAAAAAAAAAAAAAAAAAATAAATAAATAAATAAAAAAAGGAAGAAAAGAAGGAAGTAAAGGGTGGGAACAAAGGAGGTCAAAGGACAGAGGACAGGGGAGAGGAGGGGAGGGGGAGGGGTTTGGCCAACACAAAGGATGTGTGAAAACCCGTCATGGAGGCCAACTCCTTTGTAAGCTAATTCAAATATATATATAGGAGTTTGAACACAAGTAGCCCATATCCATGCTGCACGGGTAGACAACAATTCCCCCTGGAAGTCATGGGTTACTGAACAAAAAAAAATGTAAGCAAAACTAAATTCCTTCTACCATAAGTTGCTTCCGGTCATGGTATTTCCTTATAGGAACAGAAAAGTAACTAATACAGTTGGTAAGGCCCCGTTGCCGAAGGCGCACCCCATTTGGGTTTCAGGACATAGAGAATGAAGTTGAAACTAATCTCAGGACTTCCTCCCCTTGCTCTCATAGTGCCAAAAGATGCTGTGCAGGCTGCTGGGAGAGAAAACTTACCAATGGTATTGCCTCCCGGTGAACCTTAAATGGGGCCATACAAAGATATGCCCGTTGGAAAAATAGTGGTGTGACAGCTATGGAGGTAACCAACCACTTTCTGATTGAATTTGAGGACTGCTCCAGATGAAAGAATTCAAGTCTGGTATGCAAGCTGGTCCAAAGTGTAGTGGGTAGCCATTCCAGCTTTGACCTGGAAGTTCCAACCCCTTTGAGGCTTTGGTAACTGTCACACCTACAAGGCAGGGCCGAGAGAGGACCCTGAAGACCCCAGATCCGGATGTGCTGGCTCTCTTGGTTCCTGGACCCTGGACGCTGGAGGTAGACCGAGCAGAGTTCTCCAGAGAACACTGCCAGATTGCGCTGTACCTTTCCCGGACCCTGTAACCTATCCCTTCACTTGTAAGTTACCCCACAAAATAAACCTCCCTTTTAACTACGTGGAGTGGCCTTAATAATTTCACCAATACCAAAGCCCATGGCTGGGGAGGATATCGGCCCTACAGGAGAGAACCTACTACTGTTATTTTGCTAAATGGACACATTGTCAAACTGCCTTCAAGATATTTATTATTAGGTGTTAGTGCTGTTCTTCATCTCAGAGAAGTTTCTTTCTGTAGTGGGCAGCAGTTGATGTGTGGACACACAAACATACGTGACTATTGAGTGCTCAGCCCTACATGGGACGTCTACACCAACCACCACAGAGCTGAGAGGACATCATGGGGGAAGGGGTGGAAGGAACGTAAGAGCCAGAGGATGCAGAACAGGGCTGTGACATGCCGTCCTCGGAACATGACATGGCCGTTGTACTCACGAACTGCAACTGTGGTGACCCGCACAAAATGAAGTCAACAGGACCAGTCAACATTCCAGCAGGCAGTACTAACTGGACTCGGGTGGGGGGGGGTTACAAACAGGAGGGAAGGACATGAAAATGGAAGCCCTCTCGGGTGAGGGGAGGGAGAGGTGGAGGTGGATAGGATCCAGACACATCGCACACAGGTATGAAATTGCCAGAGCATATAGAAATAAGAAAAACTATCACATGCAAAAAGATGTGTTCAAAGCGTTTGCCAGGACAGATGTAAATTACATGCATACGGTCGTAGTGGCAGACAGGGAGAGCTATCCACTGCAACACCGTTTAATGGAAGCCACTCATGTAAGTCAGTAGGAAACGGATTAAATAAACTATGTCACATCAACATAATGGAAAAAGAATGGGAAAATCCTCTTCACATTAATACAAAAGGTGGATTTCTAAACTATATGAAATTGTAAAAATGGAAGTTATAAACAATATACTGAGAGGACTGTCTGCAGTGTGGAAACAGAAGGATTCATCTGAAAAACAGATGGGAACCTGAGGACATAGCCAGTTGGTAAATGTCTGCCACATAATCCCGAGGACCTGAATTCAGACCCCAGCACCCATCTAATCTGGGCATGGAGGCTTGCACCTGTAACCCAACATGGGCTGGTAGGGGCACAGAAATAGGATCCCTGGAGTTCACTGGCCAGCCACCCTAGCTGTATCAGTGAGAGACTTCGCTTCAAAAAATAAGGTGGTGTGGCTAGAGAGATTGCTCAGTGGTTAGAAGCCCTTGATCCTCTTCCAGAGGACCTGGGTTCAGTTCCCAGCACCCATATGGCAGCTCACAATCATTTGTAACTCCAGTTTCCGGTGATCTGACGCCCTCTTGTGGCCTTCACAGACACTGCATGCAAGTGGCACACAGACATGTAGACACAACACGCATATATATGTATTTTCATAATATAATATATAACATAATGTATGATATAAATACATGTATGTGTTTTTTCATAATAATTTTTAAAATGAAAATAGAGCCAGGCATGGTGACATACACCTTTAATCCCATCATTCGGGAGGCAGACGCAGGTAGATCTCTGTAAGTTCGAGGCCAGCCTGGTCTACAAATCAAATTCCAGGACAGTCAGGGCTGTTACACAAAGAAACCCTGTCTCAATAACTAAATACATAAATAGAGTGATTAAGGAAATATTTTTTTTAATTAGAAAAAAATAAAGAGGCTGGGCAGCGGCAGTAGCACACACCTTTAATCCCAGCACTTGGGAGGCAGAGAAACCCTGTCTCAAAAACAACAAACAGAAAGCATAGCCTATAAACCCCACTCCCGAGAAGCAGTTTTTAGAAAGTCTCGTTTGGCCATCCCAGCCATCTCCCAACCGTGTTATTCACATCAGTGACAGTTTGGTCCATGGCAGCTCATAGAGTCCAGGGTCCACAGTGTGAGCCTCATCGAACGGCCACTGCTGCCACCACCACTGTCATCACCACCATTACCACCACCACCAACACCAACACTATCATCACCACCAGAACCACCTCCACCATCACCACCACCACCACCACCTCCACCATCATCACCACCATTACCACCACCACCAACAACAACACTATCATCACCACCACCACCACTCACCACCACCTCCACCACCACCACCACCACCACCATTATCATTATCACCATCACCACCACCACCACCACCACCATCATCACCACCACCACCATCACCACACCTCACCACCACCACCATCATCATCACCACCATCATCACCACCACCACCACCATCACCACCATTATCATCACCACTGTTTGTAATCATCACCACCACTACCACCACCACCATTATCATCACCACACCACACCACCACCACCATCACCACCAACACACCACCACCACACATCACCACCACCTCCACCACCACCACCACCACCACCACCAGGACACAGTGCGCCTGTGGGAAAGGCCCAGTTGCAGGGCCTGCTCTTCTCCTAAACAAGAGATTCTTTCATGCTAAACTTGGAGGGTCCCGGATGTGTTTCTATTGAAGGAAAGGGCTCTGTTCACCGCTGCTGAGCGCCAGGAAGTGGGGCGGCTATGATATGTGAGATACTTTAAGCAGCTAGCCAGCCCACCCAGGTACAGGACTGAGAGATACAACCTCTGCACTCTACTCTGTCCCCCACAGAGACCAGAGGCACTGACCAGAAAACTGTAGTAAGATAAGCTCATGGTGGGGGGCGGGGGAGGGTGGAGACACACACACACACACACACACACACACACACACACACACACACACACACAGAGAGAGAGAGAACAAAACGGGCCACTCACCCCTCGCCCCAGAAAGGCCAGCACAGGAATCACTTTCTCCTGGGCGATGCACTGCAGGATCCGGGGGGCTCCGTAGAGTCCCCCCATACAGGAGGCCAGGGATGAGATGTACAAGCCCAACAGGAAGAGGAAGCCGACCAGAGACACCTACGTGAGCAGATGGTCCACCGTTACCACAGGCTGATCCTGAATGTGCCCACCCCAGGGCGGCCCCGACGAACGGTAATGGGACTGAAAAGGCTGGGTCTGTGGGAGCTCTTCAGGCGATGGGGTGTGCCCTTGAAGGGGATGGTGGGGTCTCAGGCCCTTCTCTTCTGCTTTGGAGAAGATGATTTTGCGGTGCTACACACACATAGCCACTGGCATCCCCGCAAGAGGCTCAAAACAATGGGTCATGGAATGAAACCCCAGAACCGAAGCAAAATAAGACTTGTATACATTTTACCGGTTTAGTGTAGAGGTGTGGGGATGCATCCCATGACGGGCATGTGGAGAACGGAGAACAACTTGTGAAAATTGGTTCGCTCCTTCTACCTTGTGGGGCCCGGGGAGCAAACGGAAACCACTGGGCTTGACTGCATGCGTCTCTTTACCTGCTGAGCCATCTCACCGACCCAAACTTTTCTCTTCATAAATTTATTATCTCAGGCCTTGTACGATAGTGACTGGAATTTAATATAATTATTCAATGACTAACACTGCTTTTTTAAAAAAATATTTTACAAATATTTACTCTTTCTCTGGGGGGGGTTGCTCTGTACCCCTGTACACCTTGCAGGTTGGAAGATGACCTGGAGCATCACTCCTCACTGTACGCTTTGAGGCAGGGTCTCTCTTGCTTGCCTCTGCACTGCACATTCTAGGTTAGATGACCTGCAAGCTTCCGGAGGGTTCTCTTTCCTCCACCTCCCATCTTGCTGTAGAAATCCTGGGATTGCAGACATGTGACAATCCATCTGGCTTTTCATGTGGGTCCCAGGGATTCCCAATCAAGTCATCAGGACGGCACAGCCAGAGCCGAGCCTCTGAATGTTTCCAGGGCCTAGCCCTGGTGTTGGCTGACTTTGTGGGTTTGTTTTGTCCACTGAGACAGTCTTTCTATACATCCTGGTTGTCCTTAATTCACAATACTCCTTCCTCCACCTCCCCGGTTCTGGGATTACAGGCATGCTAGGCCAGTCAGACCAAGCCTCGACCTTTCTACCCCGGGTGCACCTTCCCACTCACCGCCTATTTATACACCGCTTCCCCCAGCTCAGCCTCAGGGCTAGAGTCCCCACTCCCCAGCCCACTCTACTGTGGGAGGGTCTGTATGTTAAATTGCTCTGATTGGTCAATAAATAAAACACTGATTGGCCAGTGGCCAGGCAGGAAGTATAGGCAGGACTAACAGAGAGAATTGAGACAGGAAGGCAGAGAGAGACACTGTCAGCTGCCGCCATGACAAGCAGCATGTGAAGACACTGGTAAGCCACGAGCCACATGGCAAGGTATAGATTTATGGAAATGGATTAATTTAAGCTTTAAGAACAGTTAACAACAAGCCTGCCATGGCCATACAGTTTATAAGCAATATAAGTCTCTGTGTTTACTTGGTTGGGTCTGAGCGGCTGTGGGACTGGCGGGTGACAGAGATTTGTCCTGACTGTGGGCAAGGCAGGAAAACTCTAGCTACACCACTCCGCTCAGCCCACAAGTTCAGGTTAGTTCATGTCTTATACGAACTATATACTACTTCTCAAATCGGGTAGGTGCTGGATTCATCTCAGTGCCTCTTGAACCATGGGTTTCTGGACCCTATTCTTAGTATTTCAGATTCAGGAAATGTGTAGGGGTTGCCTAAGAATATGGATTTCCTGAAGGCTCCAAGGTAATGGTGATGCCATGGCTAGAAACCACACTTGGAGAACTAACTGGTGGCTGGCTATGGTTCCAGTCAGGCTCGAGAATTTTCTACCAGAGTGACAAACTGAACCCCAATCCTAAAGCCCCAGCTACAACTCCTATTGGTTGATAAGTGAACCCTGAACAGTCCATGACTCCCCCAGCCCCACACCCTCACCACACTCACTGTTGGGACCCTCGTCCACCCCTCATCT
Organism: Peromyscus leucopus; assembly: GCF_004664715.2. Lineage (NCBI taxonomy): Eukaryota > Metazoa > Chordata > Mammalia > Rodentia > Cricetidae > Peromyscus > Peromyscus leucopus. Next base: position 62,199,145 of record NC_051073.1, read on the forward strand.
GCTCATTGTTCAACACTGAGCATCAAGAATCGCCACAAGGGGCCTGGAGAGATGGCTCAGTGATTAAGAGTGTTTACTGTTCTTGCAGAGGACCCGAGTTCAAATCCCAGCACCCCACATCAAGTAGTTTATAACAGTCTGTGTAACTCCAGTCCCAGGGGATCTGATGCCCCCTGGCCTCCAGAGGCATCTGAATGCACATAAACTCATTTGGGTACATACATATACACATATAGTTTTAAAATTTAAAAAAAAAAGGCTCAGGACAAACCCCATCTCCTTTTGAGACATCTCACTTCTCATAGCAGAGGTTACCCCACACTCTTATGAGGCATGAGGGTAGGATAGACCTCTCACAGTCTCCTCTACACCCTGTTGTCTTCAACTAGGCAGGCCTCATGATCTTTCACACCAGCATTCTCAGTGCCCGACAGAGGAATATACATGGTGAATTAATTAATTAATTGATGTAACCCACAACCCACACATCGCACAGGTATCAGGAGACAGGACAAGAAAGAACGAAGCTGTTCCCCTTAGTGCCAACTGGCCAGGGACCAGTGCTGCTGACCATGCAGGAGTGCCCTGGGTGAGCCATGAACCCACCTCACGAATCCTCACTTGGACTTTGGGAAGCCTCTCTTTTCTGATAACTGGCAGCCCCCACTCCTTACTTCAGACCTAGTGACCAGAACCGTGCACTTCAAGTGCTCACTTGCATGACAAGGACAGATGGGTTAGATGTAACTTTCAGCTTGGCCTCTTACAGCCTGCTTGATGAAGATTCTCCGTCTCCCATTATCCTAGCTAGCTTCAGATGTCAACGTGACGCAATCCGGGGTTATCCGAGGAAGTCTCAAGTGAGGGACCACCTCCATCAGTTTGGCCTGGGGCCATGTCTGAGACATTTTCTTCATTGTTCATCGATGTAGGAGGACCAAGTCCACTGTGGGCAGCGCCATCCCCAGGCGGCTGAGTCTGAGCCTCATAAGAGTGCGACCTGAGCAAGCTGGGAACAGCAAGCCAGCAAGCAGTGTTCCTCCACTGGTTTCTGTTTCAAGCCTCTGCCTTGGCTTTCCTTGATAAACGGACTGAAACCTGTAGGCAAATCAACTCTTCCCTCCCCAAGCTGCTTGTGGCCAGTGTTTTATCATAGCAATAGAGATGCAAATAGGACAACTAGGTTTTATTTCCTTGCTTCAGCAATGGGCCAAGTCCACGTGGTCAAGTCATACCGAACCCAAAGCCCTGGTTAACCTACTTCCCGTTTCACAAGCTATCACTAAAATCATCTGATTAACAAATCCTGCATTAATCAGGCTTCTTGACTTGAGGGCACTTACAAACAACAAGGCTGGTGAGATCCCTCAGCAGGTCAAGGCACTGGCTACAAGCCCAGCAACCAGTTTGATCTCACAGCCCACAGGTTGTCCTCTTGAGCTCTGTGCATGTGACCCTCCCAGCTAGAAGTAAACTTAAAATACATGAGGCTATCTGCAGGACACTGGACGTTCACACTCCTCACCAACACAGTTCAGCCAGGGCACTGTCAGTACCCAGAACCCTGCAGATGACCCTCCCCATCTCATTACCAATGCTTCTTCATTCAGCACACTTGAAGTGGTCATCCACCCAACCTCAGTCATGTGACCTATTGGGACTGCAGGAAAGCATCAAGAAAGGGTCTGGTCCTTTGAGCTTTTGACTATTAAATGGGGGTCTCATAATCTGCAAAATGGGAGGTCAGGTGGTCAGAGCCTGGGCAGACTCAATGTGGTCCCCTACAGAGCCATCCTGTCCTTAATTCCACGTGGACAGCTTTTCCCACGGACATCATATCATCCCAGGTGGAGCTCATCGGCCTCTTGCTTCAATGCCATGGGTTTCTCGGGCTTGTCCCCGCTTCTCTCGCGACCTTGTTATTGGAAATCACTGTTATCAATGTTTCCCATCACTTTGTGATCTCTGCTGGCATTTTTTTTATTCTCTCCCCTGTGGGAGAGTCAATCAGGCTTGTAGTTTATCTCACCAGTGTGCCCTGCACTCCTCAGAAGGACAGTGGAATTGTGTCTCAGCCTCCACCCACAGCGGAGGCTGGCATTAGCGAAGCCTGGGCACTTGGCAGGGTCTGAGCCCTGGATATTTTACACAACTGTTTGGGAAACTGCCTCTGTGGTTATTTCTCCATGAAAGGACCCAGCTGTAATCTTTCTTTGCGTCTTCTCTACCAAATACATCCAACGCTGACGACTTCAAAATAAATAAATAGAAAAGGCTGATGCAATTTTATCAAAAAGCATTTTGAAAGTTTAACGCAGTGTCTCTCTTCTCAGCCTTTACCTAAGAAATCACTGCAGAGAGTCTGACTCATTGAGTGCTCAGCGGGACACGGGCGCTGATTTGTAAAAAGTTTCCCGGGTAATTCTACTGTGCAGTCGACGTGAGGAGTGGCTGGGCACAGCATAGTGCAACCATTGCCTCCATGGAAGACATGTTTCAGAAAGGCAGGCATGGATCATCGTCGTCCTTCAGAAACCTGACTGCTTCTCACCCAAGAGGCTAGGAAATCATGCTTAGTGTTGATGGAGGATGTCTTCCGGGACTCCAAGGGTATCTGAATCTGGATGCTCAGGTGCCCGATATAAAATGGCATAACATCTAGCTATAATCCACCTACATCCTCCTATATACTCTCACTGCTGATTCGAGACAGGCTTCTCTTTGTGTAGTAGGACTGATCCCCTAGAGCCTTCGACATTGGTAGCAAGGTGGTGGTCTACGAGAAGCTCTAAGAGAGATCAGTGTCTATCTAGACCAGTACGACAAAGCGTAGTTGCGTAGTAGAGCAGAGTAATAAGGCACTGAGTGCGGAGCGTCCAAGGTGTCTGCAGGGACTTCGACCTGGTGGGCTCTTCATAATTTCACCGTAGACTCCTGGCTAATATTTCTCTTAGCGGATATCTCACCCACTCAGATTCAATTCGAGTACGCAATAGCACAAGAAGCACTTGTGCTCTTTCCTTTTATATGCTGTGTAGAGAGAGGAACCTTCACAACACGTGTACAGCCTGCCATTCGTCATGTAAAGATGGTCTGTTATGCAATCCACAGGCACTCCTCATGTATGAGGCAGCTCTTACACATATAAGAACCCACGTCGATCTGTGCCAGTAGGCTCACGCGCAGAATGTTTTATGGTTTGGTTCTGAAAAGCTCATGATCTATAGATCTAGGAAGGTGGTAAGAAATGTGGTGAAAAATGATGAGCACATAGATGTGAGCGGATAAACATAGCCAGATGCTATGTGATGTGAATACAGTAGAGCAGTAGGAATGTCAGTCTGGCTCGTTGGTGAGCAAATAGTATGTAGACCATAGGTGTGCCTAGCATGTGGTGTATAACGATTGTGAGACTAGAATGTGTATATCTATTTGGGTCTCATATTTTTCAATGTGAATAGACAGATCGCGTAGTTTAGGTCTTATAAATCCTGACAGAACTGGAAAGATGAGACTCCCAGCTCCTCGAGACACAGATTCATAACTTATATCACACTACCAGTGCTGCCTGTACCTGTCCTTTATTTAGGGACATTGATATTGAAGCTCAGGCGTCTCGTCAGGCTCCGACTGATGGCTGGCCGTGACTGGTCATACGAAAACTACTGTGTTACTCTATCCAATCTCTGTGGTCACATGAAGCCTTTCCTGGCATCAAGCAATATCAGTTAATCGTACCGCTGACTTTCTTGGCAGTTCTTTCCCACGCAGGCTAACTATTTATCGGCAGAGACTAGAGCGGTCAAGAGCAAGGGAACCTACAGATCTTAATCAAAGAGTCCCACACCAAAAAAGCCATGACGTTGAATTTTATTACTGTTCGGAGTCTGATTTGAAAAAAGTGTAATTTGCGCAAGTCGCAGACTGCACTCAACACTTTATTACCTACTAAACAAGGCTTTCTTTCATATATAAAAGTATTCACTTCTGCACCTCTCTCAGACTTATTATTTTCTTGTAATTAGCTTACAACTTGTTGGCCAAGTTCCCAGAGCACTGAGAGTCTAGATGAAACTGATCAGAACAAATTTCTTAACAATCCACCCATCATTCTCGGCGTTTGAATTCTCTTAGCTCCTTATCTTCCTGTCTTCACCTCACACACACTCTCCAGGCATCGACAGAGAAACACGCCATCTTTACTAAGGCTTACCTTACACACACTTCCTGCCCCTGGAGGATACTGCTGAAAGATGGCTGCGTCACGAGGGCAGCACAGACAGATGAGGAATAAGCCCAAGTTTGGTTTCCGCAGTTTCCCGCAGACCTAGTCATTTTCATATTGATGGCCGGCTGGGTCTTCGACACTTGATATAGCAGTATTGGTAGACAGGAAAATGAAGAATTATTTTGAGGAAATGTGGCGTGTAATGATTCTATTTTTTTAAAAAAAAGGCAAACATCCATGCCATCACAATAAAACTATCTTTTCTAAAAGAACTAGCATGGGTGCAACAACCCAAAAAAAACCCTAAAATTACTTTTTTGGGTATCTACTGATGGAAGTAATCAAATTTCAATATATGTTACCACCTGGCTCTCTGCTCCTGTAGCCGACTTGGTTAGCCACAAGAAAGGATCCCCACGCTCGAATAGTGGCCGTCTAATCAGCTCTATCAGGGGACTTCATCTTTGCCTTCATACTAATTCCTGTTGGCCCTGAATGTTAACTGTTGGGGTACCAATTTGTCTTAGGCGTTTTCTCCATTGTCCTGCCTCACGCACAAGAAGAGCGAAAGACACACTACTAATCCACACACATGACCAAAAAGCCCGAAATCCAAGTGTCCTTGTTTGGAACAAGAGTAAGTAAAGCCGCGTACAATATGAGGTATCCTCTGATGTATGGCGGCGCGTACTCGGCTTCTGTATTGCAGAGCAAATAGACAGCTCAGCTGGGAGCAGGCACTCTGGTGGGTGGTGGACATCGAGAGTCAGCATGCCCCGAGACCACGTTCCATTAACACCACATGCCATGGGCTCTTGCCCATCCGAAGGCTACAGCATGCAGTCAGAAACTCATGGGGGGCTCTACACGGGTGACACCAGGTAACCTCGGATTTACATGGAAGCCAGTAGAGGACCACACCACCCAGCCTGAAGGACTGGGGAGCTGACTGCTGGGATTTCCATCTGGAACAAAGACTCTTTGGCCTCTTCATATATTTCACTTGCTCTTATCCTAGTGAACTGGCATGTTCTTAGGAAGTCTTGGTCCTCTTCGAACCTCTGTTTTATTAAATATTACGACCCACTTCCTGGAGTGTGTTTTACTTCTGGGAACATAATCTATCCCCAAATGCACACCTTGATCTGGTTAGACAGCGAATTCCTCGAGTGAGAGAGGAGGATAGTATGGGAGTTAGGGGCATACAGACAGTACCTTATTTTAAGCTTTGAAATAGAGAGGAGAAAGAAAAACTCAAAGTGAGGAGGGATGGAAAAGCAGTGAGCCAGAGAGGAGATAGGACCTCAAAATAAGGATGTCTCCGAGCCTTTGGGAGGGAATGCCCCCATGAGGAATGTGAAGGGGTTAACAAAACTTTAAATAGAGACTCCCTCTTATTCGAGCCATCGAAGACCACGACTGGGACTACTTTATTCCTTGAAAGGTCTATGTGGGTCTAAATAAACACCCTCGCTGTATGGGTGGGAGTGCAACATAATACTTATATCCCGCTTGCTAGTTAACAGTCAGCGACCTCGCTGGGTTAATGAGATCGCTCATATTTCGACACACTAACGCAGCGGTACACGTCCTAGCTTATGGATATACTCTACATGGTCGCTCGAGCGAGCTCGAGCACAAGTGAGAAACTCGCAAAGAACAAGATCGGTCGAGCCTCAATGAGGGTTCCGATCTTTGATTGCAGCAGCGACGACTGGCGGTCACTCGCCACAGCTAGTGTTCATCCGGAGGGGGAGCCTGCTTATACGTGGCATTCGTGCACTTTGCGACAATGGTCCTCTCACCCCTCAGCCTACTTCTTACACTACGACACACAGCCACGCAAGGCCAGCTCGCAGGCAGAGGCCCGAGCGGGATGGACACACCCATGCACCATGGAACTGATGTCCACTGCTCGACCTAACTTTGTATGTCTACACAGCGCTACACCATGAAGACAAAGTGCCTGTCGAGGCTCGAATCCTTCATGGACCCGGACATGTAGAGTTCTCCTCTGTTCTGGAGAATGAGGTTCAATATAGACTTGCTTACCTTCTGAGGAATCGACTCCACCTAGTCGTTGTGGCTTCTCAAGTGTAGGAGCATCAGTACGCAAACCACGCCAGACCCTACTGCAGGTAATGTTCTCATTGACCTACGCTGTGATGTCTTTCCTTGCGCTCATGAAAGTTACTACCACAAGCCTCATGTCCTTGGTAGTAGAGTGGTCACCACAGTAGGGACATAAGTCAGGAGCACTTTAGAGAATCAGCAGGATTGCGCCTCTTAGCCTCCTCGCAGGTGTGGCAAGGGTAGATGCCAATCAAGGGTGGATCCGAACTTGTTATTAAAATCTCGCATTGGAGCATACGAGTAACCCATATAAAGCCACTAATAATAAACCTCCATCCATGTCATATGAAAAGGATGGCAGTAATAAATAGGTGCATGTTAGGATACATGTAGAGTACAACTCTAGACTGTATTACTTTTTTTTCACGTAATTGGAGGCAGTGGGTGGTGATTTTGCCTCAACCGCCTGCTGGCATTGCTGGAGAGTGGGGTGTAAAAGACGCTAGAAGTGTTCTCGTGGAGAGCAAATGTTGCCATGAGTAGGACAACTTTGTGCACCCGCCACGTTTGGGGACTCGTACCCCAGATCCTTCAGACCAGCACACAAATGTATACATCGACAGTATGATCCTATGATCTTGCTCTTACTACAATGTTGGGTAATCGTGTGCAGGTCTCTGTCTTAGCACATGAAAGTTTATTGATTTCTTATACGCTTTCAACACTAATCTCACCATGGCCACAAAATATTATTCTATAAACAAAGCTAAGGAGCTAGGGAGGCGCTTGCCGTAGGAATCATACCCATGTCCATGGGCAGCTGAGCTTTGCTTTCATACATACCAGCCCGAGTGTAATACGATGAGGGCGCATCAACCGGCTCAGCCAGCACGGAGATATAGTCCCTTCTGCCTTCCTGTTTCTTTTTTTTTCTCGCTCTGCCCTTCGCTTAGTTCCTGCTATACTCTATGCATGCCCTCAGCCACACGGCCTATAATATAGTGGTTTGTAAATTGTAATGCGAGACAAAGAAGGTCAGAGGAAGCAGCAACTTAGATGACAGAGCACGCCACGAGACATGCTTCTACGACGCGCAGGCAGCAAGCAGCCATAGTGAGCAGGAGCACACACACCCTCAGACACACATCGCCTCAGGCCGTGGAGTACCTTAATCCATCTCCACTCTATCGCCGCGACAAGCTGCTGGTAAAGCCACGAGGAACCCGAGAACGGGCTCACCCAGACCGACGACATAACATAAAGGCAGAACAGCAGCGCTCGTTATCATGGTCAAGAGTGGGCGCGTTGGTGGAGAGACTTGTCAGGGGTGCACGAGCTTGTTTCCTGCGAGTATTGGGGTCAGTTACAGTCTGCTGTCAGAATGGAGCACTGTTCCGGATACACGCTATTTGAGACCAGGCTTGGCCTTGAACCTCACAGAGGTTACGCCTGCCAAGTGTTTCGCGCTATTGAAGAGCATATGGCCAGGCCTGTGAAGGCCATTTGCAAACGCTGATGCCCAACAGAAGGATATCATCATGTCTCGTCCAGTGAGTCGTGAGTATCGAGGTAGCGTCCCAATAGTGGAGATGGGTTGATCGAGACGTACACTTCACCGTGAGTGTGTCCTGGGTAGGTCTTTGTTCTTGGGTTGAGTTTCGTGATCGCTTTCGTAACTGTATCTGTTAGCCACTGTATATTGGTTGCAGGATGGTGATCATAAACCCGCCAAATCCTTCGACTTTTAACACTTCTCGTTTTTTTATGATTTTGAAGGATCCATAGCTTATTGGTTTTTCCATCGGCAAATGCAAGCATAGATCCATCTCCATCAGCACACTAGGCACTCTTTGTTGGCTGACTTGCAGTTTATCACTGTGAACATGTTCCAAAGAAATCACCATAAAGAGATATAATGAGGTGGTTGAGGTTGCAGGTTTTATTATTATTGATTATATTAATTATTATTATTATTATTATATTATAATCTATTCTCTGCAGCATTTGTCCGTTGTTCTGCGTCTCAGCTCAATGTGTATGAACACAACTTCCAACTCAGCCTTACACGCGTGGGTCTGCGTACAATACTGGCTCAGAGGTTAAGCACTAGGAGTGACTGCTCTGATAATTGACGGGAATTCCAGACGATTCTTAGAGATGTAGTATTGTCCTTCTCTCGCATAGCCACATTGGATCCGGCGCATCAAACCATTTGAGGCACAAGAGGAGTTGTTAAGTGGAAATTTTTGATGCAGAAAACTAGGCTCTTTGCAGTAGGAGAGTTGATAAGCAATTGGTCAGCCAGAACGTGTAAACGCTATGCTGAGTGATGTCACATTAGACCTCATAATAAATATAACTGAAACTTCTTTGATAACAACTACACAAATGTGCAATAGATCCTCGCCAATCCGACCCAGTGTGTACCCCAGAACAAAGGAGTGTTGGCACGGGCTAGGGGTGGTGCCGAAACCGCTATTAAAGCTTGCTCCAGCACGAGATTCTTAGGGGAACCGGTCCCGTGCGGAAGGACGCTACGCACGGCAAAGGCGCGCATCTCCTCTCTGGTGAGACTCCGATGGCTCTTCCAAGCCTGGTCTACAAAGCGATTTTCAGGACAACGGTGGCAAAAGCTCACCACCAGTAGAAACCCTGTATGCCCCTGCGAAAAAACCACAAATAACTAGGACGCAACAATAGCATTCAAACGCTCTAACCCACCAACGTCACCTCGTGCTCGCCTTGAGCCCGTCTTTTTGAGCAGGACTTCACGTGGCAGCGGAAAGCTAACACGGCAAAAATGGTAAAAGACTGAGGAGACAAGAACTCAAAGTTCTGGACTCTTGTCAGACACTCGATCACCACCACTCCCACTGTGTGAGTCTGTCTCCGCTCCCTCCTCTGTGCCCCACACCCCATCTCACTTCTGCTATGTCTTGACATGAACAGGTTGCTATTATGAGTTACGTTGCGACGAGGAGAGCAGATTGGCTTCATAACTCTTCTTGGGTGTTGTACCTCATTTAAAGATCATTACTCTCCATTTGTTTATGTAGCTCTTACTTTTTTTTTATAAAGCATTTTACATGAGTCGTGTGTGGTAATGTTTGTGTGTGTGTGTGTGTGTTTATAGTGTAATCCTATTCACTTATGCATCAATTTTCATTTTTATGAGACTATCTCTTACCCATTTCTTCGCTTCTACTGGAGCACTGCGTGGTAAATGCTAGACATTATATATCTCCCAAATTTTCTAACTCCTTCAAAGTCATGGGAAGATATGGCGAGCTGGTAACTCAAGGTCCTCACAAGCTCTTAGCAGAAAGAACCTTAACCTCTGCTGTAGACCACCTTGCTGCACCTCTCCTTACTTTAGCTTGATTGTTCTGAGCACTAGGGTTCTTTCTCCTGATGTTATCCCGCTAGGACCCTGGCTCTCTGTGAGCCCTGCACGCTTCCTCGCTAGACCAATCACTACCAAGTGAGTCACAGAGATCTTAAACCACGGTCTGGTTGGGCGTTACGCAGAACAATGGGCTCATGGGTCTTTCCTGTGGTGCCACTAGCGCCTGGCTCTCGTGCTCTAGATCTGCAAGTGGGTGCCACCACCTTTTGGGGGTGCACAGGCAGCTGTGAGAGCTGGACTAATGTCCCAGCTTCCGAGCCATTTTAACAGGCGGGTCCGGGGCCTGACCAATCGAGGGGCCTCAGGCTTGCACTACTCAAACGCCACAGCTTAGGAAGTTTGTTGTTAGTACCACAGATGCTGCAGACGACGATTGTCTTAAGCTAAACCCACAGTGGCGCCCGCTCGAAGTGTTTCTGGCTTGCATCACCCTGTCTTGATTCTGACCCTATTATCCGGTCTTCTGCATCCGTGTCCCTCTCTGGATGCTGCGATCGGAGGACATCCTAAGGATCCATGCACAGATGCTGCACATTTCCCACATGCCTGTCCCGAACCCTGATTTGGTCCTGGGCTGAAGACAGATTCCCCGGCAGAGCTACAAGGGAGGCAGCTGTGTGTTCGTGGGATAAGTAAGCCCTGCAGATTGAGCCCTTTGGGGAGCAGGGATGCACCCACCTTTTCAGCTATCAGGAAGTCAGAGCGGAGCGCCTCTCGGGTGCAGATGGCACCAAGCAGGAAGGTGAAGATGATGTACAGGAACCACCTGCAAAACCCAAGAGAGAGAGAGAGAGCTGCCACCCAGCCCAGCCCACCCCGCCAAGCCTCGGTTTTCTGTGGGAGCCTGTGTCATGAAAGAAGATCAACCGTGAAACCCCAGAGCTAGCCTGGGAAGCTGCACTTTGTACTCTTTCTCCTCTGGAACCAGGGTAGCCATGTTTTCATTCTTACATTAAAAAAGGATGTTGAGGTGGGGAAGCCCAGCTGCCATGATTTGGCCGGGGTCGACCTGCTGTGCCCCAGCCCATCCATCTCCCTCCAGCAGAAGAACTACCCTGTCATCTCTCGGGCCTCTGGTCTCTAGTCCACAGATAACAAGTACTTAGTATTTTGTCAACTGGGCACACGCTAGTGTCATCTGGGAAGAGGGAACCTCAACTGAGAAAATGTCTCTGTAAGGTTGGCTTGTGACCTGTAGGTGGGTGTGGGGGAATTTTCTCGATTAATGATGGGTGGTGGAGGGTCCAGCCCACTGAAGGCACTGCCATCCCCGGGTGGGTTGGGGAGCAAGCCAGTAAGCATCACTCCTCCATCCATCCTCTGCTTTAGTTCCTGCCCCCAGCCTGACTTCCCTCCGGGGTGGACCATAAACTGGAAGCTTGAAGTAAACCCTTTCCTCCCCAAGGTCACAGGGTTTCATCACAGCAACAGAATTCAAACTCATACACAAGGGGAGAATTAAAAGGCAGAGCCATAGCCAGGCTCAGCCACCAAGCTGCTCTGTGTGGGAGAGTAAGTCACGTGACCCCGAGGTCCGCCCATTCCCATCTGGGCAATGATCTGCTACACCAAGGCTCCTCTGACTTCCGACTCCCTCTGAGGCAGGGCGGGCTGCTCATGTGGAACCTTCCTTCTCTTCCTCCCCCACCACTCCGTTCTTACGTCCTCTTCCTTTTCTTCCCAATGTTGTTGCCTCATTTTACACACATGGCCGGGAGCCCCGTGCCTGGCTGGTAGCAATGGAGTCACTGTGGTAAGCGTTTGCGGGTGGATATTTTAATGTTTGAAAGTACTGTGGTATGTAGGCCCCGTGAGCTGCTCACATCAGGGTTCGGCCCGAGACCTTACTGTCTTCCCACCTATCCAATGAAGGCAGAGATGCACCCTTCTGCCCCTACACGGGAAATAGCGGGACACTCTCGGGGATCAAAATCAGAACCAAGGCCATGTCCCAGTCTGCGGTGCAGTGGGAACTAAAACTCCAGAAACTAACAACCCTGGAGGACCAGGAGGGGAAGAAAGAGACCCATCTCTGGGCTTCCCCTCCTCACCCTAGCACGCAGTCTCTCTCTCCATCCGTAAGGTGCACACGTGTAGACACACACACACATACTCAAACACCGACCTACATACACTCACACAGTCACACACACACACACACACACACTCACACTCTCTTACTCTCATAGAAATTCAGAAAGCTGATGAATGGGATGCAGACGTTAGTCTGTGTCTGCAACATGCTTCATCTCCATGTGCCCACCACGACCCTGGGAACTCAGTGGTTTAAAAAAACAAAAACCCTCAAATTCAAAATGAGGGTTGAGGAGAGGGCAGGGTGGTTGAGGGGGTGGGGGAAGGGAAGGATCTGCTTTGCATTCATGACCTTCCTCCTCCCAACGCATTCTGAGGCAGGAGGTGTGAAGGGGCCGTGTCTGAACCCACCAGACGTGAATTTTCCAGCCCACCGAGTGTAAAAAGGAGGATTGGAATACGAAATAGGTTGGTCCCGGCCAGGGCACTCTCCGAACAAAAGGGGCAGTCCCCGCTCTGCCTGGGGTTTTCTCTCCCATTCTCCAGCTCCGACTGCTAGCAAAGAGGGGAACTTACGAGATGCCAACCGCTGCCAGGGAGCCTAGAGGTATGCTGGCAGCAGGCTCCCTCAGGTCTCCTCCCATGTTGAAGCCAGCCATGACTCCTGAAAGACACCCAGACAAGGGATGGATGGAGCGAGGCAGGGTACCCGTGAATCAAACAGCTCTCCCCAGGGTGGTCCCTTCCTCTCCTCTGGGCCCTTAACTGGAAGCTGCCATCTGCAGGAGGTGCAAGCAGGCCGCTTCCCCGTCTCCCCTGGCAACTGGGGAGGCATCTGCAGGGCGATGAAAGGGACCTTTGTGGATGGTGTTATGCTCAGGCAGAAGAAATCCCTCCCAGCCATGAAAGCACCTTATCACTCCCGGGAAAGTACCAAGGGCGAGGGAGGTGTGCTCAAAGCCACACAAAGGTCCTGATGCCCCATGCTGAGCTCCACCTGCTGAGCTTGGACAATGCCCAAAGTGGCTCAGTAGGAGCAAAAGGACCTGTAGATTGCTTCTGCTGCCAACTATGTCGCTGCGGGTTCAAGTACCCCCAGGGTCAGGTATCATCCAGCAACCAGGACCAAGTGCCACGTTCAGAGCTCCTGACCTACCAAAGGGCTCCAAATGACAAAACCTGAGGGATCGCTGTGTCTCTCTCCTTTATCTTATTACCTCCAGTCCCCAATGAAGCACTTGATAGGCAGGGACAGGAGGATCTCTGTGAGTTCAAGGCCAGCCTAGTCTATCTGGCAGGCTCCAGAACAGCCAGAGCTACATAGTGAAAACCTGTCTCAAAAAACTAATCCCCTCCCCGGACACACACCACACACACACACACACACACACACACACACACACAAAAAAAAAAAAAAAAAAAAAAAAAAAAAAACAATGAAAATCAACGCATCCATCGTGGTGAGGGGCCAATAGCACAGCTGGGGAGAGGCTATTTCCCTCTCTAGACCCACTCAACAGAACAAAGTCTCCTGGAGTGGACTGAGGGTCCAGCCCGTGAGTGCTCGCTCTGTCAACTCAATGAGAAGGGAAATGTGGCCGTGAAACTCTGACACACAGCAGGTGGAGATGGCAGCATGTGGGGCGTGGCCCTGAAGGAGGCTTCCGTGGACTCGGGGATGACACGGGTCCGATACCATCGTCGTAGACTGACCCTCAGCCTTCACGCCGTTTTCCTTCTTGTTTAATCCCTACCACAGCCACACCAGAGAAAGGGAATCGTTCCCTTGTTTGGTGGAAAAGCTCTAGAGAAGGTGACAGAAACAGCCTGAAGTCTCACATTTGGTAACTGGCAAAGCGAGGCTTCAGCCCTGGTCTGTCTGACTCTGTCAGTCACACTTCTCATTTCTCATGCCTCTGCCGCGATGCCTCAGAGAACCCGGGAGAAGCAGAGTCGAGTGAGAGTTTGGGGCCAGAAAGCTACAGTGGCCTATTTCCAAAGAACCCCGAATGCTGGACCGAGACTTGGGTCTGCACACATTTTGTCCCATGTTTCCACCACTAAGAGTTTACCCAAATAGCCAAAGGTACTGTGCTGAGTAGTCCATATTGTCAACTTGGAACAACCTAAAGTCACCCGGGAAGAAGGAACCTCAACTGAAGAATTGTCTCAATCAGACTGGCCTGTGGCCACGTCTGTGAGGAGTTATCCTGATTGATGACTGATGTGGGAGGGCCCAGCCCACCGTGGGGAAGCACCATCCCTATGCAGGTGGGCCTGGGTTATGTGCCAACGCTAGCGAGCGAGGCAGTAAGCAGCATTCCTCCAGGTTCCTTCCTTGAGTCCCCTCAGTGACGGACTGTTATTAGGAAGATAACCCAAAGGTACTGGTTAGTTTTCGGTGAACTTGACACAAGCTAGACTCTTCTGAGAGGAGGAACCACAAATAAGAAAATGCCTCCATAAGATCAGGCTGTTAATCAGTGATTGATGTGGGAGGAGGACCCAGCCCATGGTGGGTGGTGCCATCCCTAGGCTGCTGGTCCTGGGCTCTGTACGAGAGCAGGCTGAGCAAGCCATGAGGAGCAAGCCAGTAAGCAGCACCCCTCCATGGCCTCTGCGTCAGCTCCTGCCTCCAGGTTCCTGTCCTGCTTGGAGTTCCTGTCCGGACTTCCTGCAGTGATGAACAGCAATGCTGAAGTGTAAGCCAAATAAACCCTTTCCTCCCCAACTTGCTTTTTGGTCAAGGTGTTTCCTCGCAGCAATAGAAACCCTAACTAAGACACCAAATAAACCCTTTCTCTTCCAAATTTCTTTTGGTCAGAATGTTTTATCACAGCCACAGAAAAGCAAACCAGAACAAGTATGGATAAAGGTATAGCACAACAGGTTTATAAATACTTGTTTAAGCGGTGAAAGTTACAAACTGCCTCATGTCTAAAACATGATTGGCTAAGTGATTGATGATGATATGCCTTTCAATAAATGTCAGCACTCAGATACAGCGTGGGACGGGCCGTGACACAGAACGGCGAGCAGGTAAAGCTATTGGTTAAAGAGCTTCGGCAGAAACAGAACATGGCACATTCCCCTTGTTATCTGAGAGAGAGACAGAGACAGACAGAGAGACAGAAACAGAGAAGGGCGGGGAAGAGGCTCAGTCCACAAAGTGCTTGCCACACGAAGAATAGGACCTGAGTTTGAGGCCCCAGCACCCCACATAACAGGGAATGGTAGCACACACCTGCGATCCCAGCCCTGGGGAGGTCAAGACAGCACCCCTGAGACTTGTGACCAGCCAGTCTAGCTGAATGAGCAAGCTCCAGGTTCAGTGGGGAAACCTTGTCTCAGAAAACAGAATGGAGAATGACCAAGGGAGACCTCTGGCCTACACCCCTTCACACACACACACACACACACACACACACACACACACACACACACACACGAGGACCTAGAACATGTTGAAAAATCAACATCCTATTTTCTGCATGATGGAAGAATATCTTTTTTTGTTCTATTTGTTTCTATTTCCCCAGGGACTATTTTTATCTTTTGTTGGTTTGTTTCATTCAGCCAGGGTCTCCTGCCCAGGCTGACCTTGAACTCTATGGAGCAGAGGATAACCTTGAACTACTGATCTTCCTGAATCTACCTTCCAAGTTCCTGGATGACAGGCTTGTGACACTATGCCCAGAGTATACAGTGCTGACGCACCAACCTGGGCCCCGTGCAGATGAGGCACACCCTCTCAACTGAGCTACAGCTAAGCTCAAGACGATTTTCCAATATGGGGAAAATAAGGTTGGAAATGACCCGGCAGGTCATTCACATTTTCTTTCTATTCATTCCCCTTCTCTTTAAAGGAACTATTAAGAGGGTGTTGGTGGGGCTCATAGGTGCCTGTGTACAAAGAGAATGCATCTACTCTAAGAAGACAAAACCTCCCTGTTTGGGACCCAGAGATAATAAAATAACAACAGCCTGAAAGGGATGGAAAAGGCAGCTTTGGAAGGCTCCTAGGGAGTCTCAGCATATGGCCTGAGGACAGCCAGGCTGCCAGTGTGGATGCTGCGCCTCAGAGGAAGCCCTGCCCATGAATCAGCAGGCACACAAACGTGTTGCCCGCCTTACCCTCCCATCCAGCAGGCAAACAGTACTGAACCACGACAACACAAGAGCCCCCACAACAACCAGGGCTCACCAGAGGTGGGTGGAGAGCCACAACCAACCAACAAAACCCTGGGTACACACGGCGCAACGGAAGAAACCCATAAATCACGGCTGAGAGAATTTTGGAGAAGAACTGCTAATTAGCAGCTCTGGATACATCCAAGAGGGATATTCTTCCAGCAAAATAAAATGCTGAGGGAAAAGATTGCAACAAGGAAGAATAATTAGATGTTAAAAATGTGATCATTACAGTTAAAAAATGCCCTAGATCTGGGCTGGTGAGATGATTCTGCGGGTTAGGGCTTTTGCCGCCAAGGTTGACTACCAGAGTTTGATCCCTGAGACCTACATGGAGATATATACAATTAATTAATTAGCTAGTTAATTAAATGTAATAAATTTTAAATGCCATAGATCTGAAAAATAAAATTAAGCATATGCCCAAGCATGTATACTCTGGGTGTAGTGGCACAAGCCTGTCATCCAGGAACTTAGAAGATAGATTCGGGAAGATCAGTAGTTCAAGGTTATCCTCTGCTCTGTAGAGTTCAAGGTCAGCCTGAGCAGAAGACCCTGGCTGAAACAAACCAACAAAGGATAAAATAGATAGAAATAGAAAAGGGTAGGAAAGCTCACTGAATCAGAGAGAACTCTTGAGAGTATAGTAGCCAGAGAATAGAGAAATAACAGAAACAGAGAATAGAGGAGATAAAAGAAAGTTCCAGGTAAAGATACGGAAGTTTCCCCAAACTGAAGAAGACCCATGTCTTCATTCCCACAACTTCCCAGCACTTACATACATCATCGTGCTATTTCCAGAGAAATCCAAGTGCTGCCAAGGATTTAAAAAAAACCTGGACATTAACATGAGAACTAAAAGCCGACCAGCACCAGGCTTCCCATCAACACTGAACCCTAAAAACACTCATTTTGAAATCAGCAGGGAAGACTGTCTTTAAACTAGAGTTTCGGCCAGCTTATCAATTAAGGGGAAGTCATGTTATGCCAACAAGATCTCAGACACCTTAACTTCCCATATCATGTCCGAGAAAGCTGCTAAAGTATGTACTCGAGCAAAATGAAAATGTCAGTCACAGAGGAAAAACAAAACAGTGGTGATAACCCGGGATCAACATGAAGCCCCCGGATAACAGGTGGACAACAGACAGAGAGAGAGGCGGAGACGGAAGCAGAAGGACAGACGGAGGTCCTGGGTAGGAAACGGACGAAGCAACAGGAACAGTACACGGACACACACAATGACTTGTGGACTCCTTGTTCCGCAACAAGAAAAGAAAAATGTTAATTGAAAATTTAGGGAAAGTTTAAAAACAACCACAACAAGTCAAGGTCTAAATGTGAAGAAAACCAGGATGTGATATGATCTTAACTAACTGGAGGTAAGAAAGTTAATTCAGCCTTCTAATTAAGAATATTCCCTGCACGGCACAAGGACCAGTTTGGAATTGCAGGGATACCGAATTCCAGCCACTAATTCGTTCTTCAGCAAACAGCTACTGTAGAGTCACAGGCATCTTTGAAACTGAAGACAGAGAGAACGCTGTAATCACAGAGCAGATGAATATCACACACCTCGGCCATGTCAAAGTCAGACTACAGCTCACTGACGTTAAGAGAGGGAGGCCAGATGGCTCAGTGGTTAAATGCGCTTGCTTCACACCATAACCACCCCAGTCTGACCTCCAAAACCCATGGAAAGGTGGAAGGTGAGAACTGATTCCACAGAGTTGCCCCCTGCCCTCCCAAGCATGCTATGGCACACGCACCCCCACACACATACATTAATACTGAATAAAAATAAAACTTATAAATAGAGAGGAACCACTAAAACACCACTGTCGTGTAAGTCTCACTCAGAGTCAGTGGCTATAATTTCCTCAGCTTCCAAGAGTCCACTGAGAAAAATGTGAAAAGCAATTCCAGTGTGCATTTGGGGTTAGCTGTGAAGGCAGAGAAGGGAAAGGCTAGGAAAATACTAATATAGCTGCTGAAATCGATCAGGAAACTGTATTTCTAAATGTTGACTAGAGAAGAACAAACAGCAGGCTGAGGAGATGATGGCTCAGAGATTCCGAGCACTGACTGCTCTCCCAAAGGACCTGGGTTCAATTCCCAGAACCCGCATTGGTGGCTCACACCCATCAGTAACTCCAGCCCCAGACGCCCTCTTCTGGCGTCCAAGGGCATGCCTATGGTGTGCAGATAAACACGCAGGTGAAACACTCGTACACATAAAATAAGACAGACAAGATATTTTCTGTAATGTTGAGCAGTCTTTTTCATAATTCCAATGACTGTTCATTCATAACCATAACAAAGAAAAATGTTTAGCGGGGGCGGGGCAGGATGGGGGGCGGATACTGTGTTTATTCACTGAAAGTTTAATTATTCATGAGGTTTGGTCCACTCGCCAAGTATAATCAACTTACTATAGATTTCCTGACATTGCCCAGAACCTCAAATACAAAAGGATCATACAGATTCCCTTAAAATAAGGATAGTAATTAAAGTATTCCTCATAAATATTTTACACATAATATATATAAAATGACAAAATAAGAAACCAAAAAACAACCCAGAGAATCTCAGCTCCCTAACCAAAGGAAGGAATAAAGGGATGTAAACTAAACTTGATAAAAATAACAGGGATGTAAGCATTTAAAGTTATCAAAGTAATCAACAAATAATTTTAAAACTTTATCAAAATTGGGGAGGTGGACAGGGGTGGCCTAGGTAACATAAATTCATATTTCCTAGCATGAAGTTAGTGTCTAAAGGTACCGGTGCAATGATAGGGTTTGTGACCTGTGAACGCACCCAGGGTTGCCTCTGTGGTGTCTGGAGTAGTGAGAGTTGGGACAGCTTGGCTTTTATAAGCACCAGTGGGCTGTTTATGTGCAAACACACAGGCATATATATCTACGCATATGCATAATTCAACCCTATGCAGGTGTTATTGCCTCCTGGGGCCCAGGCCTGTGGTGGAGGCTCAGCTGGAGAGCTGAGGCCCTGCTGCTTGCTGCCAGATCAATCTGATGTCAGGGGTGTTGGGGCCCACTGGGTTCCTATGGCTGTACCCAGCAGGACTGCTTAAGAGGTTGATTGGACCACGGCCTGAGTATCAGGTGCCTGTAAAGGTCTATACGTAGGTAACTAGCAAGGGGGAGGTCTTTTGCTCCACCCCTTGGCATTGTTATAAACAGACCTTTGGAATAAAGTTCTGGGCTGGTGGATAAGGATCTAGGCCCACCTGAGTCCATCCTGGTGTTTTCTCTGTTTCTCTCCCCTCTATTTCTAACTAAGTCTCGTATCCCTCATTCCTCAAGAGTCCCTGGGGTAAATAATGGTGGGGGCTGGTCCGCCACACAAGGGCTGTATTTCCCAAGCTCCAGCTCCACCCCTAAAACCACCCCTTTCATGGTCTTCCTAAAACCACCCCTTTGGCAAGATCCCCACCCATCACCAGCTGACTGGTTGCTGTGCCTCACTGGTCACCATGTTGCCTCCTTCCTCTGCATGGACTCCATTCTGCCCCCAAGTCCCCACATGGCTGGTCACTCCCTCAGCTCTGGGAGACGGCACACTGTCCTATCCCTGCCCGCTCTGTATTCCTGTGGCTTGTCATGTCGCTGTCACACCTTCCTTCAGGTCACTGAGGACCCATGAGAACCCCAAACGAGGGACTGATTCATGCTCACTCTCTTTTAGCTCCAGACAGGTTCTGTATCAGTAGCAAATGCCGATTGGTCCTTGGGGAAAGAGCTCAGTGGGAAGAGGAAGGTGATGTCACCAGACAAGAATGAGACAGACCCAGAAGATGGTGTCCCAGAAGGGAAGCATGGGTTGATGCTTGCTGGCCCAAGCACGACTCTTTCTGCAGGTAAAGTGAACTCGTCAATCTTCCATCTCCTCCAAGCTGGAAGGATGCTGCTGGGACAGACAATATTGCACAGGGCCTTGCAAATGCCAAGGCTCAAAGCAAGGTCTGCTGGCTTCTGCACAGGGATAGCCCTAGACATCATGGGTCCTCTCCTGCCGAGTCCTCTCTTCCTGCTTGAGAATAATGGGGTTCATGTTTACCATCTGGGTGAACGACAGTAGACCTCAAGCAAAGATCTAGGTTACATGGAGCCTAAACGTACAGCTGTAGATATGTAAGACTATGAATATGAAATTAGGGTGGGGCCTTAGCAGGAATGTGGGCAAATGAGGGACCTTGAAACCACGGGTCATCGACTTCATGGCAGGTGCCACAGAATTCCTCCAAAGGTTCACATGTTGGAAACTGAAGTGAAAAGTTCATGTGAGCTGAGCAGGGCGGTGCCCATCTGTAATCTCAGCGTTTGGAGGACAGAGGCAGGAAGATCCGCTGCACAGCAAGTTCCGGGCTAACCTGGGCTATCTGGGGGGGGCAGGGGGAGGAGCTTGTGTTAATGGCATTTGGAGATGGAACTTGAGAAGTAATTAGGGTAAGACGTCATAAGAAGGGGACCACATGGTGACATTAGAAGGCTTTATAAGAAGAAAAGACCAGAGCCGGGCGGTGGTGGCGCACGCCTTTAATCCCAGCACTCGGGAGGCAGAGCCAGGCGGATCTCTGTGAGTTCGAGGCCAGCCTGGGCTACCAAGTGAGTTCCAGGAAAAGGCGCAAAGCTACACAGAGAAACCCTGTCTCAAAAAACCAAAAAAAAAAAAAAAAAACCAAAGAAGAAAAGACCAGCAGTGTGGCCCAGTGGTAAAGCACTTACTTAGCATGGATGAAGCCCTGGGCTCCACTCTGCACCTAGCCCAGCCGCCTAGCCCAGCCCAGTGGCACAGGCCTGTAATTCCAACCTAGGAAGGTGGAGGAGGACTACAGCAGGGTGGGGGGGTAGAGAAAAGCTGAGCTAGCCTGCTGTGCTATGTTTCGCCATGGGACCCCCTCCAGCATGTTCTCACACGGTCACAAGGCGTTTACCAGAGGCTGATCGGATGTGATGAACTTCCCAGCCTCCAGAATCACAATAAACTTCTACTCTATAAATTACCCAGTCTCAGGTATTTTGTGATAGCAATAAGAAAAGGACTAAGGTAACACACACCTGTTTCCCATAGAACTGAGGGGCTTAAATGAAAGGCTGTCCATCCAGAGCTCAGCACTGTATGTCACATACTAGGCTATGACGATGACAATTATAGATACTTACAATAGTTTTGATAAAATCATAACGTCCATAAAATTATTAACCAGGTGTATAGTCATTGCAGAGCTTGCTCTTTCCCTGCCCACAGTCCATCAGAATGAAGCGGCATCTGCCCCATCCTTTCTTGGCCCTCTCTGGTCCCTAAACCTGGAGTCTCCCCTCCAGCCCGGCAGGTGCTTGTCCTCATTCATGACAGACAACACGCAACGGGGGTGGGGGAATAGTTGGGGGGATGACTGGTTAGTAGGGTCAGCACTAACAGCCTGGGCCAGGGAGGGGAGGGTCTGGGGCATAACCCGGGCTTCCTTCAGTCCTGCAGACAGACAGCTTCCCAGGGGACATGTGAGTAAACAGGAAGTCAGGCTCAAGAGTCAAGGGCATCACAGAAATAGACCTTGACAAAGACTAAGGACATTCTGGTAAACGCTGCTGCTGGTTTCCCACCAAGTTCTTTATGCCGGGTGTGGTCAACCACAGCCCTGAGTGCCGACAGCGGCCTGAAGGCCTCTTTCCCTTTCCAGTAAGAGTTTGGGATTTGAGGACAAGGTTTAAGTGACTCCACACAACTGGTATTTTCCTCCATGAACTGTGGTCCTGGGTTCCTGGAGTGGCTGCCTCTGTGAGGGTGTGTTTGGGAAAACCCTGTAGGGAGGGATGTTTATTTGGGGTCAGAGGATTTGGTGGTCCAGCCTGGAGAAGGAAACTACTTTGAAGAACAAAGCAAAGGAAGAATCTAGGCCAGCTCCTCTTCTCACCCCTGCAGGCCCGACCCCAGGGCACCGTGGAGCCCAGCTTGGTGAGAACAGCAGGTCAGGCTTCATGAATGCAGTGGGGCCACCCCACCTAATGCTCTCTCTGCTCTCTGCGGCTCCTCTGAAGTCATCCCCCACCTTGGATAAAGTATCTAGGTTATTGAAGTGATACAGCTCTGGGGGTGGGGATGGACGCAGCAAAAATGTTTATTCTTCAAAACTCCCCTCCCCACAGCCCGGGACAGGATGGTGCGGGAGGGAGCCCCAGCCATGACTCACTCACGGCTAATCCCTGGCAAATCTATCACCATGGAAACTGCCAATCATCCATGCTTTTCATAGCTTAACCGAACATCTGCCAGGGAAAACAAGCAATGCGAATCAGTCACCCTGCCTCCATGTTTACTTTGGGGCCCTAGTAAACAGAGCCAGGGGAGGGGAGCCGGGCCCCCACTCTGCTTCCTAATTATCTGTATGATCTTCATCGGGTCCTTTCCCAATCCTTCCCCAGTCGGTAAAACAAACTCAGATCAGAGGTTCTGAGCCCAGTCGAGCGGCTGAGGAACAAGAGGCATGGTGTGTGGCAGACACGCTATTCAGTATGTGGACTCTTACAAAACCATACTTTCATAAAGTGCAAAAAATAAATCTGCGTTTGTGAATGTCTGTATGTGTTGGGGAGGGGATACTTGTTCATGAGGCAAGCATGTACCATGTCGCGATGTGGCAGGCAGACAGGACAGTCTTCCAGCGTCAGCCCTTGCCTTCCCACCGGGTTTGAGACAATGCCCTTGATATAACACAAGTGAGCGGGCTGGTACCTTCTAGAGATTCTTGTGTCTCCACTGCCCATCTTCCCGTTGGCACGCTGGAACTCCCGTGTCTGGCTTTTATGTGGCTTTCGGTGATCAGAACCCAGGTTACTGGACTTGCTTGGCAAGTACTGTGCCCAGTGAGCCATCTCCTCAGCCTCAGGAAATACATCTCAACCAATATTCTCAGCGGTCTCAAAAGAAACCCAGACACCCTCCCTGGGGCAGAATTTGCAGTGTGATTTTCTTTCTTTCTTTCTTTTTTTTTTTTTTTTTTTTTTTGGTTTTTCAAGACAGGGTTTCTCTGCATAGCTTTGTGCCTTTCCTGGAACTCACTTGGTAGGCCAGGCTGGCCTGGAACTCACAGAGATCCGCCTGGCTCTGCCTCCCGAGTGCTGGGATTAAAGGCGTGCACCACCACTGCCCGGCTTTTTTTTTTTTTTTTTTTTTTTTTTTTTTAATTTTATATTTATTTTTATTTTATGTGCATTGGTGTTTTGCCTGCATATATGGGTGTCAGGTCCCCTGGAACCAGAGTTACAGACAGTTGTGGGCTGCCATGTGGGTGCTGGGAATTGAACCTGGATCTTTTAGAAGAGCATCAGTGCTCTTAACCACTGAGACAGCTCTCCAACCCTGCAGTGTGATTTTCAAGAGGGAAAAGTGATTTAAAAGGCAGTAAGTCGAAGGGACTGGGATGTAGCTCAGTGGTGGAGTACTTGTCTAGCATGTAGCAGGCCATGGGTTCCATCTCTAGCAACACACACACACACACACACACACACACACACACACACACACACACACACACACAAAGGAAAGAAAAGATAGGAAGTTGAGTGGCTGCCCTGGCAACTGATCTCAAAGTTAAATCAGCTCAGCTCTGCCTGCCAAGTGGCATTCCCAAGCTGCAGGCCACTGCTAATTCTCATCTGGAGAAGCCGCCACCCACCCCACTCAGACCAGGCACTAGCTCCCTTATTTTACTCACCAACTAGGAGACATCAGGACCACGCTCTAAGGACAACCTCCCGGGGACCCAGTGACACACTCATCGAGGACAGCAGCATGGGCGGCCACAGTGAAGCACAGCTCCTGCCCAGGCACAATGGCTACCCTGGCCTCTCTGGTTCGGGGTCTTCCCCTGGTGGGGACTCCCTGCCAGGCCCAGGAAACTCCGCTGGAACCCCTTGACTGTGTGCTCATTAGCGCTCAGGAGGGTCAGGGCAGGAGGGGCTGGCAGGCAGTTTTAAATATCAATCTTTTTTTTTCCATTTCTTCTCTTTTCCCCCATTCCTTTTCTGCCCCTTCAAGTGGAAGCTGACCGAGAAGATTTGATTGATGGCTTTGGGGGAGAGGTGCAGAGTTCGCCTGACTATTGTTCGGGCTTGTTCCTCCACAGCCTGGGTCCTTAGGATGTTTCACAGATTCAAAGAAGTGGGGAGAAAAAATCAGGCAGATGAGCGCGGGGGGGGGGGGGGGGGGGGGGGCGGCAAACAGGATCTACATGATTTGTGGGGCCCAAGCAAATAAAATGACAGAGGTCCCTTGTTCAAAATCGATGAAGAATTTTGGCAAAGCATTACACCAAGGGGTGGCCCTTCTCTGTGAGGGAGCTGGTGTGACTGCGCTAGGCACACCCTAAGGCAGATGGGCCCGGGCAGGAGTGCTCCCCATCCCATCCCCACAGAAGATTGGCCTGAGGGTTAGGAGTAGCGAAAGACAGGCCCACAAGTTCTGAAACAATGAGGGCCTGGGACCCCACTCCCTGACAGTACCGGTAGGGACCCAGAGAACCCCCGAAAAGGAGGGCCTGGGAAATGCTTAGGCCCTAAATGCAGAGTTCTCAAATTCAGCAGGTCTCCCAAAGCATCTGGGATTACAAGCTCAAGGCCGCAGAACCGTGAAGGCCCTGCGGAGAGGACGTGGGCGGGCCTGGCTCTGTACACAGAGGCCCAAGAGTAAGACCGCCTAAAGTGCCTCGGCGCTGGGGGAGAGCCCAAAAGCTGGAGCTGACGGACACTTGACAGCACCAGGCAGTGGCACCCTGAATGACTGACGTTCGCTTTGAGTCATCCGGGTAGGGGTGAATCTTAAATCGTCGCGCTGGGTAGAATCTTAAGAGTCAGAGACCAACTCTCTTTTCGTTTTATAGAAATCAAAGAGATGCGTTGTTCCGGCCAATCTGGATCTGCAGGCCAGGAGTCTACCTACCCAGCCCTAGCTAGCTCCAGGCTCATTTCCAAGGCTGGGGGTGGGGTAAGGGTGGGCAACAATGTAAGCGAGAGGTGTAGCTCAGAACAGAGTGGTCAGGCGGTGGAGGTGAGGGGAAGTGAAGAGAATCCCAGTGCTATTTGCAAGGTAAACTTGTCAGGACCTGGAGACTTCTAGGAGGACGGAGGGAGGAGTCAGGGTAAGTCCCTGTTGCCGGACTCCATCCCTGAGAACAGGAAGGAAAGAGAAAAGCCAGTTGGCAAAAATGGTTTGGTTCTGAATTCATTGAGTCTGAAACATCCCCGATGTTATACAGGCCACTGAAGAAACTATGGGATGTGCTGAGGAGACACCTGGGCTAGCGGGGTGAATGTGGGAGTCCTCAGCTTTGGGGTGATCACTAAATAAGGGGATTGGGAAAGATTAAGAAGAAAGCAGGGCTGGCTGGGAGACGGCTCCGTTGGTAAAGAGCTTGCCCCGTGCAAACAGAGGACCTGAGCCGGATCTCTAGACTCCAAGTGATAAAGCCTGGTAGGGTCCATGGGTTTGTAATCCCAGCACTGAAAAGAGTCAGAGGCAAGCAGGTCCCTGGACCTCACTGGCCAGCCAGCCTGGCCGACTTGGCAAGTTCTAAGCCGGCAACAGACCTTGTCTCAAAAACCAAGGTGGCTGGAACCTGGGGAATGATCCCTGGGGTTGTCCTCTGACCTCCATATGCACACCATACACACACACACACACACACACACACACACACACACACACACTCACACACAGAGAGAAGCAAGCAGGCAGCGGGGCACGGAGACTGGTGGTGTGTGATGGGCCTTCGAAAGGAAGAGGAAGCAGTGGCTGCTGGGAGGTCAAATAAGGCAGGAAATCAGATCTGCTCACTGCTTAGTAACACGGAAGTCCCCAGCGACCTCGGAAGGATCCATTTCATTTGGGGAGACACTCGGAGAGTGTGGCAAAGCTGAGCAGAAGGAGGTAGGAAATGCAGATAGGAGCCACCTTCCTTACCTCGGGCCTTTACCAGAGAAGAGGGCAGGGTTGGGTAAGATGATTAAAGTGTTTCTATGACTTCAGCAGCTTTATTCAAGCATAACTCAGGCTCTGTAAGCTGCATGTTTTCAACAAAACAGCCAGATGCACCCATGCAGCCACCAGCATAACCCAGAATCCCCTCACCTCCATCCCCAGGCATCTTCCTGCTGTCTGCAAACTAAAGCTTGAATCTTCTAGAATGTTAGAGAAATAGGGTTTATGTGAGTTTACTTTTTTTAACTTTTTGAGTCTTTTTTTAAATCTGACTTGCTCAGCATAATTATTTGGAGGCTTATATATATTTGCTGCATCTATTAATAATTTCTTCCCTTTATACTGTTTCCCCTGCTGTGTTGCTGTACCACAATTTATCTGCTCGTCTATTGATAAGCATTCAGGCTATTTCCATTTGGAGACTATACAAATTAAGCTGCTTTGACTACTTTAAGTATTTTGTTTTTATTTTTAGTGTGTGTGTGTGTGTGTGTGTGTGTGTGTGTGTGTGTGTGTGTGTACTGAGTGCAGTGCCTGCGGAGGCCAGAAGAGGGCATCTGACCCCCTGGAATTGGGGTTACAGGCAGTTGTGAGCCATGTGGGAGCTGGGAACCAAGCTCTCTTTGTAAGAGCAGTAGGTGCTCTTGACCACTGAGCCATCTCTCTCCAGCCCAAATTAAGTCGCTTTGAATTTTCACACAAGCACTTGCTTCCAGATAATTAGAGGTGGGACGGCATATGGAATTTTTAAGAAACGGTCAAACTTTTCTCAAGTGGTGTCACCATTTTATGTTCCCATCAGGACAGGTGAGTTTGGATTCTCCACATCCCTGTCAACACGTGTGGAGTCTCTTTCCTGTTAGACATCCTGGGAACTTCTCCCTTTCCCATCCCTTTGCCTATGTGGGGAAAGGGTACCAAGTATGGGCATGACATGCGTAGGGAGCAGGGGACAGGAGATGGCTGGCTCCGGGTCAGCAACAGAGATGCTTGTCTGGTCTGTGCTCTGGAGCCAGCCCTGTCCTGAGCATTTCCCACGGGCCACCTGCCACATGTTACCTTCTTGCCTTCCAGACTAGGGATCTATCTACACACGAGGCAAGAGTACTTCTATAGTCTGTTCCAAAGTCATACAGAGCAAAACTGGGGGGTTGGGGGGGAGGCAGGATAATGAGGTAGACTCTCTGCCCAGGGGCCTAATTTCTCTGATCCCTGGGAGAAGACATAATGGGACAGGGAGGGGGGCAGGGAGGACAGTCCAAACTCAATGTAGAAATGACAGAGGCAGCTTGTCCTGCTGAGGAATCCATCTTGTTCTGCCTCAAGAGCAATACGCCCCTTCTACTAATTTGGTCAGGATATGTAATTTGTACAAAGGCATAAAGACTGTCGAAATCAGGTTGAGGCCCTCAGACATTATGCGCAGGCAAACCCACTGTGAAAATAATGGATTTTTGGTCCAAGCTAACACATCGTCAAGTCAGCTACACATTCGGAGAGCACATGCAGGCCGACTGTGGTGCTGAACTTTGGAGGAGTCGAGCGTTCATACCCCTTAAGGCAAGAGTGAGAAAGAATCAGAAGCACCTACCTGTGGCTGCTGGGAAGAACACCCCAAACACAGTGAAGAAAGACTCCCCGGGGCTGTAGTCCGGCAGAGTGTTGTTCTCTAGCAGTTCTGGGGAGTATCCAACGAAGCCGTGTTCTGAAACGACATGAAGGAATGCCAACAGAGCAGAGAGGACAGACACTGCAGGGTGCCCAAGGAGGTAGCATGGTTTATAGCATGGTAAATAGTCGCTTCCTTCTCTTTGAGACAGTGACACACTCTGTAGCCCAGGCTGGCCTGGAACTTGCTGTGTGGCCTGGGCTAGCCTCAAATTTACTGTGATTCTCCTGCCTCAGCCTCCCGAGTTGCTGGAATTATAGGCATAGGCCACCACGTGCTGGTATATGATACTGAACACTTAAAGGCAGGGTGTGTGAGAGAGACAGACAGACAGACTTGGAAGCCCGACTTGTGTATCTGTACCTATAGCTACACAGGAATGAATGACATAGAGAACAGGGGAGCTCAGGGTGGAGGGGAAGACTTCCATCTTTGCTTTATAGATTTTGGAACGGTGACAGCATCTTTCAGTGAGGGTGTATTTATGTGATTGCTTGCCATAAAACCAAATCCCTGCTTGGAAACCTCCCATTGAGTCCCTGGGAGCTGAAGAATAAAGTCCAGACTCCTTAGGTTGAACATCAAAGCTCCCCACATCCTGCAAACAGTCTGCCATGTCCCCTCCACCCTTTACCTCCCCTGTGCCTCCACTGGGGGTCATGTTCCCTGCCCTGCTAACTCCCTCTCTGAGCATCAATATTATGCTCTCTTTTTTTTTGAGGTATTGAGCCCAGGACCTCATGCATGCTAATCAAACTATCACACATCTCTAGCCCTGTTTTTTTTTTTTTTTTTAATTTTGAGGCAGGTCTCTCTAAGTTGCTCAAGCTGGCTCTGATATTCTGCAGTCCTCGGGCTATCAGCGAAGCTTTGTTCCAAGCCTCAACCACAGTCCTTGTTTTAAAAATACTTATTTTATTTATGTGGCTGCATCTGTGTGTGCCCAGGGAGGCCAATAGAAGGCACAGGATGCCCCGGAGCTTGAGTTATAGGCAGTTGTGAGCCACGTGAGGTGAGTGCCAGGAACTGAACTCGAGTCCTCTGTGGCAGCAGAACTTATCCATCTCTCCAGCCCCTCACTCACAGTTCCTGCGATGAGAAATCCACTCTGGCACGCCTCTGCTGTACCTGGCACACAATAGGAAGGTTGTAAATAGACCTCGTCGTCGTCGTCGTCGTCGTCGTCGACGTCATCTTCTCTTAGATCTCCTAGCTCATGGGCACATCCAGACTTCCTGCTACACTCCCTCACAAGCTACTTCCTAACGAGAACATCTGACGTCTGAAGTCTTCAAAGTATTTTACATGCGTCTGCACAATGACATGAACTCAGCTTCTCAAGTGCCTTCAATCCGTTTTGCTTCCTTGTCAAAAGAGGTCCTTTTGAACAGCAGCATGCCCCGATGCACCAGCAGGCCGTGGAATTCTGAGACCCAAGTAAAATGTTCTTGGCTCAGGGACACCCAGGATATTCGGCTTTGCCTTTCAGTCTTGTCCTCCAGAACCAGCTAGCTTTTGTCTATGAAACGCTGCGCCCCCCCCCCCATCATGCACCACAGCGCCCCAGAGCTTGGGGACAGAGCCCACCAGGAATCTTGCCCCGCCTCCACCTACGTCAGAGCTTCCTCCAATAAAGGGAGCCTCTGATGGCTCCCAGGAGGCCATGCGCTTCCCCAGCTTCCAGGCAGGAGTCATAACTTCATAGGAAAAATATTCTTCAGGAAAATAATGAAGTGGAAGCTCAGAGAAGCACAGAGAGCCTTGGGGAGTCCAGTCCGGACTTTCAAATCATCGTCAATTGCTTTCTCTTGGCTGAATATAGACTTTGTGCTGGCGTCCTCGGCCTCCCTGCAGCTGGTCCTCCCCCTCATCAACAAAAAGCAATAACAAGCTAAGTTAACTTTAGCTTACCCGCTGGCTGACCCCATTGACTAGTCTTCCTGAGGAGAAAACCAGGCAGCCTGCCTCGGAGCTCAGCTCAGCCAGGATGGGATGACGCACATCTGGGCCAAGGCTGTCTGTGCACCCTGAGCAGGCCAGCCCACAGCACATAAACACCTCATTCCATACCGTTCACCTCCACAGCCTCAAAGGAGGTCTTAAGGCAGGAAGGGTTTGGTCCCGTAGCCTGAGGGCTTTGCCTGGTCAGCCTGCAGGCTCAAAGGTGTTTTAGTCCTCTCTTGGGGACAATGACATATTCGTAAGCACACACTCACAATTACACACTCAGAAGCATATACTAACACACAATTCCTCCAGCACAGACACTGCCATGCTCACAAGCATACATTACATCTGCATACACACATACAGTGACACACAGGCACACACTCATACCTATACACAAGGATGTTTCACAAGTGCACATTCACACTGGCCCATTCACAAATACACATGCACTTACATGTGCACATGCGCATGTGTGGGCACATTCGTACCAACACACTCACACCAACACATCCACAAGCACATGCACTTGGTACACACCCACACTGGTACACTCAAAATCCTGCTACCCCGACCCTCTGCCCTGGCTGAGTCTAGTTCTCAGCCTTCCTCAGGGAAATAATCTTACCTTTGAAAAGAACTTTGTGAACAAAGATAACTGTCAATGTTTTCTTGCAGTGACGTAAATTTGGGGAAAGATCTGAGTCTCTAACTATGGAGAACTAAGATATTTTAGATGTTAGTGAAGACATTTGAAGCTGGAGCCTGGGGCTAAAACACCTAACCCCAGCCACTCAGGAGGCTGAGACACAGGATTGAAAATTCAAGGCCAGTCAGAGTTATAGAATGAGACTTTGTCTCAAAATAAAAAATTTAAAGTGGGGGAGCACTGATAGTATAGCTCCTAACATGCATGAGGACCAATATCAGAGCCAGACACCACAGACCTTATCATAGAACACTGACATGCACATGTCATAATCTTAGAATAATCATGGAATAATCTTTTTGCACACTGTAAATATGTATTGTTCTCATTGTTAGTAAAGAACTGACTGGCCAGTAGCTAGGCAGGATTTTCAGGGCAGATAGAATGCTAGAAAGAAGAAGGGTGGAGTCAAAGGATCTCAAGGAGAAGTGGAAAGATGAATTTGCTGTACTGAGAAAAGGTACCAAGCCATGTGGCAGAGCATAAATAAGAAATATGGGTTAATTTAAAAATGTAAGCATTAGCTAGTAACAAGCCTGAGCTACTGGCCAATCATTTATAATTAGTAAGAAATCTCAGTTTGGTTATCTGGGAACTGGCTGGTAGGACAGAAAAGTCTGCCTACAGCTATGATATCTAATAACTAGCATGCTAATTTAAAAAAATTAAAACTTCCCATGTTGTAAATACTAAAAATAAGTTTACACATCTAAGAAGTATCTATGCTAGGCCTGGTGATACACACCTTTAATCCCAGCACTCAGGAGGCAGAGGCAGGTGGATCTCTGTGAATTTGAGGCCAGCCTGGTTTACAGAAGTGAGTTCCAGGACACCCAGGGTCACACAGAGAAACCCTGTTATGAAAACCCAATATATACATGGAAACACACCAAAATGCTAACTGTGGTTGTCTATATAATTATGGAGGTTCTCATTCTCTCTGTCCTCCTCCTTCCCTCCTTCCCCACTCTCTTCCTCCTTAAGATCTCTCTTTCTTTCCCCCTCCTTCTCTCCTTTTCTTCCTTGGTCTGTCTTTTCCCTCCCCTAAAGATCTCATCATGTATCTTCGGCTGGCCTGGAATTCATGATAGGCCATCTATCTCTCAGCCTCCCCAGTGCTCAGATTACTAGCACTCATCATTATATCCAGCAATTCTTTTCCTTCAAAAAGTTCCCATAAAATTTCCACAGTTTAAAAAATGAAGGTAATCTACTTATCAAAAACCTGGATCTTCCAGGAACATAATGATCCCCAAGTGAAGGCCAACTGTCTACATGGACATTCCGGACGTGCCCCCTTCTTTCTCTTTTTTTTTCTCCATGTATACTTGTCCTGCTTCCCAGAATTATTTGAGTGGTTTATGAGAAAAATCATAAGCAGCATAGAGCAAATAGCATTTACAAAGGAGGGGTTCAATAAGGCTTTGAAGTGAAATCGGCAGCCATGTCCTTGAGACTAGAATTCGGGACCTACGGAGATGAGCTGTGATTGTTCTGACCAAGCTCACGGGAGCAAGGCATTGGGCCTGGTGACTTGGCCCCCACAGAGGCCATTTTCTCTCAGATGAAAAGGAGTGTCTGAGGCTGGCCTTGTGTCCTACACACCCCCGTCTCCCAGGCCCTTGTGACTCTTGTCCATCCTGATTCCCCTCCTTTCCTCTCAGGGCTTCTGGTCCCGGGCCAGCTTCTATGGAGCGCCACACTGCCTCCCTCACAGACACAGGTGGCGCACGTGCCTCTTCAGTTCCAGAAGCCAGTGTCTCCCTCATCTGGGAAAGACAGGCAGACTCTGTGGAGCATGCAGGTCAGAGGGACCCCATAGGGGACAAGAACCAGTGGAGGTACAGCTGGGAGCATGCACAGCGCTGTTGGGACGCCAGCTCTGTCTGATCAGGTTTCCCAATCAGTGTGTTGTCTCGCTCTATTTTCTCCTAGAGGGCTTCGGGACTCTGTTTTGCAGGACTAGGGTGCTAGGCAAGTGCCCTGGCCTTGACCAACAGCTCCAACCTAAGCTTGCTTCCTGCAACCCAATGTCATTTGATTGCTGCAAAAGCTGGGTCCAGTCAGCTGCCATCTCCAAGCCTGAAGGGCCTGGGATGCTCAGACTCTGCAGCTGCTGCGTGTGAATGTGTCTGGGCTTGACCTGAACATCTGCTTCTGTATCCACTGAGTAAAAATACCCCGGGCCTCTCCGGGCTGGGCTGTGTACTTTTTAGGAAGACCAGAAACAGAACAGCGGAGGGGAAGAAGAGAACAAACTGTCACAAGTCCAGGCGGGAAGAGGCAGAGGGATGCCCTTGAAGGCCTGTGTGTAGGAAGGCCTCACTTCTCCCCAGAATGGGGTCCCTCAGGTTCCCATGATGCTGCCAATAGACTGTATGTAGTCCTGGGGAGCCTAGTGTTAGCTCCCAGGGGGTGCTCATGGAAGCCCTCCTCATCCTTCCGCCGTTATCTTCAGTTCTGGTCGCACGTAGTGACAAAGAGCAGCTCAGTGTTAGTTGTCCAGGCTCACAGACTCAGCCAGCCTGGTGGTGCAGTGGCTGCCCGGAAACACCCTGGGGCCACTATGGTGTGGGTACTCACCCAGCCCCCTACACACACAGCTCAGGGCATGGTGAAATTAGCAGAGGCAGCTGAGACTCTGGGGCGGGTGTCCGCTTGTGACTGCGGCCCAACTTAGAAAATAAGGTCTCTAAAACTGCTGCTGGCGTTGGTGCTGTGGACTGCGGGGCTGCGGGCAGAGTTTCCCCACGGCGCTGGCTTTCTTTTGGGCTCAGGTCCCCCACCCTGCAATCAGTGACCAGTGACCAGCCAGACATCCCTTTCCTGGGAACGGACAATGGGGGGGGAGGGGGGGCTGGTCCAACCAGGAATAGAGAGAGTGGAGGAAGGGCTTGGAGAGAGGAAGGGAGGGAGGCGGGCACCCCCCAGATGGAGGGGAGGGTGGGGCCTGAGAGATCACAGGAAGAGTAACTATGCGAGGAAGAGGAAAGGAGAGGCCCGCGGTTCTGGGAAAGCACAGGCACCAAAACAGCCCCGGAGGGAGGGGCAGGAGGGACCCGGGCAGGGCAAGGGAAGGCCACCAAGGCCCAGCATGCTGGGATCCTCAAAGAAGAAGGAAGTACAGTACAGTCATGGCAGGAAATACTGCTCAAGTCTCCTGCAGCATGCTGCCCTCCTGACCCTCCCCCCCCCACCCCACACACACCCCTCCAGCTGTGGAGTTGGATTGAAATCCACGAGGACCCGGTATCCTCACTACTGGCCACACTCTGGGGACCGAGATCCAGGCAGATCTGAAATAGCCTGACAGAGAAAGGTGAGGAAAGGGAAGTGTTCAAAGCCCCATCCCACTGCACAGGCTACCAGGAGCCAGATGCTGAGCCACCGCCCGAGCCCACAAAGACAACAGTGGACAAGAGGCATGGGCTTTGGCATGAGCTCCCAGAGCACCAGATGATAACGGGGCGGGGCTACGGGCCAGCAGGAAGGATGCTGATCACACAGAGGCACGGCCTTGGGAGAGGTCCCAGCTAGGGTCCTCTTGCCTGGGTGTAGGGGGGTGTGAGGGTCTTTTCCAGGTGTAAGACTGCCAAAGCCCTCCGAGGAGAAGGCAAGAACTGTGGCAAGAAGATGAGTCCGCCGACCCTGGTCCTGCCACAGATGCACTGTGGGACTGGATGAGCCCTTCCTCTCCAAGGCTTCTGCATTCCTAATAGGTTCGCGGGCCATGCCAAGCCCCAGCCTGCGGGCCACACTCTCAGAGGGGTGCAGGAGAGGCTTTCTTCAGAGATCCCTCCCTCTGAAAACTGCCTCCTTCTCAGGACTCAGCACACGGCATCCAAATACATGCTTGAATTCCTGTGCCAGCTGCAAAACCCAAGCTGGCTTGCCCATGAGCGGTCCCCACCCGGCAGCCCCCTCCCCGCAGCCCCGCCCCGAAGCCCCTGCCCAGCAGCAGCCCCCGCCCCGCAGCCCCGCCCCGAAGCCCCTGCCTAGCAGCCCCCGTCCCGCAGCCCCCGCCCCGCAGCCCCCGCCCTGCCACCGGCGGATGACCACCGGCGGATGACCACCGGCGGATGACCACCGGCGGATGACCACCGGCGGATGACCACCAGCATTAACAGAGCGGCTAGACCAATCTCTGCCACTCACTGGCCTTGGGTGCTTTTTACTTTCCACTGTATTGAATCACCAGTGACGTTGGTGGCTTTCACGAGTGCAGATAATGAGAGACGGAAGAGAGCAGAGGAGAGAAGGGGACTGTGGTCTGGTTGACTGAGCCATTTTTAAAATTTTGTATTTAAAAAAAAATCCCAACCACTGGATTTGTCCAATCCCAGAATACACCAATTACAATATAGCTTCTTAGTTAGGGGTTCGACCTAGAGCTCACTTTCCCCTTCTCAGTGCAGAATTTTGTCTGGGTTGAGCCTCTGCAGGTCTTGCACGTAACCATATCTGATACTGCTAAAATGACCAAGAACCTGCTGAGGACGTAGGTCACGGCCCTTAGGGGAAAACCTACTGCTATTATTCTGCTAAAGAAACAGCAATAAAAGGACATATTGCTAGATATATTGTAGAGAGCCACAGAGGTTTTCTAGTGAGAACTTACTCAGGGTCCGAGAATCTGACCTTGCTTTACCCAGCAGGGCTGCCTAAGGGGGTGATTTGACCACAGGCATGGTTACCAGGTGTTTGGAAGGGTCTACATTTGGCTGTGTGGTGTGCTTTGATTTATCAAGGGGGAGGTCTTTTGCCCCGACCCTTGGCATTGTTATAAAAAGCCCTTTTGAATAAACGGAAAAGGACCGCTGGGTTTTGATCCAGGTCCTCCCGAAGCTATCCTGTGTTTCTGTCTTTCTCCTCTTCACTATCCTTCTATCTAATGTTTTCTTATCCCTCTTTCTTCCTCTTAGGAACCCTGGGAAAAGTGGGAGCTGGCCTCCCACAATCTATCATATATATTTAATATATCATATATAAATCTTTTTTTTTTTTTTTTTTTTTTTTTGGTTTTTCGAGACAGGGTTTCTCTGTGTAGCTTTGCGCCTTTCCTGGAGCTCACTTGGTAGCCCAGGCTGGCCTCGAACTCACAGAGATCTGCCTGGCTCTGCCTCCCGAGTGCTGGGATTAAAGGCGTGCGCCACCACCGCCCGGCCATATATAAAATCTTATATGTTATAGTTATATATTGTGTGTAATCTATTCTATATTAAGTAAAATTATTATTATTATTATTATCCATAGACACCCAGTGCATTGCTCTTCTTGCAGTAGATGGGAACTAATGAAGAAACCCGCCTCTGGACAATGTTCAGAGAGTGGGAGGCTCTGGAACACTCAGTCCTAAATGCGCTACCTTTATCAAACACCTCCCGCCCCGAAGGCTCAGAGGTCTGGGAGGAAGGATGTGAGAAGACTGGGAGAGGCAGGGGTGGCGGGTAACTTCAGGGAAACAGCGTTTCTCAGACACCACAGGACTGGTACACGTGGGAACTTGCAGAGACGGAGCCACCTTAACAACCAAGGACACTGGAGCTCACCATGGAAGCAGAGAGTTTAGAAGACGCAAGAGTAAAAGACAACCGCCGAGTCCTGATATGAGGGGTTCTCCCATTCGGCACAACCAAAGGCGTCCAAGGACCTGGAACTGAATCTGAACATGGTGGTGCCTGCCTGTAATCTCAAACTGAGGCAGATGGGTAAAGACTTTGAGGCTGGCCTGGGCCTCAGAGCAAGAGGTTGTCTGAAAAAACCCTAAAAAGAATGGAGCACAGCTTGGGTGTACAGCTCATGGCCTGCAGAGAAGGAGGGGAGGCTTAGAAGGGGACCCCCAAGGAATTCTGGGCCATGAGCTGGGAGCAGCCCTCGAGTCACTCTCTGGCCTCGGCCCTGGTAACTTCGGTCTTTCAAGGAGAGGGTGGGGAGAGGGGTGAACCAGGTCTCCGGGCCTGAGCCCCCACCCAGAGAGAAAACACACAGCAGGGGCCAGAAGGGAAATGGAAACGGGGCTGGACCTGTGAGGTCCTCCCAGACTGCCCAGGGAGGACAGCCCAGAGCCCTGGAGCCTCCTCTGGCCCTAGGGAAGGCCTCCACCCTGAGCCGGGCGGGCTGCCAGGAAGCAGCAAAATAAAAACCCCACCCCACCCCTTATACTAGCAACCAAGGGGATGAAGGGCGCGAGAGGGGAGGGGCAGTCAGGGTGGCCCATGCTTTGGTAGGGGAGTGTGACTAAGTGTCCAGTGACTGGACCCTTACCACCCACCTCTACACTCTAGAAGAGCGGCCTGGTCCTCTCTAAACCAGGCACTCTCTCTTGTGGAAGGGAAGGTGGCCGTTT
The DNA here is from genome assembly GCF_004664715.2 of Peromyscus leucopus. NCBI lineage: Eukaryota > Metazoa > Chordata > Mammalia > Rodentia > Cricetidae > Peromyscus > Peromyscus leucopus. The sequence continues at coordinate 62,235,750 of NC_051073.1, forward strand.
CCTATTGCAGGATGGTTGCTAGCGGCTGGCAAGCTACTCCCATCTGGGACCACGGCCTGTGCTTTAAAAAGTACTTGGGGCTGGAGAGATGGCTTAGCGGTTAAAAGTAATGCTGGCTGCTCTTCCAGAGGACCTGGGTTCAATTCTCAACACCTAGGTGGCAGCTCACAACCATCAGTTACCTCCAGTTCTAGGGGATGCCACACCCTCTTCTGGACTCTGCAGATACCAGGCACACATTTGTACATAGCTATACATGCAAGCAAAACACCTACACACACACACACACACACACACACACACACACACACACACTTTTTATTTTGTATTCATATGTATGCATGTACATGTCTATCTGGATGCACATACTACATGTGTTCAGTTGCCTGTGGAGGCCAGAGGGATCCCATGGAGCTGAAGTGACAGGGAACTCATCAGTGCTGGGAACAAGTCTGGTACTTAGCAAGTACTCTTAACCTCTGAGCCCCTTCAGCTACAACATAAAATAAAAATTTTAGCCAGGAATGGGGTGGGGGTGGAGGGAGTGGCACACGCCTTTAATCCCAGGACGAGGGAATCCAGGCAGGTGGATCTCTGAGTTCAAGTCCAGCCTGGTCTATAGAATGAGTTGCAGGACAACCAGGGCTACACAGAGAAACCTTGTCTTGAAAAAACCAAAACAACAACAACAATAATAATCATAAATAATTTTTTAATTATTTTTACTGTACTGAGTTTTTCCCTTACAGTGGTCTTAGAGTTAATATGTTGAAATGAGAAGAGATTTCACCCAGAGAGGCTGGCCAAAAATGGGAATGTCAAGTGCCAGGAAGGGGGACCAAGTCTGACGTGGGCCCAAGAGAAAAGCAGTATCTTGAGGTGAGCCAGCAATGGGACAGAAAAGGTTGGGCCAGACCCTGTGTCCATGCTTTCCCGAGCTGGGCGGTTAAGTCACCAGCCACCTGGCGCATTTTGTCAGGTGAAATGGGAGACGCAGAGACAGGGATCCCTGTCTGGATCTGGAGCAGGCGCAGATTCTAAGTCTGTGCTGCTCCTGCAGGGCCTGCAACTCCCCGGAGGATGCAGGGAGCTGTGGAAGGGAGCCCTAGCTCCAGGGTCAGCTGGGGCCCTGCACAGGGGACTGGAGAGGCTCTGCCCACTGCGGCCCGGGGGGGGCCCCCCCCGCTCCCCCCCCCTGGCCTGTGTAACTAGTGGCCCGAAGGAGCCCCTGAGAAAGGAAAATCTGGCCTCTTATCTCCTGGGGGAAAGGAATTCCCTCTCCTGCCAGGACAAGGGTCTGTTTGACAGGAAGTCTCCACCCTAGCTGTGGGTTCCTCCCAGGCACCACTCACTCCTTCTGGCTGTCCCTGCCTCTGGCATCCACTTCCCAGGCTTCAACTTCTGACCTGACATCCCCAACAGAATTCTAAGCCAATTCTGCGCCCCGCCCCCCCCCTCCACCTCCAGTTAGCTACCCATTCACAGCTCCACGTGGATGGGGAATTCTGACTCACAAGTCCATCTCCTAGCCCATTCCTCTGTGGCTACGCTCCCTAGGCAGACCGCTGAGGAGGCCAGGTGGCCTTGTAGAGCATAGGACCATGGCCACTCGGAGCTACAGTCCTGCCCAGCACCAGGCTGCAATACTGAAACATGCAGCTCCTGTCCGCAAGTCTCCAACCCGGTTCCACCCGGGAAACAAAGCAGAAGCCTTCTTAGAGTGCCGGGGCCTGGAGCTGGGGCTGCACATCAATGGCAGAGTATGTGCTTAGCACGCACAAGACCCTGGGCTCCACTCCCAGCCACACGGAAAACAAACAAGGGTAACAACAAAGAAGGCCCTTAGATAAGTGGTTCTCCACCTGTGGGTCGCAACCCCCTGGCAAACCTCAAGCTCCAAAAATATTGGCGTTACGATTCCTAACAGTAGCAAAATCACAGTTATGAAGTCGCAACAAAAATAATTTTATGGCTGGGGGGGGTGGGTGGGTCACCACAACACGCGGAACTGGATTAAGGGGGTCTCAGCATTAGGAAGGTTGAGAACCACTGTCCTAGATGAAGATTTCTAGCCTCTGCCTGAGAATATTCCAGGAGGCTTTAACCTGAAATCCATTTTACAAGATGGAGGTGTTGAGACCCAAGAAGAGAGACTCCTATTCCACAAGGTTGGCAGCAGGTCGGGCAAGCCCAGGACCTAGGGATTCCTTCCACACCTCTACTCAACAAGCTCTGTGTGTCCTCACGGGCCCCATGGCAGCAATCACGTATGCTGTGGATATCACTCTATATAAATAAAACACTGATGGCCAGTGACCAGGCAGAATGTACACAAGAGAAGGAATTGCAGAAGGAGAGACACTGAGCCACCGCCAGGATAGCATGTAGATTCGGAACCACGCCATGTGCAAATAATTTATAAAAATGGTTAATAAATATAAAACATTAGAAGAAGCGCCAGGCATACAGTTTAATAATATAAGTCTGAGTATATTTTTACGTAGATATGGTCTCGGGCGGGACCTGAGAGGCCAGCACACACGTATGTCGTCATTGTGTGGCTACTGCCTGTTTTTCCATTACACTATGCACCAGGTAGCTATTTTCTAGGATAGCTGTAGTTCCAGCCCGGAACAAAATGTAAAATATGCTTAATAATAACATTGAGAGCAAGCCAAGCATCCATCAACAGCTGCCGGCAAAGGCAAAATGTGGTATGCTTAGGCAATGGAATATTATTCAGCCATCAAAAGGAATGAAGCCTGGGCTAGAAAGGAAGCACAGCTGGTGAAGCACTTGCCTTGCAAACGCGAGTGTTAGTCTCTGCAGCCGCCGCCGCCGCAGCAGCAGCAGCCTGCCTCTGCCGCCAAAGCAGTTCCCTCACCGCCTGTCGCCAGGTGCCGTTCCACCGTGAGCTAGGGGACATGCACACCCTTTAAAAGTGCCCGCCAGGCACGGCTCGCCCTCTTTGCCTCTTACTCCTCTTTGTCTCTTCTCTTCTCTCCTGCTTCTCTTCTTCCTCTTGTCTGTCTGCCTCTCTCAAGTCCCCACTCTGACACGGCCTCTCGCTCCCCCTCTTCCAGGCCTCCCCCCTCCCCCAGGAAACCTCTTGCACTAACTCTGTTGCGTGTGGTGTGTTTGCTTAGTTCCTTGGCAGGGCCTGCCAAAAGGTACCCATTATCGCCTTTCTTTTCATTTATCCTTTCAATGAGGACCTGAGCTCAGCATCCCAGAACCCACATTTAAAAAGCCAGAGGGCCAAAGAAATAACTCAGAGGTCAGGAAAACTTGCCCCACGGTCACGAGGACAGGGATTTGGATCCCAGCATCCACATAACAAGTTGGGTACCCTTCTGATGCCTACAGCCTAGCTGAGAGAAGATAAGTTGCAGGTTTAGGGAGAGACTCTGACTCAAAGGAAAAGACAGAGCGTGAGAGGAGAGGACACTTGATGTCCGCTTCTAGCCTCTGCACATGCTACACATGTGAGCACACACATTAACTAATTAGTTAATTAAGCAAATGTTTTATTGTCTGTGTATGGCCTGCCTATATGTCTGTGCACCGTGTGTGTGCCTGGTGCCAGCAGAGGCCGGAAGAGGGCGTCAGGTCTCCTGGAACTGGAGTTACAGCCAATGCTTTCAACCACTGAGTCGCCTCTCTGACCCCACTAATCGAATATTCCTAAAAGCTGGGTGTGGTATCGTGTGCTTATAAACCTAACACTGGGGATACAGAGGCCAGCAAATAATGCCTGGGGCTCACTGGCTAGTCAGTCTTACCTACTTGGTGAGTTCGAGGCCAGTGAGAGACCCTGTCTCTAAAGCAAGGTGGACAGCACCCGAGGAACACCACCCTAGATTGGCCTCTGTGTGCTCAGACTCATGGACAGACACAGACACACACAGACACACACACACACACACACACACACACACACCACACACACACCATACACAATAGGAATGAAACACTGGACATGATACAACATAGGTGAACTTTAAAAGCACCATGCCAAGAGAAAGGACAAATGTCATATGTGTCCATCCACATGAAATATCCAGCCAAACTAGACAAATTCAGAGACACACAGCAGAAGGGAAGTTCCCCGGGGCTCAGGAACTCAGTGTCTATTTGGGGTAGGGAAACCTTAGGGGGAGGGGAACCTTTGAGGAGCAGATGGTGTTACTGATATATACAGGGAGACTGTGATTAACCCCACTGAACGGTACACCTAAAAATGGTTTAAACATCAATTCACACCTTAGAGATATTTTATGATAATAAAAAAGAGCCCATTTCTTTACACATGCCCTCTCAGGGATCACAGCCTGCAGCCTTGATTTAGACCCGGCTCCTGCCTGCTTTACACATATAGACACGGTGAACGAAGGGCACTTCTTGGCCAAGGCCGATGTGAAATCAGCTATAAAACTATAGCCTCCCAGACATGGCCAATTCCCCAACAGGGCCAACTGGAGCCCACCAGGGCAAAGACCAGTGCGAGGCTCACTGTGATCCATCTCTCAGAGGCAGATGTGGGCAGAGTCCTGTATGTTCATGAGTTTAGGTGGAAGTCTGAGGACCCTTTGCTGGTGCCTGGAAACCATGGTGTATCAGCAGTGGAGGTGAGAGCATTGGCCATAAAGCCATGAAGAAGCAGAGATCTGGGTGTCTCCGGGCCAGGCGTTCCCAACTCACATTTAACACTATGGTACAGCCCAGGGGTCCCCTGCCCCAGTTGCACTTGGCCCTCATGTTCCCACTTCCAAGACTCTCATGGTAGCCAGGACTTGGCATTTAACAGGGGTCCCCATGAGCCAGAGCTAGCCTTGGAAGTATGCGTCATAGGCAGCCCAGTGACAGTGACGGCATATTGGCTCTGAAGCTTCATGCTGCTCCCACATTGTCACAGGAGCTGGCAGGGCTCACTGCTCTAGGTACCCACAGCCTTCAGATGTGCAGAGGAAGCACCACCCCTGCCTGTACCGATTTTCCTTTGCAAGACTTCCTCGTGCAGAGCGAGGCGCTGTCCAGAGCATCTCCTATAAGTAGAGGACGCCTCAAGGTCAGTCACAAGTTCCCTCCTCCTTCTGCATCGATCTCTCACCTCAAGTGGATGTCATCGTTGGGGTGTGGCACCTGGAGTATTTGTTAATAGGGTAGGGAGTGTCCTAACGACAGATGGCATAAAGGAACACAGAAGACTGCGGGTCTCATCCAGCTGGCCTGGATTACAGTGTCCAGGTGCCTGCCTCGTGATGCAGAGCCTAGTCCTGGAAGCAGCCGGGCCTGAGTACTGTTTAAAGAGGCTCTGCTCCTCCCTCACCCCGACCTGCAGCACACGAATCTCCATTTTCCTAAGATCCCTGGATCCTGCGGCCTGAGAAGCACTGTCTTGGCTCATATCCCAGTGACTTCTAGGGGCTTCTTCTAGGCTAAGCCATGGTGGTGACAATAATTCTCTGCGGAGCACTTGCTGTATGCCAGGTACCACACTAGGCCTCATACAGGCGGTTTCTTATTTCATTCTTTGACAGTCCAGCAAGGCAGGCTTTGTCACCTGTCCTCAGATGCGAGGAGAGCTGGACAAAGAGGTTGGTGGGGTCTGCACAGCAAGTTGAAGCTAAGCTGGGATTTGTCTCGAGGGGTCTAGTTTTAAAAGCAGGGCTCTGACGACTGTTGTAACCTCGATACAACCTCTCACACTGGGCCAGCGATCTCGATCTCGTCAACTCCCGGTAGGGCCCCAGAAATTCACTTGCAGATGGATTCCCCAGGGAGGTGTTCCAGACTCCCCTGGGCCTGGCCTGCCGTGGCCTGAAGCAGAGCTCACAGTACCTTTTCAGAAGCTGCCCACCAGGAAGAGCTCGCATGTGCACCTGCAGAGTGTATGAGGGTCTGGGACTAGAGAGACAGGGAAGCTGGGGAGCAGAGAGGCCTGGGGACCCCTTCACCGTAAGTTCAGAAACCTCAGCACTGGACCCCAGAGTGAGGGACACAAGGGGAGAAAGCAGGGTGAGAACCACGCTAATCCCCTTATTGCTGTCTTGCAAATTGATGATGCCAACCCCGGAGGAAGCGTGGTTCTGCCAGCTCCACCTGGCCAGCCTCCACAGGCTCCTGGATCTCCAGCCAACCTTGGATGGGTGCTCTACACCAGCCCCTCACAGCGACTGCCCCTTCCCCAACCAAACGTGAGTGACCTAAGGCATGGTTCACAGACCCACCGTCATGATGCTTCCCACACAGGGTTCCCAAAGTGCCGTGACTTGCCCTCCCACAGCCACAGGCGAGTATTCTTCAGGCTCCTCAATGCCACAGGCCGCTAACTCTGCCCCTGAACTGAGAGGAGCCCAGCCTGGCTGAGCATTGCAGTGTGAGAGGTATGTTGGGGTGGGGGGGGTCACAGGCATGATCACAGACCCACCCCTCAGAGTTCCACCCTCTACTTCCTTGGAACTTCCAGCTTTTTGGAGCTCAGAAATGTTCAAGAAACCTCCCAAGCCAGTGATTTCATACAGCAGGCATCCATCTCCAGAACTCTGGCCAGGGAGGCTGGCCAGCCCTGTCTCCTGCCCACAGAGTTGGATCCCACACAAGGGCAGACACTGGGTAGCACTGACTCTCACTCGCTCTGCAGCATTGATCAGGCCCCACGGCCTCTTCAGCCTGTGGCTCCTTTTTCTGCCCTTCAGCGAATGCCTTCAAATGGAAACCATCCAGGGGAGACATCTCAGTTGTAGGGTGGGGTAGGCGGCCAGGGGGCTAGCATTCTGGTCAGTCACTCTTTATCAGAGTCAAACTCAGGACAAGAGCGGGGAGAGGGAGACATGCATGCTGATCGTACCCGCCCCCAGCCATTCTGTCCACGGAAAACCTCCTAACGGGCCAGATCCATAAAGCAGGGATTTGGGGTACCTAAAGCCCTGTTTTCTCCCTCAACCAGAGAAACAGCAGGAGTCCAACACAATCTTACAAACAAGAATCGCTCACATAAATCGACACTCTGTAAGGGGAACACACTGAGTGTTTGCCTCCGACTCCAGTGAACAAGGGAGATATTCTGGGGGTGGGGGAGAGGGGGGCCAGTGAGATGGGACAAAGAAGAAAATCGGAATGAGGGAGGGAGGGAGAAATAAAGGGACACAGAGAAGCAGGAGGAAGCAGGGAGGAGGAATGTGTAGATGAGACTGTGCATTGGGTCAGTCCAGTCGGTAGTTCAGAAATCCCCACCCAGCTCATCACTTCTCACTGTTTCATCTTCTAAAATTCCTGTGTTCCGATCCTCAATCTTTCTCCCTTTAGGGCCAAGGATGCCTTTGGGAATCTGGCGGCAGTTCTGGACTCTCTCCCAGAAAAATATTCTTATTCACTTACAAGTCTTCTCGAGATTTCAGGGGCTCCTGGACTCCATATTAGGAACTAGGAACTCCAGTCTCATCGGGAAACTCTTCATAGCCCAAATAAAAACATTTAAATTAAACGAAATTAGATTAAAGAAAGGGTGGGAGAGGCCGGGTGTGCTGGAATCTCAGCACTTGGGAGGCTGCAGCAGGGGGATCTCTGTAAGTTCAAAGCTGGTCTGGTCTACAAGTTCCAAGGCTCCCAGCCCCTAAAAAGGGAGGTGGGATGTGGCTTCAGTGGTTACACTAGCATTACTAAGAGCATTTGGGGCCCCAGGACTTGTCCCTAGGGAAGACCCAGGGCCAGGCATGTGCACAGATGGCTATATCCAGTTAAAGCCTGCCTTTGACCCAGGAGCCCTAGGCGCCTGTGCGGACCCTGGACTCACCCTTTACAGGTCCATGGGACTGTTAAATATCAATCGTTCCAAAATCTGACCATGCTTAAGAATCACCGGTGTGTTTGTGTAAAATGCAGATTGCGACTCAAATTTTGAGTCCATTGCTGTGAGCTTTGCGGTGACGTCCTTGCAGGAAATCAATAAGCCTTGGGAGGCTGAGCTTCCGGCCCCCATTAGCTGATGCGTGCTGTTCACATTGGGCCAGGACTAGGCATGTGTGCAAGGACACTACAAGACTAGCTTCAGATCCGCATCAGTGAAGTTCCCCTCACAGTGAAAACGGCGAAACCCCACAGGGTCCTTTAAGGCTTCACTTCCCAGAGCTGGCTGTGCACACACAACACACAACGGCACACGTGTGAAAAATGCCTTAAAGAATCTGTTACTTTGTATGCTCGCTTGAAATAAAAATTTAAAAGTCACCACCAGGAGTGTTTCTCATAATCCAAATTCCTAGGTCACAGGCTCTTAGGGAACACACACACACACACACACACACACACACACACACACACACACGCAGGTTTCAGGACTTGTGGAGTTTGGTGGCTCACACCTATAAACCCAGCACTCGGGAGGCTAAGGCACAACTGCAAATTTGAGGCCAGCCTGTGCTACATAACAAGAAGAAGACCAGCCTGGGCTACAAAGTAAGATCTGGTATATATATATCAGGATATGGGGTTGGAAACAGGCTTATTTTGTTATGGTACCCACGTGAAGATACCAGGGTATTATAAGAATGCTTTGCAAAATTCAAAATGTTCTTAAAACTCTTCAACAAAAATCAGTGGACATTGCCAGAGTGTCTGTCAGTCTGTCTGTTTGCTGTCTTCTGGGGTGCTGGGGTTGGACTCCTGGGCCTCTCACCCACTCACACATGTTCCACCCCTGAGCTACATCCTGCAGTGTCTTCTTTCTCTCCTCTGAAGAGACTGAGTGGAGAAGGTGAAGACAGTCGCCTCCCGGCTCACTGTCCCTCCCTGGAACACTGGACCAGTACCATCCAGCCCTGACTGTGCAGTGGCATGGGGCGGCTTGGGAGGCATGGGTCAGGTGTAAAGAAGCCGATGGAAAGCGAGGAGCCACTCAATCCAGAGCACATGAGGAGAGGCCCTCTGACCTTCTAGAACAGGAACATCCACATGGCAAAGACACCACAACGGGCCCAAACATGTTCACACTGGATTTGGCACCTAACTATGGGACACACTGACATTCTTTTTGTTGTTTTGTTTTGGAGACAGGGTTTCTCTGTGTTGTTTTGGTGCCTGTCCTGGAACTCTCCCTCAGGCTGGCCTCGAACTCACAGAGATCCACCTGGCTCTGCCTCCCAAGTGCTGACTAAAGGCGTGCACCACCACCGCCCAGCCTGAGAGGCATCCTTGTGTCAGACTGCTGGACAGTGACATGGGAACTCCAGCACAGAATGCAGATCCTCAACCTGGAAGGCCATCCACAGTAACATCTGTCTAGAATCTTCTCTCAGCCAACGCACGCTTATTTATCCTGTTTCCCCAATAGGAGTATGATTTTCTCTCCCTCACCCCCAACCTCAGGGCTGGGAATTGAACTGGGGACCTTTTGAGTATTCCCGGCCATGTACCTTTAACATTCTGATTTGCTGAAGTTTGAATGTTTTACAGGAACACATTTTGCACGATAGGTTTTTTTCCACCTGCAAATTTTTGAGTGTATTACAACGGACAGCGGTCTAGACTTGAGGAAATACAGTCTATCACATCCATTAATCTCCAGTGCTCTGTGAGGCGGGTGCTCTGACTCTGTTTCCAGATTCAGAAGCTGCTGCGCCAACAGGTGATTTCCCCAAGGTCACAGAGTGAGGAAATAGAACAGCCGGAAAGAAAGCGAAGTCCCGGGCCGCTGCTTCCTCCCTGCTCTTATGTGGGCAGATTCCTCCCTGATGTGTGTGCTCATAGATCAGGGGCTCGGGACTGTGGGGGGGCTGCTCTGGGAAGTCGTCTCCACTCTGCCCCTCTGCAGCTCCCCTCTTGTTTCAAGTAGGAATTGGGGCAAAGAGAAGCATGCTTGGGTTTATCTGGATGTCTGTGGGATTTTTGTGTGGGGGGGTGGTTATAACTAGTGCCTCCTCATTACTTTAGGAACTGGAGCACACACACGAGTACCCCTCATGTAACAGCCATCTGGGCTTACAATGCTCACTCAGACAGCAAGCAGATTTCCTGCCTGAATGTACTCTTCTATTCACTTTGGATCGTCTGAATTTCTTGCAGTTGGAGCACCTCAGGAAATCCAGGTTTCTTGGGTTTCTTGTAGGTTTAAGATGATCCAGTGGGGGTCGAACAGGGGAAGCCAGGGATGGTGGGGCCCATCTGTAGTCCCAACACTCAGGAGGCTGAGGCAGTAGATGCGTGTGTGGGGAGCCAGGCTGGGCAGCACAGTGAGGCACCACCACACCCAGCAACTAGAGTATGGGTTCTACGGCTTGGACCCAGGGCCTCAGTCTTGCAAGAAGAGCGCTTTATCCCCCAGCTCTCCAAATTGAATTTCAATCGGATAATAGCTGTTTTGTAACTTAGTCAGGAACAGCATGGGGAAGGGGGCGTTCTAGCAGTTAGTTAGTTAGGAACAAACTAAATCCGTTGTTTAAGCAGAACAGGGACCAGGGTAGGGATACAGCTCGATGGGAGCGTGCTTGCTTAACATGAGTGGGACCCTGAGCTCATCCCCAGCAGTCAAAGGGAGAAAAATGGGGCTCCACAGCTTCACCTCCAAATCTGCAGCTCAAGGCATGCTGTGATCTCAGCACTTGGGAGGCAGAAGAGGAGGATCAGGAGTTTGGAGCCTGATGGGCGCTGGTGGCGCATGTCTTTAACCCCAGAACTCAGGAAGCAGAAGTAGGGGGTCTCAGAGTTAGACACCAGCCTGTTCTACATAGTGAGTTTCAGCCAGGGTTACATAGGATGACGAGAGAGAGAGAGAGAGAGAGAAGAGAAGAAAAGAAGAGAGAGAGAGAAGAAGAAGAGAAGAAGAGAGAAGAAGAGAAGAGAGAGAGACTTAGAGAGATTGAGAGAAAGAGAAAAGAAAAGGAAAGAAAATAAAACTAGACCCAGCCTGGGCTACATAACAAATCCTGCTTTCAACAGTCATCACCCACCCTGGCTCCTTATACATAGAAATATGCAATATTTATTGTTTTAAAGAATAATTATCTGGCGTTTTTAAGCATGGTCTGACAAGGGCCCTGTGAGATTCTGATGTGCCAGTTGATGTAGACATTTACCTGAGGGCCTACTAGAAATGAACTTGAAAACATTAAGAGTGGGGGAATGGTACACACACATGCACACTATCCATACAGAGTATTTAATGATACAGTTTTTCAGAGAAATGGGAAATTTCCCTTCACATCTCTAGACTCTGTGAAGGAGACTGCTGTTTGGGCTGAAGACGTCTGAGACAGACATCATTTTCTCATGCAAAGCATGGCCACATACAAGGAGAATCCAGGCTCTGGGCCAGGCAGAGACCCCAGCTGTCCATTTATGCTGCTGCTCCAGCCAGCCTGTGAGTGAGCTGCAGTCCTGAGACAACGGAACCTGCAGGATGTGTGGTGGGGGAAGCTGCCTACGTGGAGGCCTAAAACCATGAGGTGTGGTGGTAATCTAATTGTACTGAAATATTATTTTGATTGTATGTTAATAAATAAAGTTGTCCGGGGGTCAGAGCTATTAGAGCCATAGCAGGGTGTGGCGGTGGTGGCACACGCCTTTAATCCATAAGATCTTGTGTGTTCAGGATATAGCAGCATTGGAGACATATGCCTTTAAGACCTAGGGGCTGTACATTCAGACAGTGACGAGGCAGTCATGTGTTTGGGTTTACAACCAATGAGAAGCAGAACAACATACTATAAAAAAAACGAACGACAGGAAGTAGGTCTCTTTCTCGAAGCTGGGACAGCAGGAGGAAGGGTGAATTTTAGCTCTGAGCTCTGACTCTCGGCTTTCTCTTTTACATTGTTTCTGTGTTTCTTATTTAATAAGACGGTTGGTTACATCTATAATGAGGCACGCTGGAAACCCTGCCAATGAATTCTGCTCAGTGTAAGCGGCCATGGCCACCGCATCATGGGCAGAGCTGACCTGAGTTCTCTCGGGGAAGAGAAATGCTGAGGTTTGTGTGCCTGACACTACTGGCCGCTTCGTTTCTCCACAGCACATGAGGGGGCTGGGCCACAGTGCTTGTGACAGGATAGGTTTCGGGGCTGGGGATTACATGCGTGCCTACCCACGCGTGCCTACCCACAAGGAGTCACGTGGAATAAAACACATATTCATAGCGGGATTGTGGAACCCTTTGAAAGCTATCATTTTAGGTCATAAACTAACAAGAGGAAAAGTCAGTTAAGATTCCCAGGTTAAAAAACACATTGTTGCTGGAATTTGCAAATGTGTATGCCCTGATGGTGGCGGTGGCCAAATTTGGAAACAGAGCCTGGTATGGGAGTGCACGCCTTTAATCCCAGCACTTAGGAGGCAGAGGCAGGCGGATCTCTGTGAGTTCGAGGCCAGCCTGGTCTACAGAGTGAGTTCCAGGACAGCCAGAGCTACACAGAGAAACCCAAAATATAGATAGATAGATACATACATACATACATACATACATACATACATACATACATAGACAGATGATAGATAGACAGACAGACAGGTAGATAGATAGATAAATAGATAGATAGATAGATAGATAGATAGATAGATAGATAGATAGATAGATACATGCATACATACATACATACATACATAGACAGATGATAGATAGATAGATGGTAGATAGACAGACAGACAGACAGACAGATAGATAGATAGGCAGATAGGCAGACAGACAGACAGGTAGATGAAAATGGCAGCAACTACAACAAAAAACCAAAGTGGGAAATAGGCTAGGGATGGAGGAGATGGGGAAACTAAATAGGTATGTAGAAACAATAGAAAGATGGCATATATATACATATATATATATATATATATATATATATATAGTTTCCAAAATGCACCAGGCCTGTCCCCTGCAGCCCCACGGTCCCAGCTGTGACTTCTCCAGTGTACTTCCGACAGTCCCTCTGAGTTTTATCGCACTCCACCCACCCCACTCTGCCCACACTAGGTTTCCAAAGAGCAATTCCCAATTCAACCACTTCCGGCTTTAAAAGGAAACCCCCTGACCTTCTGCTCAGGTTTTTTGATTTTTTTTTTTTTCTTGCTTTTCTAGCCAGACAGACTCAAAAAAATCCCAGAGACACATCCTGGAGCCTGTATTGTGCCGAGAGCTGTCTGAGACCTCTGAACACGGCAGCTCAACTTGAACTTTGAACATGACATATACTACGTGAACTCAATTATGTTTTCAAGGACAGAAAAGAAACTGTGATGAGATGGCTTTTCTATTTCATATTTTTAAATGAAACATGTGAGCTAGTGAGGTGGCTCTGAGGGGAAAGGCATCAGCCACTAAGCCTGACGACCTGAGTTCAATCCCTGGGACCTACATGATGGGAAGAGAGAACCGACTCCCCATAGACTGTCCTCTGACCTCCACATGTGCCCTGTGGTCCACACACACCTCCACACACACAGAGAAATATATATAAAAACAATTTAAATAAATAAGCATGCGTTGTTCCAAATATAAATTATAAGTTATGTTCAGCATTTAATGAATACGAACAAAAATGAAATAAAAATATGGAAGTAACGAGACTGATTATCCTTTATTTCTCTGAGTGGCAGGATTCTGAGTGACATTTCCCCTCCATCTGCTTTGATCTTTATCTCTGAGAGGAGCATACATTGCTTTGAGAAAAAACTTCATTTCGCGTTTTCACGTTGCCCCTTCCCCCTGGACGGGCTGAACCCCGACCTGTCTGTACTGCCCCACACGATCAAGGAGGTCTTTGATCTCTCCGTGCTTGCCATGTCTTTTGAGGACACAGGCCATGAGAATTCGTTTCCAGTTCAACATCTCCCTGTGTCCTATGAACACAGTCTCCCGAGAGAGATGGGCACGCAGAGGCTGGTCCCCAGGGAGCCCGCTGGCTCAGACTTCCCATGAGGCCCTGTCCTGACAGATCCCTCACTGGGAACAAAGGAAGGGGACCTTCGCAAAGGCACGAAAGGACAGCAGGTGACAGCCATGGCTGTGAGCCGAAAGGTGGATGCTAATGTTTTGTTTATTTTTTGTGTCTGTTTTCACATCCCGACCAAAGCAGATGCTAACTTTTATGGTTTATGTTCCTTCTTCTTCAGCAGCCCACCAGAAGAAAACACTCCGATTTCTTCTACACTATCATCCAAACGACTTCCAGAAGCCTCTATAACCTATCTTATTTACAGAGTTTTATTAAAAGATGTCCACAAATGGCCCCTAGAATCAGGACATAACCCACGTGGTGGTGACTGTCCTGAATACGAGACTTTGAAGTTTGCTGGGAGGGAGAGAGGTGTGTGTGTGGGAGAGAGAGAGGAGAGAGAGAGAGAGAGAGAGAGAGAGAGAGAGAGAGAGAGAGAGATTCAAAAAAGAAGAGCAAATATCACCCCCACACCCACATATACATACCCCCAACACCCATACCCCACACCCCCTCACCCCCCACACACATCCATACCCCACACCTCCACTGCTACATTTTGGAGGCAAAAAAATGCTCTCTCCAAGGTCTGTGATACACACCCATTCTGGAAGCCTGGGAAGTCACAGGCCTACCTAGCTGATCAGGGGAAAGTGCCATCAGGAAGCAGTGACTCTCCTTAAGCCCAAAGCACTTCCATCTAGCCCTCTGTCAATCCCCATCCTACACCGCGGCCTAAGCAGCACATAGCTAACCCTGCACCTCTGGAATTTTCCAGGCACTTTCTCTTCGATGGATCTGATAGCCTCAGGTCAAGGTCATTGCACACCGCTCCCAGAGCATGGAGATTTTCTTCATAACACTTGCCGGGGATGTAAAGGCTGCCCAGTTAGAGGAGAGACTGGCCCTCATTCTCATGTGCATCTTAAACACGGAGCATTTCGTTTGCACGTAGCAGAACTCAAGCTGAAATGTTTTGGTCAACTGATCAAGTAGAGGAGAAAGAAACAGAGGCAGGCTGGGGGACACCGGAGACAGGCAAATGGGACCAAGGAAGGACAAGAAGAAATAAAGGAGCCCAGGAAAGAATGCCAGTTAGACAAGCCTTAAAATGTACCACAAAGAATATTTTTTAGGAAAAAAAGTGCATTTTCCTATTTAAGCCTAAATGTTCATTGCATTCCCCTTTTGGGGAGATGAGGGAATGTTTTGAGAAAGGGTCTCATGGTGTAGCTAAGCTGAACCCAAACTCTGACCTGCTTCAGGATCCCCAAGTGTTGGGGCTGCCGGCACGCACCACCATACCTGGCCCTAGGTTTTCCCTACCAAGGAGACCATTTCTCGGCTTAATTTCAGCCCCAGGGAACATGATTGTGAGAGTAGCCCACGACCGTGGGATGTCCTGTGGACAACATGAGCTCTTCTCTTGATACTGTTTCCAGGTGCTGGAATCATGACATCGCTCTTTTCGCCAGAGCAATGCGTGACGTGACGTGACGCTGGTTTCTCTACAGCCTATAAATACTCTCCGGTGTGTGTGGTCCGGGCTCTCACAGTCATCTTGGACATTGCTCACGGTGCTAATTCACACCTTCTGGCTGCTGTGACTATGGGCCAGCCCAGAAAGCGACCCCTCTGAGGATAGCAAGGGCTCTGTAATATTTATTTTGACACTGTCAGAAATCACACTCCAGTGACCAACCAAGAGAAAACACCGCCAGTCTTCTACAGTGTTATCCCCAATGGCTTCTAGAAGGCCCCGAAGCCTTTTATTTAGAGTTTTATTCAGGTTTCCACAAATACCCCCCATCCCTGGAATCGAAGGTATAACCCATGTAGCAGTGACCGTCCCGAATGCAAGGCTTTGGCTTTGCTAGAGAAGAGGGTTAGCACACTCTCCAGAAAGATGAGCCAATATGCTCCACCCCCAGGTGGAAAATGACACTTTATGAAGGCAAGAAGTAAATGAAATGAAGCATTTTTAAAATGCGGTCGATTTGTCATATAAAATTATTAACACAGAATTTCTGAGTCAAGACAGCAGATGAAATACACGTGCAAATTTATTTCCTCTCTAAATTGAAATAATATGCAGCAAAGAGGTTTTTTTTTTGTTTGTGGTTTCTTTAAGGACATAAATCCGTAAGATTTATGGATTTATTTTTTAATATATAAATCCATAAGATGTATATGAAACAACATTTTGAAAGCTAAAAAGTCGATGTGTGAGCGCTGGTGCTAACCGAAGGTCAAGTTAGCCAAGGAAGAAGCCAGCATAGTCCACGGAGACAATGTGCGAAGACCTTGGGGCTGACGGCACCTGACAGACTTCATGAATGTCTGAGAGATGACAGGTTAAAATAAAAAAGACCTGGAGAAGATCCCGAGGTCACCAGGCAACCGGCACAACCCAACAGAACCACAAGTGGGCTTTTCTACTGTATCACGAAAGCAGAAGCCACCCAGCTTTCCTCCTCAACCCAGACTCCATAGCAAGGTATTGTGGGTAAGCGCTTAGGTTGAGTCTCATCTGTCCTTGTGATTGGGAAAGTACTTCTCACTCACTGTCTCAATTTTCCCATCTACAAAATGGGAATAATCAAAGGACACATTTACTGTGTAATAATTAAATAAACGAGTATAAATAAAGCCGAAAATAAAAGTAAAATAAAGAAATGCCTGGCCTATGTAGTGCTTGATAAACGATAGCTGTTGTCATGATCACCACAGATACGCAATGGCCACACAAGAGCCTTTTTGTAAGCTTTTTCCATCCAAAGGGCCTGGCTGTGCTCAGTCCTCATGCAGAAGCTGTCTGGCGGCCCCGGCTTTCCCATCCTGCCCTAGCTAGATGTAGAGTTTGGATGAAGCAGTGGTATTTGTAACCACTTGCCTAAGTCTTGCATAACCAGGATAAAGGCACGGGTCCCTCACATCACACACTCAGTTTGTGGTAGGCTGAGGATCAGCAGGGCTGCCCTCATCACCAGCCAGCATCATGGGGGTCCTGAAGAAGTGTGAACACACAGTTGTGAGTGATGGCCTCCCTGAAAACACAGGCGCTCACGTGGCCACAGGATGAGGAGCCGGGAGAAGTGGGTTCTATTGCAGCTGTGAGACCCAGCAAATGGCCCTCTAGCTCCCTGTGCCCAGGTCCTCACTCAAGGTCCAGACGCTGTGGGCACATGTTGGTGTGCCCTTGGATCCCATAGGACAATGGTTCTCAACCTTCTAAGGCTGTGACCCTTTAACACAGTTCCTCATGCTGTGGTGACCCCCAACCACAAAATGATTTCCGTTGCTACTTCACAACTGTAATTTTTCTACTGTTATGAATTATAATGTAAACATCTGTACTTTCCAGTGGTCTTAGACGACACCTGTGAAAAGTTGTTCGATTCCCCCAAAGGGGTTGTGACCCACAGGTTGAGAACCACTGCCACAGAACTATGCAGAGAAAAAAGAGGTCCGTCGTGGGGTATCGCGTCTACGCCGAACACAACACCTCATCTAAATCTAACTTCAGAGCTAGCGCTGGCTGGCTCCTGTTTCCCATCTCCTTGTCTAGGCAGGACCCGTAACAATGTTATCACTTTTTAAAACATATGCCTGAACTCGTTCCTATTCCAGACAATTGGCAGGTGCCCAGTTAATAGATTATTCCACCAGACAGCTGAATGCGCTGGCCATTGGTCAAAAATGAGATCACCGCAATCCTATGTGCCGTGTGGAGGAGCCTGAGAAGGAACAACTGGCTATTGGCTAACAAATGGCGATTTACATCCCATCGTCCTACATTTGCCTCCCCTGGTGTCTGGTCCAGAGCAAAAGAGGGGCTGTTTAAGTCAGGCTGGTTTTAGTCTTTGCCCCCTCAGGTTGGTGTGTGGACTGCCTTATTCACGTTAGACCCCCACAAATCCCCAGCCAGACTCTGGCTGCTCTGTGGGAGTGTCTGGCCAACATCCCAGATCCCCGGCCTTCCTCTCAGACCTGCACAGTTGGAAAGAACCAATCAGGAGACCCCCCCTGTCCCAGCTGTCTAGATTCTGGTTGAACTTACTTACACGCGGATATGGGTAATACTCCACATGTGTACCAAGAGGGGCGGAAAGGGGGAGGAGGGAGGAGGAGGAGGAGGAGGGAGAGATACCATTGTAACCAAGCCTGTGACGCAGATGTCGCGCTGTGACCTGGGGTAGGTAAGATGGGCAGCCTGATTTCCCAGTGACTCATCCCCACTCTTTCATGAAATATGTAATGCTTCCCTAAGCACCTCCACGCCTTGCAAACAAGAAAATTCAGGAGGAAGACTTTCAAAGCCACAGCGTCTCACAGCCGTAACCCGTCTTCCTTCCTTCTGCCCAAGGAGGTCTGACTGAACTTGCAGCCGGACCCCACCCAGGGCTGGCCCTCTGTGAAAGCATTGTGCGATCCCTTGCCAGCTGAGCCTGTACAGACAGACTACCTGAGAGCCACTGCCAAAACAGGAAGGCCGGCGTCTCTCCGGGGGAGACAGGGAGGGTCAGCCACCCAGGTCTGCAGGGGCCAAGGGTGACACAGTCCTCCACCTCGACTGAGGCTCCAGGACCTTTCCCTAGGGCCCTGGTCACTCTGGTCCCTTCATTTGCTCAATTAACAGAGTCTCAAACCCCGCTAGGCTGTAGCCTGTTGCCGGGGTGGACACAGAGGTGCTTGAGATCCACCCCTGTTTCCAGAGCATTCATGCTGTTGTAACAAGCCACAGAAGGGACAATCCTGGCAACTGGGCCTCCTCTGGAGCTCTACTCACCCCTGTCCCACTGTGACACCCCGGCAGCGTGCCTCAGATCACTGTCAAAGCAAATGAGGGGTGTGAAGAAGGGGACCAGGCAGGGGGATCCAGGCAGGCCCAACTTCAGCTCTCGCAGAGCTTCCGGATTCCGGCCCAGTATCTGTAACAAGAACTTGCTGCACAGGCCCTCTCTGGTGAACAGCATATGCTGAGCTCTAATATAAATGGATGAACAAACTCTTCACGACTAAATTGCCCGTGATGCCTGCTTCCCATTCATCCAAACACATACACGTTACCTGTGTCCACAAGGCATCAAGTCTTTAGCTAAATAAACTAACATACAATTTGTGGTAAAACTTTAAAATACCAAGAGAGTTTAGGACAGCAATAGAAATGGTCTGGGCTAGGCCAGAAACCCCCATACCCTGGCTCATTCCAAGGATCCAACCATGAAGATAAAAGAGAGTTGGAAGAAAACCAAAAGGACAGGAAGTCAGGAGAGGAATCAGGTATGGGGAGAGATGGGGGAGAAGCAGAAGATAGGAAATATAATAATAATAATAATAATAATAACAATAACAATAATAATAATAATATCATCATGGTGGCATGCCCTTTATCCTCAGCACTCAGAGGTACAGGCAGATCTCTGAGTTCAAAGCCAGCCTGATCCACATAGCACAGTCCAGACCAGCTAGGGTTACACAGTGAGACCCTGTCTCAAAAATAAAGAAATGCTATTCGTCGCTTCCTCTTCCCTTTTACTGTGACCTCAAATCTCAAAGGTTTGCTGCCCCCCCCCACACCCGCAACCAGCAGCTGCAATCCTTGTCTATTTCTAAGCCGGCCTACCTTGTCAGGGAATCCTAGGGAATGACAGAAATGTTCACCTCCGCCCAGGTCAGGCGGCTTTCGGCCTGCAATGCAGAGGGTTGGTGTGGAGACTGGTGGTGGCTCCCAGATTTGCCCCACCACCATGCCCTCCAGGGAGAAGGCTGCTGCGGAGGCGGGGGGCAGAGGGGGGAAGCAGACTGCACAGAGGCAGGCCTGGACGGTCTGACACTAACCCCGCCTGGTTTGGGACCTGAATTTAGCACTCCTTGGCTGAGCGTGTCCATGAGCTCTGTTCCTGGGGGCACCGGGAAAGCACGCTTTGTCACAACCCGGCCTGGTGTTCACAGTCCTCCATCTTGTCTCTTGTTTCTCCTTCAAGGGGCTCAGCTCTGACTATCTGACCGTGCAAGAGAAGACTGGCTGGGACTTAGGCTCTCAGACCCTCTTGATCTGAAAGAATAGAAGCAGTCTGGGAACCCCACCTTTATCTGATGGCACACAATCATAGCAGGTGCCTCTGAGATCACACTGGCCAAGCCACATCCGATGCAATCTCAGGGAAGTTTTTCAAGCTCTTGGGACCTCAACTCCCTTGTCTATAAAGGAGGCCTCATTATCTTACCACCCACCCCGACACTAGTTGTTTCGAGGGTCACTAGGGTAATATGTGTAGAATGCCTGCCTGGCAGCCAGTTCTCTTTGCTGTTTCCTCACATGTGTGTGTGCGCGTGCGCATGTGTACACACATGCACACACACACACACACACACACACACACACACAGAGAGAGCAAGGATGCGTGAGTGCAACTCTTGGCTGAGTGTCAGTCACGAGAAAAGTTTGTATCAAAGATCAACCCCTACCCAGCACACTCCAGGCCACTCTTGACTCCAGGTCTCCGCGAGCCTGAGCACTGACAGCCATGGTCTTCGTCCCCACTGTACCTCACTGCCCTCTGAAGGAGGCAGGGCAGAGGCCTTTACAAGCAGAGGACACTGGGCAGGGATCCCCAACCCAAGCAGTTTGGAAACACAGACGGACAATCTCCATCCAGAGGTACAGGACTGAACTAGGAGGGCCTGGGATTCTCCCTGATTCCACTCAGGCTCTACTGGTGTTTTGGGGTGCAGGCAGGGTTCAGGGCCCTGAGGACCAAGGCTGGAGTGAAGCTGGGGACCCTCGTTGAAATTGTTCTTTGTCTACTCCCAGACTTTGCCTCTCTGCTGGACCAGCAAGGAGCTAGTTGCACACGGAAGGCCTGAGTTCTCAGAAACCACTTCCCCTCTCCAGGCTGCTGCTTCTGCCTCTCTGAATTAACCTTGCCCAGTCCCTGAGCAGAGCTGTTTATGAGGGTCACTTGAGAGCATGTGTGTGACAGTTCTGGATGAATAGCGCCACCCATCCCTAGTCCCAGTGCAAAATGTAAACACCGGCTCAGGAGGAGCAATCCACACACGGGAGTGAGTGTTTCCGCCTAGGAAAGGGAAAAGGGCTGAGTGCTGCCCTGGGATAAGGCCGCCTGCCCAGAGGCCAGGGAACGGACAGACTGCAACTCCACACAGAGGCCACTGAGGGCACTGCAAGACCCTTCAGGCAGGCCTGCCCACAGCCCGGGAAATACTTGGAGACAAAGCATGCGGAGTTGGTGTCCACCACCAGGGGCAGGAGCCAGGTAGGAAGGCACCAGGCTGGGAAGGTCATGCCACAGGGGTAACTTGGCCCCTGTTCCCATTCTCAGAGTGAAGTAGGGTGCTAGAAATGGGGTGCAAGACAGGAAGGTGTCCCACAGTAAGGGCATGGAGGCCTCGCTCATGGTTGCCACAGCCTAGCCAACTGCACCTGCAGGGACAGAAAAGGCCCTGCAGTCTGGCGTCTTTCACTTAGCGGACTCTCTGCATACCAGCGTTTACTGCCTATCTCCATAAGCCAGTACTGAGCATTTCTGGAAAGCCCAAGCCTTGCCCTTCTTAGCCACCACGTGGGCTGACTCTAAGCTCTAGAGGAGCAGCCAAAATCTCTGCGTTCACCTTGCTCCACGGGATGGAGCTCATGCCTATATTATAAACCTGCTCAAAAGTCCATGACTTGGTGCATAGGCCTTAATCGGGAACCTAAGTCTATCAACTCACAGATTTGCCTCTCTTGGATGCTGGACCAGCAAGGAGCTGAACATGGAGGCCTGGGTCCCTAGAAATTATTTCCCTCTCTTGATTGCTGCTTCTGCATTTCTAGGTAGGGAAGTAGCCCTGCCCAGCTTCTGCCACAGTGTGGTTTTTGCTAAGTGGATATATTGTCCAGGCTGCCTCTAAATAGTGATGTGTAAACCCATAGATTAGTGCTGCCCTCAACCTTGGCCAGGGACTCATAACTAGTCGAAGTGCTAAAACTAAGTGACTAATGAGCACTCCATCCCACCCTCAAGGTTCAGAGACCATTTTGGAAGAGAGGCAGAAAGAATCTAAGAGTCAAGCCTGGACCACAGTGAGACCCCATCAAAAAAAAAAAAAAAAAAACTAACAAACAAACAGAAAGGAATCAGAGTGGAGCAAAGGTCCTGGATTTAGAGATCAAAGAACTCAACGGAGCCTCGAGACAGTAATTTCAGCAGAGAGCAGGGGCAGGCATGCTTGCTGCTGCCTTCTTGGCGCTCCCACGCAGTGACTTTGGCCTTCACATAGCCAAAACCAAGCCCCCAACCTCACCAAGCAGCTTCCAGCTGCTGGATTCTGCATGAGATGAGCCTGCCCTGGGCTGCTCTGACTGAGAGGAGACAGCAGAGGACCAGAGTGGAGCGGGGGTACGCAGCGTGGGCTGTGAAATGCAGGGTTATGTCTCAGAACCTTGGCACGCACCTTCTTGGATAATCCAAGGATTAAGCCTGGAGACTCACAGTTTCGTTTTAAAGTGTAGAACCTAGAATTAAAATGTACCACATGTCGCTTCATCTTCTAAAACGTATTTTCTCTATATCTGCCCGAGTTTCATGGCAGTGAGATCATTTTGGCCCGAGACTCGTCTTACATAAATGAACATATGAGCCCTCAAATGGCATTTGAGGAACTTTAAGACAAATGTTTGAGGGTGCCGTGTCTAAACCGCCATGCTGTTCAGCTTTGCACGGTGCCGCTCGGTGTCTGGCGCTGCGGTTTGTGCTTTGGGAAAGACAGGAGAGGGCAGAGAAAGAAAGAAGGACCTTTGCTGCCAGCCTACCGTCAGAACCAGGCAGTGAGGGAGAGAGGTGGTAAGGTAAGTCAGGGCAGAGGACACGACACAGAGACCCTCATCTTGAGACAGAAGGACCCAGTGCACACACACACCCACCCACCCACACATGCGCACACATATATGTATGTAAATAATTTACAATTTAAAAACATTTTTAAAAGACAAATGTTCAAGCCAAGAATTCTAATATCCAACTGTTGTGCTCATCGATGATCCCCAGGGAACAGGTCCAAGGTCCCAGGGATGCCCGAACCTGCAAACCTCGCTAAACCCTGCATTTTCCCACGCATACCTGTGAAGATGTTAATTTATAAATTAGGTACAGTAAGAGGCTAACAAAAACAAAACCGAATAATTGGGAACCTTATGAATGATTCATGAAATGTTGACAGAAATCCATGAATTACATCTTGAATTTTCCATTTAATACTTTTGGTGGGTAACCTAAGCTTCAGAAATTAAAAATTGTTTTTAAAGGAGGATTGCTACAGTCAGAATTTAAAGGGGGAAAGTGGGGGGTAAGCTGGGTGGGTGTGGTGGTACACACCTGTAATTGTAGCACTCAGGACGTCGAGGATTGGGAGTTCAAGGCCAGCATGGTAGGAGTGATTTAAACAACATACAAAATAGAAAAAAAAAAAAAGGTGTGGATGGATGACTATAAAAGAAATAGCTGTAACCCACAAATTGAAGGTGCTCAAGCTGATAAATAGATTTGTTGTTGTTGTTGTTGTTGTTACAGGGGTGTGGGAGATGGTTCAGTGGTTAAGAGTACTGGCTGCTCTTCCAAAGGACACGAGTTTGGTTCTCAGCACCCACAGGGTGGCTCACAACTACCTGTAACTCCAGCTCTAAGGGATCTGACAGCCTTTCCTGTGTTCTGCGGGAAGCCACGTGCACGTTCACATATACACACAAACATATAATTTCAAAAAAAAAATTAAATCTAACGAATTTTTGTTATGGGAATTATAGGGCATCATGGGTAGACAGGAGATGTTTAACACTTGGAGAAGAAACAGGCACGGGAATCAGAATAGCGCCTGACGCCGTGGAAAGCTAGAAAGTGAAGCAAAATGATTTCACAGTTCTAGTCCAAAGTATTTTCAACTTGGAATTTTTTTATCCAACGTCAATCACAGCTGAAGATGGAGAAGTGACACTTTCTGGGACCCGAGAGAGGGACCTAGGAAGGGAGGTGGGGAGCTCCAGTATACCAGCGGGGACCCAGCAGAGTGGCCTCTCTCGGAAAAGCAAGGCTGGAGAGAGGCTCCCACAAGGGGGGGGGGGCTCTGGGCTGACACCAGGGCAACTGACAGAAGATGCCTCTGTGGGGCATTTTCTCCACAGTAATGGGCCACAGAAAAGAAAGCAAATGAGAAGCGATGTGTGGCAGGGCGAATGGTGGCCTCCGAGCATGTGTTCTCACCCCAAACCTAAGAACCTGTAAAGAAGGCCTCATTGGGGAAAGGGGTCTTTGCGGCGTACCTAAGGATCCCCAGGTGGGATCTGTCTGGATTAGCGGGTTGGCTGTATTCACAGTGACACATTACGTTATTTTGTTGAAACGCTGCATACACGAGAGCCATGTGAAGAGGAAGGCAGAGACTAGAATCATCAGCCACTCCTAAGGGACACCTGGGCTTCCAGAAACTGGAGGAGGGCAAGGAAGGGGTCTCTTCTAGAGACCTGGGGGGACGGTGACCCCAAGACACTTTTGATTCCAGACTTCTGGCCTTCAGAACTCTGTGAAAATATATTTCTGTTGTTTTAAGCTCCATGGTTGTAGCAGATGGTTAAGGCAGCCCCAGGGACCTAACACACAGAGTCCATTTAATTTCAGGAAAATACACAAGGAAGTAAACAGAGTATATAGCTCAGATCAAAGTGGGTATTTTATGTATGTATTACTGCTTTACATCTAATTTTAAAAGGACGGATGACATCAGGGGAAAGCCTCAATGCCTGTAGCACGCATCTAGCCTGAGTAAGAAGTAAGCCGACATTGTCTGTGTCGGATTCACTGCTAAGGTAGAGAGCTTTAGGGACCATCAGGGAACTAGAAAAGCCAGTGGAAAAGAACAGGGGGAGATTATAGACAATTCAAGAGGAAAGAAATAGAAGATGCAATAAAAATGTGAAAAGATATCCTCAATGGTTTACAAAAAGCAAATTGAAAGAAAAGGAATACACACTTTAATCCATGACATGGCAGAAATTTAAAAGATTATGCCTACCCAATATTTTCCAAGATATAGGTAATCAATAACTCTTATCTGCCACTGGTGTGAGTTCAGAACAATCTAATTGGAAGGCAGCGTGGCAGAACCCAGCACAATTCAAAGTGCTCTTGATCTTCCTCCTGTGAATTCTATGTATGATTTGCTCCTGCAGAAACAGGCTCCCACGTCTGAACAGGATGTTCACATCAGCCATATTGTAAAGGCTCAAGATGGAGAAATCTAAACTTCAGTAACAGGACTTCAGACTCAAAGTATGTTTAAGTCAGTAACAGGGAAATGTTATGCAGTATGTATATCCGTATATGCACATAACAACCATTAGTGAAAACAGAGGCATGAATTTGAAAGCAATAAGGAGAGATGCAGGGGAGGGCTTGGAGGGGGAAAAGGCAAAGGGGAAATGACATATTATGATCTCAAAAAGACAAAAGAAATATATTTTTTAGAGTGACTAAATTCCATACGGACAGAAGGATGCCACGAGGTGCCTCAGAACAGGAGCTGGGACAGTAGCAAGTGCAGTCCTGTGTGCTCATCTCTTCCCCGGGCCATATGTGCCCTTCTCCTCCCGGGCCACATGTGCCCACCTCCTCCCGGGCCATATGTGACCATCTCCTCCCAGGCCACATGTGCCCACCTCCTCCCGGGCCATATGTGACCATCTCCTCCCAGGCCATATGTGACCATCTCATGTGCCCATCTCCTCCTGGGACATATGTGCCCATCTCCTCCCAGGCCATATATGACCATCTCCTCCCAGGCCACATGTGCCCATCTCCTCCTGGCCATATGTGTTCACCTCCTCCTGGGACATATGTACTCATCTCCTCCTGGGACATACGTGCCCATCTCCTCTTGGGACATACGTGCCCATCTCCTCCTGGGACATATGTGCCCATCTCCTCCTGGGACATATGTGCCCATCTCCTCCTGGGACATATTTGCCCATCTCCTCCTGGCCATACGTGCCCATCTCCTCCTGGCCACAGGAGGGGAGCAGGGAAGAAATACTCTTCCTTTTATAGGCGTCAAGATTCAGGGGGGTTCATAATATAAAAAAGAAACAGTTTCCTTTCCTTGCTTTCTTTTGTCTCGCCACCTCCCCCATTCCTTCCCTCCTTTTTTGAGACAGGGTCTTACTCTGTAGCCCAGGCTGACCTTAAACTCATGCCAATCCTCCTGCCTCAGCTTCCTGAGATCATAGGCATGCAGCCATGCCTGACTTGTCTTACCTTTAAAATACAAATAAAGGGGAACCACAGTACAAGTAGATCTAAAAATTTTTGTCCTGTTTTTTTTTTTTTTTAATTTTTCAAGTGTTAATTTTTGAGTATGGGTGTTTTATCTGCATGTATGTGTGTGTACCACATGTGTGCCTGGTGCCCGGAGGCCAGAAGAGGGCGTCAGGGCCACCAATTCTCCAGCCCCATATATATATGTGTGTGTGTGTGTGGTGTATGTAGTGTATCACGGGTGGGTATATTATATATGCATGTGTGTGTATATATACACATGTATGTATATGTATGTATGTATATATGTAATATATATATATATATATATACCAGTCTGAAGAGATGGCTCAGAGGCTAAGGGCTCCCACTGCTCTTACAAAGGATCCAGGTTCAGTTCCCAGAACCCACATGACAGTTCCCAATCATCTGTAACTCCAGTTCCAGGGGATCTGATTGATTCCTTCTTTTGGCCTCCTCAGGCGCCAGGCATGCACACAGTGCATAGACACACATGCAGGCAAAACACACACACAACAAACAAACAAATCTATCTTAAAAAAATTAAGTAACACCAGCCAACGGAAGGAAAAGCAGAATGGAAATAATATAGCCTCACATAATCTCAACAACCACTGCTAACATCCAGGCACATTTCCTCCCGTCTTTCTTCAAATGTCTTTTTCCCCTTAAAGTTGAAGTCATCTATCTGCTAAATCCATCCTGAAGGTTTATGGTCTGGTTTCAGCGTGGGCTTTTGACCGCAGAGAAAACAGTCTGTTTGATAAAAACCAATGATGCCGAAAACAGATACAAGAAGGGCCCGTTGCTATGGGAATTATTGAAAATAAATTCCAGCTCCTACTACACCCCGCTAATGTATTGACCAGAAGGAAGAACAAGCATTTGAAGTCACTTCGAAGAGCAGCCAAGAGCATTTCCAATCAAGAAGGAGAACACACGAGCCTAGCGAAGCTCAAGGCGGCCAGCAGCACTGCCCTGCCAGTCAACTGTGGTCTCCTAGCAACCGTGTCAGGGGAGGGGAGGGCACCTGGGAGTCAGGGACGGGCAGACTGTTTCCCTCAGAGCCATTGCGGCAGGATGGGGCAAGGCCAGGGAACAGCACACCTTCCCTCCCGCAGAGAAGCCCCAGATAGCACACGGCAGCACTTCAGGTCAGCCAGGGGACCACCAGGCCCTCGGCACTGGAGTGACTCCTGAGGACCCCTTCTGTACAGGAGTCAGCCCCTAAGTCGGGGGAACTTCTGGAGGTCAGTGGGGCGCAGCCAGGGAATTCAGAGGATATGCAATTTCTGACATTGGAACGATAGTATCTGAAGAAATGGTACTATACGCCAACTCAACTCTGAACAGTAGTCTACAACCAACAGCATTTAAAAGGCAAGACTGGGGGGCTGGAGAGATGGCTCAGGAGTTAAGAGCACTTGCTGTTCTTCCAGGGGGCCAGAGTTTGATTCCCTACACCCATGTCAAGCCGTTCACAACCATCTCTAACTCCAGATCGAAGGGATCTCATACCAGCAGGCACCCGAACACACCTGTGACGTACACACAGACAGACACACGTACATTCACATAAATACAAGTAAAACCTACAAATATATTAAAAATAAAAGTGAAATGGTGCACAGACATCTTAAGTTTGTTTGTTGTTTGTAAAGGCAAGGGGTGACCTCAAAGCAGGGAGCAGAGAGCAGACAAGCAGGCTGTACGAAAACAGGCCTCTTCCCAGCCCAGGACGGGCTCGGCTGCGGCAGCCTAGCTCTGCCATGCGTTAGCACAAACCACAGCCTCTTCCTTTGTCTGTAAAATGGGTATCCGTGCTCCCATCTCAAGGGGTTCTGGTAGGGGCTGAGTAAGATAAGCTGTGCCCAGCATGGCAGGAGCTTGGGCACAGTGACTATCACCCCCACCACCCCCACAGGTCCCTGTCTGGGCTGCAGGTGGTTTTAAACACCACTAGGCTCTGTCTCTCCCTCTCTTTAAAGCCTGGTCTCTGTTGCCACACAAACACAGAGTTCCTGGAGTGTGCAGTACCAGGGCCCTCTGCAGCACCCTGGTGACAGATGAGCATTCCGAGGACAAGCATAGTTGACCTTGATGCTAAAACAGCACACATCTGGAAGCGGCAAAGTTACAGACACCCCCGCCCCCCATGTCCTTCAGAGCCCTGCGATGTAGGATTCACACGGCCAGGCTTCCAGGATGCAGAGGAAACCCTGGGTTCCATTAGAGCAGCGGTTCTCAACCTTCCTAACGCTGCGACCCTTTAACACAGTTCTTCCTGTGTGGTGACCCCCAACCATAACATTATTTCACTGCTACTTCACAACGGTAATTTTGCTACCATTATAAATTGTAATGTAAATGTCTGTGCTTTTCCCATGGTCTTAGGTGACCTCTGACCTGTGGGTCAAAGGGTCTTGCCCCACAGGCTGTGAACAGCTGGATTAGTCAGTGATGAGTTCATTCAATAGTTGCAATATTCAATGGGCATGGTAGTGCACACCTTCAGTCCCAGTTCTTGAGGGGCAGAGGCAGGCGGATCTCTGTGAGTTTGAGGCCAGCCTGGCCTACATAGTGAGTTCCAGGAGCTACATAGTGAAACCCTGTCTCAATAAAATAAGAAAATAAGCCGGACGGTAGTGGTGCATGCCTTTAATCCCAGCGCTCAGGAGGCAGAGCCAGGCGGATTTCTGTGAGTTCGAGGCCAGCCTGGTCTACAGAGCGAGATCCATGACAGGCACCAAAACTACACAGAGAAACCCTGTCTTGAAAAACCATTTACTGATCCCAAAGAGTGAAAAGCTATCTCTGGTCACTTGATTGTTTAAGCTTAGGTAAGGAACACTCATTCTTATTTTGAGAAATAATTTAGCATATAAAGCAACAGATTATCAAACATTTCAGTAACCATCTCTGTGAAATGACAGTTTCATAGTTTGCTCGTTTTTCTTTCTTTTTTTAATTATCTATTTTTAATGTGCATTGGTGTTTTGTTTTGCCTGTGGAAGGGTGTTGGTTGAATCTCCTAAGACTGCAGTTAAGGACAGTTGTGAACTGCCATGTGGGTGCTGGGAATTGAACCCAGGTCCTCTGGAAGAGCAGCCAGTGCTCTTAACCACTGAGCCATCTCTTCAGTCCCCAGTTTGCTTGTTTTTGAAGATAAGGTCTCGGTATTTTGTTCGAAATCTTCCTGCCTCAGCCTCCCAAATATTTACAGGCAGGTGCCACCATGCTCAGAAACATCTGTTTACATCAAGTTCTTAAAGAAAACTTCCAGAATACCTTGAAGTCCGTTTCCCTCTCTATCCCCACATTTCTTTCCTGCTCGCGTCCCAGTCATTGCTGTGGATTTGGTCTCTGCCCATCTGTTTGTGCTTTTGTTTGGAAGAAGTTCTGTTGTCTACATTTCTGTACTTTTTTTTTTTATTTTTATAGAAAGAAATTCGGGGCTGGAGGGATGGCTCAGCGGTTAAGAGCACTGACTGTTCTTCCAGACGACCTGGGTTCAATTCCCAGCACCCACATGGCTGCTCACAACTATTTATAACTCCAAGATCTGACACCCTCACACAGACACACATGCAGGGAAAATACCAATGGACATAAAATAAAAATAAATAAATTTTTTTTAAAAAGAATGAAAGAGAATCAGGGAAAATACATGAAGTAAAACTCGTGTGTGTGTGTGTGTGTGTGTGTGTGTGTGTGTGTGTGCTCATATGCATGCCTATGTGTGTGTATAGAGGGGCTTCTGGGCCCAGGGAGCTGCACCAAGGTGCAGCTGTTCACCTGGTGAGGACCCAGCCCCCAATAATTGTAGGTACAGCCTGTGGAAAGGGAGGGTACTCTGCAAATTATACCCATCACCATCTACAAAGCACTGTACTCCAAGGGCCTACCTGGGTCCAGGTGGGTGAAAGAGCCCACCACGAAGTCCAGGGTTGAGACAGCCAGCAGGAACAGCAGCAGCAGTTGGAGGCGGATTATCCACTTCACACCTGCTAGGTTGATGCCCAGCAAAGCCAGAAGTACAGCGACTGAAATTCCTCGCACAGCCCAGATGTTCCCAAGGCCCAGCAGATCTGAGATTGACTCGGCGAAGCCTGTGATGTACATGGCACCTGCAACACACTGCCAGGCAATTCCCGATGGGAAGAGCCAGCAACAGAGAGGCATCAGCTGCAGACCTGCCTGCACGCATGCATGCATGTGCGCATGCACACACACACACACACACACACACACACACACACACACACACCAGCACTATGGCTCTCTGCCTGGGAAGTAGCACCAGGTCAAACCTGCTCTTCCACAGGGGAACCTGCCTCGGGGTCCCATTTCTGCTCATTCACATCTTGAACAAGAAAGGAATGAGCCCCGGGTTGAGAGCTGTCAATGGTAACCAAGGCAAAAAGATTATGGGATACTGGGTCAAAAGGCCTTTGGCTTTCTGCCTGCACTATTCAAGAACTAAATCTCTACAGCAAACATGTGCACACAGGGCCCTGTCCTCAGAGCCCAGCAGCACACTCCCACAAACATAGGAACACCATTTATTTTAACTTGCGTGTGTGAGCATGTCCACCTCTTTTTCAAAACAGGGTCTCTCAGTGGCCTAGGACTGGCCAAGTAGGCCAGGCTGGCTGACCAGCAGCCCATGGAGCCTCTTACCTCTGCCACTCTAGTGCATGCCACCACACCGTGTTTGTTTTTCACACTGGTTCTGGGGATCACACTTGTGCCCCCAGGCATACAAACAAGCATATTACTGAATTACACTATTTTCCCAGGCCTGTAAATCAGGCTGTTTTAGTTTGGTTTATAGCATTTGGTTTTGGTTCTTTAAGACCTGGACTGACCTGAATCTCACTATAGATCCCAAATTAACTTCAAACTCGAGTAATCCTTCTGCCGCAGCCTCCTGACTGCTGGAATTCCAGACATGAGCCACAATCCCTGGTAGTATTAGTCTTTTGCTTATCTAGCTGTCAGGCATGGTGGCACGTAGCTATAACCCCAGTACTCAAGAGGCAGAAGCAGGAGGAACACTGAAAGCTGAGGCCAGTCTAGTCTACCTAGGCCAAGCAGAGCCATGAATGAATAATATGAAATTTAGAACTAGAATAAAAAAGAGTGGGTGGCACATCTTTTCAATGTGACAAGGGTATGCACAGGCTATCCAGGTGAAGTCAGGGTCTGGTTCACGACTCACTATTGATTAAATTGGCACTAAATATCCCCCACACTAATCTATAGCAGATGCAGAAATAACTTCTGCCTGGTAGACCAGATAGCCCGGAGGATTATGGTTTGCAGTTCTGTAACAGTGGCTAGCTTGGTGTCCAAGCCAGCAAACTTGACTTCCCATTTACTGACTAAAGCGCCTAACTGTGAATGTGCAGATTCGATCTGTCCCTCTGGCCCCATGCCTCACTCCTCCATGCTTGCAAACATCTTACTAGTAGGCTGCACTCATTCATATACTAGCGTCATGGTTTTACATTAGTTGGAAAATTTGAAAGCAGTCCAAATAAGAGTGACATGAGCCAGGTGTGGTGGTGGACACTGTAATCCCAGCACTTGGGAAGCAGGGCCAGGCAGATCTCTGTGAGTTCAAGGCCAGCCTGGTCTACTGAGCCACACAGTGAGACCCTGTCTTTAAAAAAAAAAAAAAAAATATCATGTGTGGGCCAGCAAGACAGCTCATCAGGTAAAGGCACTTGCCACCAACCCCAATGACATGAGTTTGAGTTCTAGGACTCATAGGGTTGAAAGAGAAAGCCAGCTCCTGCAAGTTGTTCTTTGACCACCACATGGACACACATACACAATACACACATACACACATAATACACAATACACAATACATGCATACACAATATACATACACACATACACAATATATATACACACATATACAATATACACACACATACACAATATATATACACACATATACAATATACACACACATACACAATACACATACACACAATATTTACATACACATACATACATTAATACACACACACACAATAAACAAATGTAATAAAATGTTAGTGGCATGAGCATCATTTTGTGCAATCATCAACCTCAGTCCCCTTCTCTCCCGAGCTTGGTCACTTCACTGACCCCCAGGCTCTGCTGGTCACCCTCATCAGTTACAGTCCTGCCCTTGCCATTATCCCAGGGACAAATTCAGCTTGAGCCTATTCAAGCTCTTCCTTTTCCATGAACTTCCCATCACTCAGTAAATGTTACACGTACCGCCACTGCTATGTAATTATCTGAGTCCAGACTCTACTATCTCCTGCACCAGGAATACCAACACCCTTTCAAAACAAAGCACTTGGGCTGGGGAGATAGCTCAATGGATAAAACACTTGCTGCACATGTTTGAGGACAGAGTTCAGATCCCCAGAACGTGTGGAAAAAGCTGGTCAGGTGTGGTGGCCGATGGTAATCCTAGCATTCCACTCTGAGCACACAAAGGGGATCTCCAGGGACTCCACAGCTGGAATCAGCCAGTTCTGAGTTCATCAAGAAACCCTGCCTCAATAAATAAAGAGTAACCCAGGAAAATGGCAATGTCAACCTCAGACGTCCACAACATGCACACACACACGCACACACACATGCACCTATAACCATGTGAGCACATGATCAAGCAAGTGCACACCAAATACAGGTTAAAAGAGTCTGTATTGGTTTCACCTCTTGGGTATCCTCCATTTGCTGAGCACGGTGCAAGCCTTTAGTGACCACTGTGTGATATGCTAACTTGCATAGTCAAGTGCCCTTCTCGGTGACCATTCCTACCACCCAGATACATCTGGCTGGGAGAAGTCCTGTTGACTTGGCCAGCTTCTGACAACACAGTACAATGTCACCATACGCTCCACACAAGGAAGCCCGTCTTCCAAGGTGAACACAGAAAAGCATAAGGACTCTCTCCCAGCCAGGGTTCAGCTGAGGAACAGAATCAGTGAATGCACATGGGATTCCAAAAGGGGATTTAGTGGCTTGCAGAGACAGAGACTGGTAGTCCCACAACGGTCATTTACAAGATGGAAAGCCAGATAAGTGAATGGCTGCTGAGTCCAAGAAGATGGAAACCTCCAAACAAGAGGGACCAAAATGCAGCCCCAGTCTTAAGCCAAGGGTCTGGAAGCTCTGTGGAAGTCACTGGAGTGGGTCTGCGTCAAAAGGCTGCCAAAGCTGGAGTCTGATGCCCATGGGTGGTGGTAGCAGCATTTACGCACCTGCTGAGGAAGACCTTACCATCCGCTCTGACTTCCTCTGTTCTTGTTCCATCTAATTCCCAGCTTACAGGACGGTGGCACCCACGGTCAGGACAGCTCCTTTGCCCCTCAGCTGTCCACCCTCACAGACACAGCAAGAGGTGGTCTTTACTAAGTTCCTCTATCTCCAACCAAGTCAAGGTCAACTATCAAGCTGGGGATGAGGGCACTTGTCTAATAGCCCAGCACGAAGACAGTAGAGGCAGGAGGGTTGTGAACTCAAGACTAGCTTGGATTACTTGGCAATATTCAGATAGATTAGGCTATATAGCAAGATCCTGAGTAGGGAGAAAGGGGAGAGCCACCCCAACATCAGAGTTATTGTAAGACCTTTACATTTCTAGCTGGTAGACACACCCATCGCCATAGAACTGGAATACCAGCATACTTTTGGGGCGTACTGACAATGGTGCCTTGTACCCAGTTACAAAGTAAACCCATCTCTGGGAAAGAGGAGCCTGTGCATGAGCTCCTACAATGCAAAAAGGATATTCCCTTCTGACTCAGAACTCATGGCTTAGCCCACATCCGGCTTGAGACAGCTGACACAGGGCGGGTCTGAACTCCAAGCCTTCCCGAGCAAGCCAGCTGCCCTAAGGCATCCACGCTGGAAAATGCTCTTCCTTGGAAAGCATTGCTGAGTTTCTGTAAACATTCCCAGAGCTCATTATAGTTGGAAAGAGTTTTCATTTCCTTCTAACATAATCAGGGACTTTTCTTTTTACCATTTTCAACATAGAAACATCTGTAACTGCCTGTCACATAAGGTGGGGCGGTGCTCAGCATTTGAAAGGGAGGAAGAGGCATCTTCTCAGGGTAGGACACCTCCATCCCTCCCAGGGTACTTGTTTTGGCTGAATCGGGTGCTCAGGAGACCTGAGACAGGCACAGCCCTCCACACTCTCTCCTCCAGGCACAAATCCTAATGTAGGCTGCAGTGGGCAGCGGGTATGGATCGTGGAGCTGCTCACTCCCACCATGAAAACCCCAGGCCTCTCTCTGGTCTAAAAAGGCTTTCTGGTCCTCCACTCTTGCCGTAGAGAATCCAGCACAGAGCACATTAGCCATGACGAATGTTTTGGACACAGTCAACACAGGCTGAAGCCAGACATTTTCACATCCAAGTAAGTAGCCCAAGAGGCTCCTCGGATGCCCCACAGATGGGTGGCATAGGGAGGGGGAGGGTTTCTAGCTGCAATCTTCTCCTCTGGCCATGGATCTGGTCCCATAGGTAGGGCGGCTAGCCAGGCCTCCAAAGTGCGGGAGGAAGGATTGAGTGTGTCCAGGACATGGCAAGATTTTTTTTTATATATATATATATTTGCTGTTTCATGTGAGGCTTTTTATTAATTGTATTAATTTTTATTTTACGTGGATGGGGGCTTTGCTTGCGTGTATGTCCTGTGCACCACTTGGGTAACTGGTGCCCGCGAAGGCCCAAAGAGGAAGTCAGATCCCCTGACACTGTGTCACAGGTGGCTGTGGACCATCATGTGGGAGCTGGGGATCGAACTCAGGTCTTCTGGGAGAGCTCTTTCTTAACGGCTGAGCCATCTCTCCAGACCACACAGCAAGATTTTAAAATCATGATTCTAATCAGGCATGGAGGCCTGTAATTCTAGCACTTCAGAGGCAGAGGCAAGAGGCCTACCATGGGTTCAAGGTCATCCTAGGTGTCCGGATGGAAGCTCCGCCCCCTCCTCCCTCTCCAAACCCTGCCCCTTTCAGAAAGCCTGTCCAGCAGCAGCTCCTCCCCATCCCCCCAGCAGCTCCAGACCGAGCCTGCAGGGTATTTAAGCTCCAGTCCATAGACCTGCCGTGTGATTTCTCTTCCTTCCCTCCCCTGGGGATCACCCGGGAATGCTTTGCTCCGATCAAACCTGGTCTTATTAATTCAGCTTGATTTGGCTTATTACATCGGTGGAGAAACCCATTACTGGGGGTTCAAAATACTTACCACTAGGCTATAGAGTAAAACACACACACACACACACACACACACACACACACACACACACGAAGTTAGGTAGGTAAGGAAAGAGGGGCGAATTGGGAAGAGCTTGGGTGTGTTTGAATATGATCAAAACACATCATGTGAAATTCTCAAAGGACTAATAATAATAGTTTTAAAATACAGGCGCTGGAGACGGATCAGTGGCTAATAGGACATATCCCACATAACAGGTCTCCAACCACCTGCTAACCCCAGCTCCAGGAACCCAGCACCCTCTACAGACCTCCAGGAGCACCGCCCTCATATGCACACCCTCTACAGACCTCCAGGAGCACCGCCCTCATAGGCACACCCTCTACAGACCTCCAGGAGCACCGCCCTCATAGGCACACCCTCTACAGACCTCCAGGAGCACCGCCCTCATATGCATATCCCCTCAACACCACCGCCACACGCACATAATTAAAAATAAAAAGTAATGCCAGGTGGTGGTGGCCCATGCCTTTAATCCCAGAACTCAGGAGATGGAAAGACAGACGACAGATCTCTGTTAAGTTCAAGACCAGCACAGTCTACCTCGTGAGTTCCAGGCCAGCCTGGGCTACATAGTGAGACTGTGTCCCCCAAAGAGCTGGTTGTTTAACATGCGACATGAAATAAGAAAGAAGGCTATGGGAGCTGGGGGGACACAAGGAGGGAAGCAGGGATGGGAGAGGGGGACATTGACAGTGACAGATTTCCAGGGAAAATGTCACAGTGGAAACCTCGTTCTTTGCAACTTCAGATGAAATGAAATTATGGGACAACTCTTTATCTAGATGGGTCAAGAAGAGAGGTGAATTCAAATGATTAAAGGAAGGAAGGAAGGAGAGAAGTGTCATTACCAGACAGAAAGAAATAAGGAGGATTACAGGGGACCAGATAATGTGTCAGTACTCCAGATAACCTGGATATGCAGAAAGACACAACCTACCAACACCACACAAAACAGAAT
Organism: Peromyscus leucopus; assembly: GCF_004664715.2. NCBI lineage: Eukaryota > Metazoa > Chordata > Mammalia > Rodentia > Cricetidae > Peromyscus > Peromyscus leucopus. The sequence continues at coordinate 62,272,256 of NC_051073.1, forward strand.
CAGGACACCCCCGTGCAGGTGGAGAGTATGCTAATAATTGGGAGATTTGAAACAATGGCCACCAAGAAAACCAGGACCAGATGGCCACACTGCTATGCTTCACTTAGCATTTAAAGAGTTAGTGCCAACCCTTTATACACGCTTCCAAAGACTAGAAGAGAAGGGAACCCCCCAACCCCCACCAAGTGAGCCCTTAAAGCCAGTGTCAGCCCCACACCACAACCAGACAAAGGCATCTCCCAAGAGCTGCAGGCCAGCATCCGTGGAAGTGTGTGCGCCAACATCCTCAGCAAAGTCCAGGCAACCCAAACCCAGACGTCGACGAAGGACAGGAAGGTGAGGCACCCTGGTCAGAGACTCGGCCCAGACGAGCTCACACAGCATTGACTACAGGGACTGCTGTCAGAGACCTGGGCCCAGAAGTTTCTCCCCAGGGCTGCCTATGCCGGGCAAGCCTTTGTGAACACTTCCTTCCAGCCCGTCCAGTGTCCTCTCCCCATAGGGTGTTCAGCCCTTGTCCTCGTCTCCTGTCTGCCCAGAGAGTGGGCAAAGTGGGGCTGTCCATGTGACCAGCCTGCAGCCCCTGTGGCCACCTGACAGAAGAGGAAAGCAGCCCTTAGGGTGGACTGCTAGCCATTCCAAAACGGCTGTCACAGAGGTGATGCATGTTTCGAACTCCTGGATTTTGGAACATTTACAAAAGTCTTACATTGTTGACTAAGCTTTTTCCTCCTGTGGAAAATCCAGCTTCAAAAACGCTCCACCGTCTGAAAGTTCGTGGGTTTCGTTCGGTTTGTTTGCTGTTTTCTGTCGTCTGAGAGTTTGGCGTGGATTGGCTTGGGAGGGGTTTTCTGTTGTTTGGGTTTTTGTTTGGTGTGGGACTTTTTTTTTTTTTTTTTTTTTTTTCATCTTTAGAGACGGGATCTCACTATTTTGCCAAGCTGACCTATCGGTCACAACCCCCCTGCTTTAACCTCTCAGACGCTGGGATTACAGGCATGTCCACCACATCCAACTTCAAACTCTGAATATTTCTACCCTGCTGGATACGATGCTCAAAAAGTTTTCGATTTTTTGAGCATTACCGATTTTGGACTTTTTTATTGAGGGTGCTCAACATATTATATTTCTAGATTTTCTCCAGTAAAAGCAACTGCCTTTTCTGAGCAAGTGATGAGGTACCTCCCATGCACCTGTCCTACACACACACACACACACACACACACACACACACACACACTCACTCACACACTTTCTCACACTCACACACCCATGCACACAAATACAAATTCACACACACACATACTTTCTCACACACACCCATGAACACACAAATACATGTGCACACATACATGTACACTCATACACATTCATGCACTCAGCTTTGTGCCCTTAGGGAATATGATGTTTTTATGCTGTGGATGATTGATTGATAAATAAAACACTGATTGGCCAATAGCCAGGCAGGAAGTATAGGCGGGACAAGGAGAGAGGAGAATTCTGGGAAGTGGAAGGCTGAGGCAAGAGATGCTGCCAGCCGCCATGAGAAGCAGATGTTAAGATACCAGTAAGCCACAGGCCACGTGGCAAGGTATAGATTAATAGAAATGCGTTAATTTAAGATAGCAAGAAGCCTGCCATGGCCATACAGTTTATAAGTAATGTAAGTCTCTCTGTGTTTATTTGGCTGTGGGACTGGCGGGTGAGAGAGATTTGTCCTGACCATGGGCCAGGCAGGACCAGGAAAACATCAGCTACATATTTATGCTGATGCCTCTGCTACTTCAAATGAAAAGTAACAATGCCCATTTGTTCTTTTTCTAATTGGCCACCCGCCACCATTTGTTTTTCCATTAAAAACCCCTTTGGTCCAAGCCACACTTACAAAAAGCTACTTCTTAATGTCTGCATGTTGCCTTGCCAGCATCAAATCTCCATCCCTGTGTCCCAGCTAACTTAGCTTTAGATGAGCCTTGGAATGTCTCCCTGCCTGATGATTTCCCCTGCTGTGTCCATCCCAATGTGTGGCCTGCTCACTGGCATGCGCCTCAGTCTAAGCATCCACATGAGGGCCTCTGGCCTGCCTAAGGCCACCCAAGTCATCAGACCTGTCAGAGCTTCACCTGCAGAGGAAGGGGCTGCTTCCAGGAAAGGCCTCTGGCAGAGGCACAATGCCTACCCACGGTACAAAGTGCTGAGGGCTCCCTGCCATGCACACCCCTCCTGGAAAGGCCACAGAAGTGAGACGCTGCCAGCCCCTGGCCTGGGCACACCGGGAATTCATGAGGCAGAGGCAGGAGGAGACCGGAGCTCTGTAGTTCAGGCTCTCCACCTAGATTGCTGGCACGAGCTCCCCCTCAGAGCCCAGTGTGGTCCTCTGTCAGGTGGGGTCCTTGTCCCCACACTTCCCTCCCCCAGATCAAATTAGGAAGGGGACGAGGAGACGAAGGCCAATGAACAGGCAGAGGCCCTGCCTCATGGAGTCCAAAGGAGTTGACTCGTGCTGGGGCCTCACCTGTCCAAACACGTACAACAGCCCGACGGTGCCTCCCATCTGCCCACCAAGGACGGAGGAGATCATGGAGTAGACGCCACCGCTGCCAATCCCGCCATGCTCCGCGACGCCAATGCCAGACAGCACCGTGATGAGGGCCACGAGGACGACGAAGGACACCAGGAGCAAGCCCAGGAGCACACCTGTGTTTCCCTGCAGCAGAGTGAGGGGGGGGGGTGTCAGATTTAGGAGAGACATCTCACTGGAGCTGTTCCCAGCACGCCTCCACCCACTGGGTTATCCACCGGGGCAGGGGGACCGCAGAGGAGCCAGGAGAAAAGAAGCGCCAGGTACCTCCTGGTTCTCCTCCTGAGCTAAGGCCTGCAGGAAGTTTCAGACAGGTGGAAAGTCCACCCTCAACCCCTAATGACTTCATACCACATGTGGCTAAAGTGAAGGCAACTCAGGAGACTCTCCAGCCGGGCTGGAGAGGTGAGATGCTCCGCAGTTAAGAGCACTTGTGGTTCTTGGAGAAGATCGGGTTCGGTGCCCAGCACCCACGTGGTAGTTCACAGCTATCTGTTGACTCCAGTTCCAGGGAATCCAGGAGACTGATCTCCTGACCCCTCAGGCGCCAGGCATGCATGTGGTGCACATACATGTCGTCAAACACTCCTATACACAAAAGCAAAACTAAAAAGGAGAGATTCACCAGGAGCCTGCAAATCTACCGCGCAGGTGACCTTGACCTCGCGGGATAGGATGTGCTCTCTCCTCCTGCCATCCTCTTACCCACACTAGTCCCTCTGCCTAGAAAGCCCTTTGTTCTCACTCCACTGGCTTGCTGGGTTAACCCCAAAGCAGCCTGAAAGACTCAGTATCCAGGACTTCATCGGCCAGTAGCTGTCGTAGGCACCCTCCCCTGAGCCCTCGGGTACTCACAGCTTAGTGCTTTCTATCACGGTGCTTACTTATCACAGTCTCTAGTCTCTCTGCCCATGTCCCACATGAGAACAGGACACGTTTCCACCCCCCTTCATGCCCGCCGGGCTTCGCACCGCCACACACAAGGTGCTCACTAAATGCTTGCTGAGCAAATAAGCCCACATGCCTGGACACGCATGTTGACATGTACACACACAGACACGTCTCAGTGTGAAAATCAGAAGGAGGGCACAGTGCAAGCCCTCTGCGGGACTGCATGCTTCGTGAGAGCATGGGCAATGGAGACCCCTGGAAGGTGTGCTGAGTGATGGAGAGGAATGAAGGGAGGGCAGAGGGGCCTTAAAATGAGCTGGAGGGGTGCCCTGCAAGTGAGGGGTGCTCGGGCTGCATGGCTGGTCTGGGATGGAGAGGAAGACGGCGGGGAGGCAGGGTCCTTCCTCTCCTGAGCCCCAGCATTTTGCTACCCTGTCCTCACTAATCAGTGGGGTTTTGTAGACACTCAGGAGGATATTTGCGCTCTAACTCTCTTAACTGTGGATCTCACATGGGCCAATTCTGCTTTTCTCTTTCTAGCAACATGGCCCCTGCCCCTATCATCCTGCCACACAGTAGGCCTAGAAGCAAGGCCCTCTGTCCACTGTCCCCTCTGAGGCCACTGGGACAGGCACTGTTCACCTGGCTGTTCACCTGGCTTTGGAGTGACCCCGCCAGTGAGACCCGGCCAACAGGGACAGCTCAGACGACAAGCACAGGCCCTTCAAGGACTCCCTCTCTCTCACAGTTTTGTTTATTCTTTAACGTATTACAGGTATCTTCATCAACTATGTCCAGCTCCTTCAGGGAATAAACCAGAGCAGAAATGAAATGCAGGGCCGAAGATGTAGCTCTCTGACAGAGCGCTTGCCCATTAGGAAGCCTGGGTTCAAGCCCAGCAGGGAAAAACCAACAGAGAAAGAAAACAAAAACTCCACGGGAGGCTCAGGGCTGCACCAGAGCAGAACAAACAGCCGAGGATGCAGCATTAGTCACTACCAGTCACACAAAACCCAGTGTGGAGACCCAAGCCAGGGGAGGGTCCCTCAGGGGACATCTGTCTACAGAGAGCTGGGCGCTGCATGCCAACTGTGTGCAGTGTGAGCAGACCGGAAGGTATTCCTCAACTCTCCCTTCTGCTATTCCACAGCCCCGGGTTGTCTCCTCCTAAAACAGACGATATCTGCTTCATAGCGGTCAGGAAATCTTAAAGTTTAGAGAATCAAACATATTTACCTCGAGTTGCCTGCCGCCTGCCACATAAGGGCTTGATAAGCCTTACTTGCTATATCTTATTTTGCTATAAAATGTTACACGATTGTTATTAATTATTGTTACACAGCTTATGAATACCACACCCTCTGAATGTCCCCACGGCCTAGTCTGGTGCATAAGGGCGGCCGTGAGCTTCCTTCAGAAAGAGAATGCCAACAGCCACGTGTACAAAGCCCAGCTACTGCCAGATGGCAAAGGACGCCGCTGCTGAACTCCTGGGTGTGGTGGCAGTTACCAGCCAGTAGTGGCGAGACCGAGGGTGGAGAAGGGCTGCCAGGAACCAAAGTGCCTGTGTGGCTCCCTCCTCCACTCATGGCACAGCCCCAGCTCCCCAGGACACCGGTGTCCAGGAGCGTGACAGGGGAGTGTTTGCACTATTGACTTTGCTAATATTACACTTTCAGTGAAATCCTACAGAACCATTTCCTTCTTTTGTTCATCCTTGAAACCTGTCTGCATGGGAATAGAAATACCCCGCTCCAAGAACAACCTTGGGTCTTCAGAACAGACCTGTCGCTATAACAGTTCATAAACTATGTCTCCAAGTTGTTTTAGAGCTAATGTTTCTCTATTTAAGAAATGCTTTTGGCATTATATCTATTTCAATTTCATGCAATTCCCTGGATGCTCTGTCTCGTTTTTTGGCATTTCACATTTATCTTTTCTTTTCATGATCAAAAATACGACACCAATAGCAGAGCTGAAAGGTAGAGTTTATTTCAGGACAAAAGGACAGACAAGCTCAAAGATGGCCTGTGACCCCTGCCTCTGGTGTTCCCGTCCTGGTGTGGCCTCTGTCCTGTGTGGACCTGCTTTCCGGGTCTCACAGAAGGGATGGCATATCATTTCCGAGGCTAGGACATTGAAGAGATGCTGGCCGCCATTGCAGGCAAGAGTTTTCTCCTACTCTGTCTGTGGTCTTGGTGGAAGTCTGCAGCCTCGGAAAGAGACAACCCCTGGGTGATCCAGGAGAGACTTCCCATGTGCCTGACCAACAGCACCCCTCAGAGGGGCCTGGAGTACGTGGACCTCAGAACCACAGAATACACAGTGCTGCGTAAGCTGCTGATGTGGGGCAACTCATTACCCAACAATAAACAGTGAATACGACTTACACCTTCACTTTGGGGGTGGAGCTCATTTTAGATAGCCATTTCTTTTTTTTTTTTTTTTTTTTTTTTTTTTTTTTTTTTTGAGACAGGGTTTCTCTGTGTAGCTTGCCTTTCCTGGAACTCACTGGTAGAGCTGCTCGAACTCACAGAGATCACCTGCTCTGCCTCGAGTCTGGATTAAAGGCGCCCCACGCCTAGATAGCCATTTCTTAAACATCAAATAAACAAACAGAGATGGCTAAAGAATGTAGAGCTGTCTTCCTTCCTGACACTGATAACTTCAGAAAAAACAACAACAAAGAGATTTAAGCCGAGGCTTCCCAAGGAGGCCTTCTGCCTCCAGACTACAACAGAAATGCCTCCTAGTGTCTTGTCTTGACTCAGGTCTTCCCTGACATGTACCTCAGGTGTGTGTGTGTCTCCCATTGGCTAATTCTCTGGTGAGCACTTGCAGACAATAGTCTCCCTGACCACTCTCTCCAACCCAATCCAGCCTTCAAGCCTCCTGCAACTCCTCCTCCAGGCAGCTTTCCCAGGCACCTTACATCCACTGCAGGGCTGCCCTCCTGGGGCCTTAACGCTCCGGAGATCTCTCCTAGTGTGAGTCTGCACCACCAGAGGAGCAAAGGCTTGTGTTTCACAATCCCACTGGCAGCATTAGTGTCTGCACACACTAGGCATTACACACTAGGAGTGTAATTCTTAACTGGGTAGTCTTTGGTTCTGGGCAGCCTGTTCGCCCCTTGAAGTCCCCTGTGTGAGAAGATGCGGTGTGAGAGGTCTGGGAACCCAGCTCAGGGCGCACATCTGCAAGGGAAGCTCTGGGATATTTTTGCCCAAGGCATAAGGAGAGGTCCTTTGTGCCCTGTACTGAGGATGAACTACCCATCAGGATCTGGTACAAGAGGGTCTGTCCTGGGTAATAAATCCTGAGAGGTAGGCGCTTGTACCTCCAACCCAGCGGCTCTACGAACAAGGCCAGGAGCAGTATGAGAGGACCATGTTATGGGAGCTGGTGTTTCAGAGGGGCACAAAGTGATGTGACAAACGCTGGGAAGCCCAGAAGGGTCACAAACCAGAGTAAAAACCACCATCTCTCTGATCCTTGCCCTATCTCTATTCCCACTACAATGAGCCCTGACTCCATATAGTCAGGTCCATGCTGAGGCTCTCACTGGGGAGCCTCTGAGGGCCAGGCTCCAGGGACTCGAAAAGCACTGCCAGCCTTGGACTGTGCTTCCTGCTTCTCCTTTCAGGAGAATCTGTGCTTCAGGACTCTGTTCCCTAAGTTGCGGGGTCCAAGATGCTTTTCCACGTCACAGGCCCACCGGAAGTTCCAAGGTCGCCAGCTCATTACTCACCACCAGCCAGCCGGTCCTCAGGAACAGGACAACCCCAAAAATGTTGATCATGCAGGATGTGAACACACCATCCCAGGTCCCAAACAGCACCGGTTCCCACATGAACAACTGGATCTTCCACCAGGGCTGGGGCTGGGCTAGGATGCCCTGCAAAGAAGATCGTGACGTCAGGTGAGCAGCCACGAGAAGGACTGGGGGGCGCCGGGGGAGGGGAGAAGACTGAAGGGGAACAGGAAAGGGGAGGACACCGACCTTTAAAAAAAAAAAAAAAAAAAAAGCAAATTGCCACCCCGGGACTGGGAAGATGGGTCAGTGGGTATTTGTTTGTTGTGGGGCAGACACAGGGAGATGCCAGGAACTCATTAGCTAGCCAGCCTAGCCAGAACAGGCTTTGAGTGTTTCAGTGGGAGACTCTGTCTCAGGTGTGTGTGTGTGTGTGAGCGTGTGTGCGTGTGTGCGCGCGCGCGCACGCGTGTGTGTGTGTGTGTGTGTGTGTGTGTGTGTGTGTGTGTGTGTGTGTGTCTGCATCTGTGGGTAGGGAATGACTCTATAGAGAGATCTCTATTCCCTCTTAGTGGCAGGGCTGTTGCATCCATGTGTAGTTAGTTCAACAAACACCCAGCCTCTTTGCAGGTGAGACCACGTGACTGGGGGTAGGTCGTCAGGAGCAATAGCAGGTTTGGATTGGTGGGTTGGGGCCCAACCAGCTAAGACAGCATCTCTGGCTCCCAGCAGTTTGCACCCCCTTCCATCTTCCAGCCCCAGGAGTGAGGGCAGCTTCTAGCAAAGGCGCCTGCTGATGACGTCATCCTGCTGATGAAGGGCACTTGTCACTCACTCCGTCAGCCCTTTCTGTCACCAGGCTCTTCTGTTCAAAAGACCTGAGTGATTGGTTTCTCTGCCTGATCACTGACATGGTACTTCCCATGCCTCCTTTCTTTCCAAGATCCTGGGGTCCAAAAGGATGCTTTGCCTGCCTAGCTTAGAACCAGAGATAGACGAGTGGTTCCGTGGGTTCTCTGGCCACTCTTTCCAATGCAAAAGTAACAAAAGCATGTCTAAACCCCATGCTAGCTGGTTTCTGTGTCATTTTGACACAAATGGGGAAGAGCCTCAGTTGAGGAAATCCCCCACCCGGTTAGCCCGTGGCAAGCCTTTGGAGTATTTTCTTGAGTGAGGATTGATAGGGGAGGGTCCAGCCCCTGTGGGCAGGTGGTCTAGGGTGCTCTAAGAAACCAAGCTGAGTAAGCCATTAGGAGCAAGTCAGTAAGCTGCATTCCTCGGTGACCTCTGCAGCAGTTCCTGCCCCGACTCCCCTCTGTGACAGACGGTAATGTAACTGTAAACTGTAAAATAAACCGTTTCTCCCCCAATTTTTTTTTTTTTTTTTTTTATTTTCGAGACAGGGTTTCTCTGTGTAGCTTTGTGCCTTTCCTGGAGCTCACTTGGTAGCCCAGGCTGGCCTCGAACTCACAGAGATCCGCCTGGCTCTGCCTCCCGAGTGCTGGGATTAAAGGCGTGCGCCACCACCGCCCGGCTCCAAATTCTTTTGGTCACGGTGTTTTATCACAGCAATAGAAACCTAAGACAAACCCTCAAATGGAAGCCCTTTACTAAAATGACTGAAAGCTATAGGATACTAAAACATACACAAAATCGGCAGCCACTCATCCTGGGAACTGCTCTTGCACAGGCTGAGTCATTCATCTACATTTGGGCATCTGCAGAGTCCCCTGTCCCCTAAAACCATGCCGCAAAGATTAAGGATCCTCGGCAGGACAGGAGAGAGGAAGGTCTCAACCGTGTGTGCAGCCGGTGAGCACATGGGCCTGGAGCGGGCATTTAAAAGCTGCTTCTGACCAACTGCGTTGACTCCTCACTTGGGCCCAGAAGGTAAGAGCGCCTGGCATTTCCGCCTTCACCTTGTGGCTGGCTTCCTTACTGTGGCTCACCGGCTCACCTCACAGGCATGTTAATCACTCAAGGCATGTCTGTCTAGCCTAACCCACACTCTTTCAAGGCTGAAGGCACAGAAGTAACTTACTGTCCTAAATCTCCAGTCACCTTGAATCCCAGCAACAACAGTCCCTCGTAGGGGACCAGATGAAGGTGACTCTCCATAGTGGTGAGGGTACACCCTACAGCAGAAGTGATAGTCTTCTAGCGCCAGACTGTCCAACCAGTGATAGCAACAAAGACGTTTTTGGACCACCCTGCAGAGGCAGGCCACTCCCTGACCAGGACTGCTTATTTAGGCATACTTCTTGCTCCCTCTGCCCCCAAATCTTTCTCTGTTTAAACACAAGACTCACGTCAGTATTCCCAAAGATGGACTTGGAGTCACTGGATCCCTTGTCTCTCAAATGTAGGCAACTGACTAAATCTCTGCTTTTCAACTTTGCTTCTTTAGCTGTATGTCAGGGATGGGCGGCCAAGACTTATGCTGCTGAAACCTAAACTTTGGCCCTAAAAATCCTAGTTACATTATCTACAAACCAAAGAGAAGGCAGAAAAAAGCAAGAAACAGGAGAAAACCTAAGATCCAGAGCCAAAAGGGCCTGACTTTGTGATGGCTGAGAACAAGGACACACCTGTGACCTCAGTCAACGCCAGACAACCACACTGCTTAAACAAAAGAGCCCAAATGTTCCTTCTCCCTACCCCACACTACAGACCACGGAAGGGCCCCCCAGTGAGTCCTGCTCACTAGAGGCGGGGAAGGACAGCGGAGGGACTGAGGGATGTCCTTAGTTAGGGTTCTATTGCTGTGAGGAAACCTGTGACCAAAAAGCAAGTTGGGGAGAAAAGGGTTTATTTGGCTTACACTTCCATACTGCTGTTCATTGAAGGAAGTCAGGACAGGAACTCAAGCAGGGCAGGAACCTGGAGGCAGGAGCTGATGGCAGTGGAGGGGTACTGGTTACCGGCTGCTTCCGCCTGCTTTCTTAAAGAATTAAGGACCGGGCTGGAGAGGTGGTTCAGTGGTTAAGAGCATTGACTGCTCTTCCAGAGGACCTGAGTTCAATTCTCAGCAACCACATGGTCACAAACACCTGAAATAGATCTGGTGCCCTTCTGGCTGCAAGACACATGCATGCAGACAGTATACATAATAAATAAATAAATCTAAAAAAAAAAAAAAGAAAAAAGACAAAGCCAAGGATAGCTCCACCCACGATCGGCTGATCCCTTGGCATTGATCACTAATCGGGAAAATGCCTTACAGCTGGATCGCATGGGGACATTTCCTCAAATGAGGCTCCTTCTCTGATGACTCTCGTTCACGTTGACACACAAAACCAGCCAGAACAAGGGAAGGACAGGGAGGGAGGGAGGGAGGACAGGAGGAGGGAGGGAGGAGGACAGGAGGAGGGAGGACAGGAGGAGGGAGGACAGGAGGAGGGAGGAGGACAGAGGAGGGAGGGAGGACAGGAGAGGAGGGAGGACAGGAGGAGGGAGGGAGGACAGGAGGAGGGAGAACAGGAGGAGGAGGGAGGGGACAGGAGGAGGGAGGGAGGACAGGAGGAGGGAGGAGAAAGGAGGAGGAGGGGGAGGGGGGGAGGGGAGGGGAGGGGGAGGACAGGAGGAGGGGGGGACAGGGAGGGGGAGGGAGGACAGGAGGAGGAGGAGGACAGGAGGAGGGAGGGAGGACAGGAGGGGGGGGGGGGGAGGGGGGGAGCAGGAGGAGGAGGGGACAGGAGGAGGGAGGGAGGACAGGAGGAGGGAGGGAGGACAGGAGGAGGGAGGGAGGACAGGAGGAGGGAGGGAGGACAGGAGGAGGGAGGAGGAGGAGGGGAGGACAGGAGGAGGGAGGAGGAGGACAGGAGGAGGAGGAGGACAGGAGGAGAGGAGGGAGGACAGGAGGAGGGAGGGAGGACAGGAGGAGGGAGGGAGGACAGGAGGAGGGAGGGAGGACAGGAGGAGGGGGGGGGGGGGGGAGGGAGGACAGGAGGAGGGAGGGAGGACAGGAGGAGGGAGGGAGGACAGGAGGAGGAGGGAGGGGGAGGACAGGAGGAGGGAGGGAGGACAGGAGGAGGAAGGGAGGACAGGAGGAGGAGGGAGGACAGGAGGGAGGAGGACAGGAGGAGGGAGGACAGGAGGAGGGAGGGAGGACAGGAGGAGGAAGGGGGGACAGGAGGAGGAGGACAGGAGGAGGAGGAAGAGGAAGGAGACAGGAGGAGGGAGGAAGAGTCTGGATAATGGGCACCAGGCACATGATTGGGGAGGAGGAACTGACAGACTATGGTCTCCAGTGATTTGTCACAGATGCCCAATGGGAGGAGCCTAAGGTTCCCAGCACAAAGAACGATGGACATGGAAGTCCTAAGCATCCCCTCTGATCACTCCTGGTGGTGTTTAAGTAGTGTACTGTACCATGTACACTGTGCACACTTTATGTTAACTGACATTTTTTTTTTTTTTCGAGACAGGGTTTCTCTGTGTAGCTTTGCGCCTTTCCTGGAACTCACTTGGTAGACCAGGCTGGCCTCGAACTCACAGAGATCCGCCTGCCTCTGCCTCCCAAGTGCTGGGATTAAAGGCGTGCGCCACCAATGGTTAACTGACATTTTAACCTGGGGCCGGCAGCTAGCAGAGCTTCCTACACAAGCCCGATGGCTTGAGTTCATTACCTGGTTCCCACAGGGAGAGAAATTGTTTCCTGAAAGTTGACTTCTGATCTCCATGTGTGTGCAATGGCATGTGCGCTCCCCCTTTGCTCTCCCTCTACACACACACACACACACACACACACACACACACACACACACACACTAATATAATACAATTTAATTTTAAAGACATATGAGAGAGGGGAAAAGGAAGAGGCAGGGAGACTGCAAAGGAGGAAAGGAATGAGAGAGGGAGAGAAAGGGAGAAACGGAGGGAGAGAGGGAGGGAGGGATGGGGGGAGGGAGGCTCCCAGAAATAACTGGGGAGTTAATTAGGCCGTGGTGCGGAAGGCCCTGTGAGACTCTGGTCAGCCCCGACTGCCGGTTCTCAGCTCCGCTGACGTCTGTTTATTCATTACTAATTCATCTGTCTTTCACAAACCACAAGTGCGGAAGGAAGCTCAGTGACTGGGGCGTCTGCCACCTGAGACTGTCCTTGAACCACCCAGGGACAGGGCTGGTGAACGCAGGACTGTTAACTAGGATCCCAGTCTCGGAGCTGAGGACACAGCCCAACTTGCTGCCTCTGCATGTACCAGCTTCCTGTCAGGGCCTGCTCCAGATCTATTATTCCTAGAGACAGTAGCCGTCAGCAGTGGAAAGAGTTAACAGTCTGCTTCCAAATCAGTGCTCTGTGCTCCTTTAATCCCCACAGCCCTGGGAGACAGAGCCCTGGGGGTGGTGGGATGGTCCTCTCTAGAGCTGAGGAGACGCCTGGCTGTCTTAAGTCTTCCAGCTGGGGCTCCAACCCAGGCCCGGATGGTGGGACCTGTACTCTACACCACATCACACTCACTTAAAGGCAATGTGTCCTCCTCTTCCCTGAATTTGGGCCCTAACACTCTGGGCGTAACTGTGTCCATCTGGTCTACCCCGTGAATGCCCATGTGACTACTCACTCATCTTTCCACTCAGGAGGCTGTGGAAAGCCTTGACCTCACACTCCAGTACATCACCCGGAAGAGTGCTTTACGTCTACTGCAGGCTCACACTTCAGGACACTTGACCTTGAGAAAGGCGGCAGAACTGCTCTGAAGTGGCTTGGTGACTGAGCCACAGTTGCGTGTTTCAGGATGCGGGGAGGGAGGCTTCCGCCATTTTTAAAAAGTGGTCAAAGGCTATCCGAAGTCTTCCCCCACAGTTACAATTCCAGTGTTCTTAGGGAGAAAGACCCCTTAAAGCCCCGCAAAAGAGGAGGGGAAGGGAGGGGAGGAGGAGGCAGGCAGACAGGCAAAGAGAGAGAATGGGGTGGAGACGCTTAGCATAAAATGCCAATAGGTACCACAGAGGCTCCAGTTAACTCTGCAGAGCCTGTGGAAGCGACACTGCCTCCCAGACGTCCCACAGAAGCACCAGCACCTAGTGCAGCCTCACCACACACGCAATGTCACGCTCCCCACATGCCTGTCCCAGTTACTGTCTAGGAGGGTGTGGTCCAGACCACTAGACCCGCACAGCGGCTGCCGGTTCAGGTATTATGAGGGGCAGAGCCACCGTCGTCTGCAATAGGAACGGATGAACCAAGGGGAGCACACGTCAATGCTCCCCTCACTTCCCTGGAGGAGGAGAGAAAGGATGAGAAAAGAGGCTAGGATGGGAGGCACCAGCTCTGGGGGCGTGTCAGGGGGTGCTCTGATCCCAGTTGTTGGCAACTAACGACTATAGACTGTAGTTGCCCTCAGCAATTCCGAAACCCCAAGACTCCCATTCCCCGGCTCACACGGACACGCAGGCTGAGCAACGGGAAGTGGTAGAGGGACGAGGGCCTGGTGCAGGGTCCCCCCGGAAGCAGATGTGCTGGCGGAGCAGGATGAACGCGTGAGGAACAAGTTTGTCATCCCAGGCTGTTTTTGGGATGCTGTCATAAGCCCATCCGAAACCAGCTCGGGGAGGAAAGAGCTCATTTCAGCTTATACGCTACAGTCCATCATGGAGGAAAAGCCAGCAGGAACTGAAGCAGAGGTCACGGACGAACACTGCTTTCTGGCTTGTTTTCCCTGGCTTGCTCCACTACCTTTCTTACACAGCTCAGACCCAACTGCCAAGGGATGGCACCACCCACGGTGGGCTGAGCCCTCCGACACCAATTCCGAATTGAGAAAAGACCTTACAGACACAGCCCCAGGCCTGCGTGATCCGGGCAATTCTTCAGCTGACGTTCCCTCTGCCCAGGTGACTCTGTGTCAAGATAACAGCTGGAGCTAAACTGTAACATCAATCCCTCAGAAAGAGCACAGAAAAGGATGCTTAGATGTGGGCCCCTCACTCTCCTGAGGACCCTGAGTCCTCTGAGAAGCCAACGGGAGTCCGGTCCCTGGGACGAGTACACCTGGAACTGCTCACTGCCAGAATCGTTCCCAAGCCCCTGGGTCAAGAAGCCAGATTCTGGCTGTCTGCATTAAAGGTCTGTAGCCAACGCTGAGATAACCATGGCTTTCAGTTCTGAGAGGGAGGTACGTGAAAGAGACTCTCCCAATACAAACAGGGAAGTGCTGTCCTCCTGTACCAGCAAGCTGAGCTAAGTAAGACACAACACTCCTGCCAAAGGCGCCACATGAATGCAGGTCCTTGACCCCTTCGTTCCCACAGTCACCTGCCAGGCTTTAATGAACACACCTGAACTGTGAGAGAACACCTTGTCGCTCTTCTGGCAACGGGATGAAAAAGAGACAGGTCAGGGGTGGCTTGAAGCAGGACACACCTTTGCGGTCTTCCCAGAGTCCTCCTGCAGAGACGGAGTGGGTCTCCCTGGATTACATCTCATGCACAGGAACCTGTAGCTCGTTTTCCGGTGGCTTGACTATTTAACTGGCCATCAGAGGATATGCCCAAGCTGCTGCTGACCCGTGATGCAATGGAATGGTTGGAATACTTCATTCCTTGACCCTGGAGCTGAACAGGCGTCAAGGGCTAGATCACAGGGACAGAGAGCTGAGCACCAGGGTTAGGTGACCAAGGAGTTTAGGGGCCATAGGCCACCTAGGGTACCACAACAAGTACAGACAACAACACAGTTGCATCATGGGCAATGTGCGAAGTTTAACTCTCTGGGACGACCGCTGTGAAAGCTTTGTAGAGGGGACATACAACACAGGTGGCCTAAACATCGATAAGGATTTCTTCAACCTCACCAATGATGGATGCACAGCACACTCGGCAGGAGAGGACAAAGAATCCAACGGAGCAATGTCTGGTTCAGGACAAAAATGCCCGACCAAGGCCACTTAAGGGAGGAGGGATTTGTTTTATTGTGTGGTTTCAGCCCATGTTTGCTGGGCCCATGTGCTCAAACAGAGCTTCACAGCAGCCAACATGTGTAGTGGAAGGCAGCTGCCCACATCATGGCTGACCAGTGTGAAAAAGGAAATACAGGAAGAGGCCAGAGCAGGAGATGCAGTCCAAGGACACACCCCCACTGAACTAATTCCTCACAGGCCTCTAGCCGCCCTGAACTCATTTTCACTCAACACAAATCCCTCTCTCCTATTATTTT
Organism: Peromyscus leucopus; assembly: GCF_004664715.2. Taxonomy (NCBI): domain Eukaryota; kingdom Metazoa; phylum Chordata; class Mammalia; order Rodentia; family Cricetidae; genus Peromyscus; species Peromyscus leucopus. Next base: position 62,287,639 of record NC_051073.1, read on the forward strand.
CACCACAACCTACTTCAACATGGCCATATTATGGATCTATCAGAAAATTAATCAGTTGACTAGTTGAGAATACTCATGATCTGTCTCAGGAAATGCCTAATCAATTTACTAATCAATTCTCAATGCAATCAAATTGATAGTCAAAATTAAGCATCTCAGGGCTAATGGTTCACTAGATAAGGAAACATGGTGCCCATGTCGATGACCTGAATTTGATCCCTGGAACCCACAAGGAAGAAAGAGATACCTGATTCCCATGGGGGTTGTCCTCTGACCTCCACATTCATACTGTATACATATACACATGCACACCCACACATTTACACACTATAAATAAATAGATAGATAGATAGATAAATGTGGGCGTTTACCTACCAACCCCACAGTTCCCCAGAGTTTTCTTGAGTGTAAGCAGCAGGAAATATTAGATAGAAGGATTTATTGCGGAGAATCTTGTGGAGATAAACAGATAGAAAATAAAGGATAGCCTTGAAAGGGCCTAGAACATTTTCCAAAGGGCCCTGATTGTCTCTGCCCCAGGGTATTTACAGAGACGCCAAGGGGTGGAGCAAAAGACCTCCTCCCCCAGCACAGCCAAGTGCAGACCATCTCAGACACCTGCACTCAAGCCCTGTGGTCCTAATCATCCTCTATATGGACCTGCTGGGTAAAGCCACGAGGAACCCGAAAACGGGCTCCCACAAATAAATAAATAACCACCTCAGGTTCCAACTAAGGAAAAAAAAGAGAATGCATTCTGTGGGAAAATGGAACTAGAGCTAACAGTTTGACTTTATGTTTTTTAATATATATGTATATGTGTGTGTATATATATGGAGAAAGGTAAGTATTGATGTGATGCGTACAAACTCATCCTCCTTCTCTCCCTCTAAAGGATCTACAAGCAAAGACATTCCTATGGCAAAGGGCATGCCTAGAACTCAGGTCTTCACTTCTGGATACCGTTCTTAAGGAACCAGGGCTCTTTAAAGAAGTTGCCAATGCAAGTTCAGGGAAAACAATTATAGGAAGAATGTACAGTAGCTCCTACCAGAAAGTAATGTACCAGGGTTTTTCTTTTGGGGCCATGAACCAGCTCCCAAATCATGACACGGAGACTTCTTATTAGTTATGAATGCCTGGCTAGCTCAGTCAGTAGAGCATGAGACTTAATCTCAGGGTTGTGGGTTCAAGCCCCACACTGGGTGTCAGACGTAGTATGCTTTTTCTTTGGGGCCACCAACCAGCTCCCAAATCATGACATGGAGAGTTCTTATTAGTTATGAATGCTCAGGCTTGCTTAGGCTCATTTCTGGCTAGTTCTTTTAACTTATATTAACCTGTTTCTCTGTATCTATATTTTGCCTTAGGGCTTTTTATTTTTCTTCTATACATCTCACTTTCACTGCTTCTCATGCCTGGCTTCTGGCCCTGGGTGTGTTCCCCTCTTTCACCCATTTCTCTCTTCTTCTCTCTTGTTCCTAGACTTCTCCTCCTATTTATTCTCTCTGCCCACCAGCCCCGCCTATCCCTCTGCTGCCTAGCTATTGGCCATTCAGCTTTTAATTAGACCAATGAGGTGCCTTAGGCAGGCAAGGTGAAACAAAGGCACCGCATCTTTACATTGTTAAACAAATGCAGCATAAACAAATGTAGCACACAGTTAAAGTAATAGTCCACGGGCATGAACAAATGTAACACATCTTTACACAGTTAAAGTCATAGTCCACAGCATTAACAAATGTAACACATCTTTACCCAGTTAAAGTCATAGTCCACAGCATTAACAAATGTAACACATCTTTGCATAGTTAAATATTCTACATCAAAGTAAGGAGTTGCTTTTTAAAAAGGAGAAAGAGGAAGGAAGGGAGGGAGGAAGGAAGGAAGGGAAACAAGGAAATGTTAATAAAACACAGGAACCAGATTTGAAGGATTCTCACTAGCCATATGTGGCACAGTGATTACCAAATAAATGAAAAATAATAGTAACTCCATAGAATAATAGCAGTAGAATAAAATTTTGGATCCAGGGCTAGGGAGAGAGTCAGAAGGTGAAATACTTGTCATGCAAGTGTGAGGATCTGAGTTCAAGCCCACAGAACTGATGCAAAGCTGGTGATCTCATTGCTGCCGCAGAGAGCTCCCCATGGGAGGCAGAGACAGGAGAATTCTGAAACAGTCAAGGGCTACTCACCTGGCGTTCACAGTGGTGCACAATAAAGTGACCCAGTCCCAAGCAACATGGAAGGCAAGGAGAGACTCACAAGGTTGTTCTCTGACCTTCACATGTGAACCACGGCATGCACATCCCCACATTCACACAGAAACATGAACACATATGAAAAGATGAAGGAAATCTGAAGGCTGGAAAGATGCTGAACAGTTGATAGTCTTGCTTCAACCGCAGAGGACCAATGTTCAGTGCCCAGCATCCTCAAGAGGCACATCTCCAGTGCTTGTAACTGTAGTTCCAGGAGACTCGACACCCTCTTCCGGCCTCTGCAGGCACTGTACACACCTGGTACACACTTGGTACACACACACACACACACACACACACACACACACACAAAAAAAAAACACATGTGCATAAAAAAATAAAAATTTACAAATTAAAAAATGAAAAGTTTGAGTCCATGCAGATAGAAACAAATAAACAAACTGAAATAAACAAGAACCCACCTCCACCCTTTCGTCAGACCCAGTCTTATTATGTAACCGAGGCTGGCCTTGAACATGTAATCCTCCTGCCTCAGCCTCCAGAGTGCTATGCTGGGTTTAGACAGCCCTTTTTTACATTGAAAAACAAACTAAGGTGTGGGGGAGGAATTCATGGAATTAGAAAACTACCATCTGCAGCCGAGAAGCAGTGACAGCCAGTCACAGGACCCACAGACGGCCAGCTCTCCACAGGGCCAAAGCTATGGGTCTCGGAGCAGCTCTCACAACTGGTTTATTGGTTATGAGACTCCACCTGATGTACCAGGTGACATCACCGTGGGACCACAATGCCTGGAGAACACACCCCCACATCAGTGGGGTTCCTGTCAGCGTGCTTGACTCACAAACTAAGCATGAAGGAGCAGGTCACAATCTTCAGAACACTCTACCAAACAACTGAACGCGTATTTAAAGACTGTCACGTTTAGCTGGGCATGGTGACTTGTACCGGTAATCCTGGCACTTGGGAGTCCAAAGCAGGAGGATTGCCATTAGTTTGGGCTACACAGTGAGTCCCAGGCCAGTGGGGACTACAGAGTGAAAACTTGTCTCACAAAAACAAACCAAACAAACAAACAAAAAAACAAAAAAATCAGCCAAGCACAGTCATGCACAGCTTTGATCCCAGCACTTGGGAAGCAGAGGATTTGCTTATGTGGGCTAGTATCTACCAATATTTACCATATTAAGAACTCAAGTTGTTTAAGAATTTATTTAATGTAACAGTTTTTTTCTTAATAAGATAGATGGCTTTAGTGGAAGAACTATTTTGCAACACAAAATCATTTTTTATTGTGAGAAGAAAGACAGTGATAGACACTTTACAAATCTTAATATGCAGCCTGAGAGCAGCCCTGGCTTTTCATATTTTCATATGTATTCTGTACTCAATCTGCTGCAAAATGACATTTTTGAAGTACAAGAGAAGAAGGGGAAAAAACACCCCTAGTTTCTATGTCAGAAACCAAAGACTAATTTGTTACCTCTGATCCATGAGTGGGGGAAAAAATGAGTCAATCAAAAGATAAAAGAAGCCCCCCCAAAGGTGACAAGGGTATAAAAAAATCAAGATAGCAGCGTATGAGCAAGTGAAAAAAAAGAAAGAAATCAAGACTTCAGAGAGCAAAGACATCCAGTCTGTGGGGCCCCTTGGTGATCCAGTCGAGCGCATGCGCACAACCTCACCATAGAAACACCGTTCGCTGGCTTAAAACTTAGAACCAACTATATTAAAGAAGAAAGTGCTCATTACAGTTACAGAAAACACAGACATGTAAACTCAACCACGTCAAAACCACAAGCCAGCCGACGAAACTCAGAAATGAGAGGAGAGCGGGGGACGACGGTCAGCAGGTGTGCCAAGGTCTTATTTTTGGTATCAGGAAGCAATAAGTAAACTGGTAGTAAATTAATAACCCGGAAACTGAGGTATCAGTATTTGATTTCAAGTGCTAATGATCGGCAGCAGAGGAAACAGAGACCAGAAAGCTTGCGGTGGCGGCCCTGGGAAACCACAGGGAAGAAGGGGATTTTGACAGCACGCCCTTGTTTATGCTTAAGGGCTTCTTCCTGCACGCATGAAGTACTTCAATGACAAAAACACTTGGTTTTTATTTCAAGAAAAAACAACTGCATATTAGAAATATTTTAAACAGATCCGGGTTTTTGTTTTTTGTTTGTTTGTTTGGCTTTATTTTGCTGAGCTGATGTCAGTAAATCTGTTTATGGTATTCAGTGGCTGGGTCACAAGGACAATTTCTTCCTTCCAAATCACATTTTAAACGCGTTGCATAAAGTCCTTTGTAAAATGAATGCCTGCTTCCAGGCTTCTGTGCCTTTAAAATGAATTGTAATTTGCTATTGTTTCCCATTATTCGTTAACCAAGAGCCACATAAAATTAAAATGTCTCAAATGAGCCATGACATTGTTTTCTTTGAGTTAAAATCTGTAAATATGGGAATTCATGTTACAGCAAGGACACAATTATTTCCTGCTTACAGAAGGGTGCTAGGTCTCCACAGCCCCTGGCGGGTCAGTAAGCTCTGGCACTTGTACAGCCAGTAACCATGGCGACCACAGGTGTGGTTTACAAGGTGTGGGGGGAGCTAGGAAGAGCATCCCAAATTTTCATATAAATGAGGGGTTGTTTAATCCCTCTATCCCCATTCTTTTTTGTTTGGTTGGTTTTGGTTTTTGCTTGTGGGGAAGAAAAGCTCTGTAAGTTACTTGGCTCAGGGATTTCCTTGTAGTGACAGGCCCTGACTAACACAGGATCTTTCCCCTGAGAAGTGGTAGCTCAACTCACTGTCCTCTCTGGCGTGCATTGCAGGCTGCCTGAGTGCTGCCTCCAAAGACTATTCCTGTAGAACTATCCTGTACCACCGCCACCACACTGCACCTTCTGAATAGGGCGTTAAACCTCCAGACGGGAAAATCTGATATTGATTTGTAGTAGATGTAATTATACTTGACGATTATTGAAGAGCAAAAGGAGATATTCAGTTGAAGTATACTGAGATATGTGTATTTGCTTAGCATAACTCACACTGCTCTATGAATATAGAGCTATAGTGTGTAAGCTACTATCCTGAGGTGTTAGGTCTCAGAAACCCGGGGCAAAGGGCTAATTTAGGTGCCCGCTAACGTATCGAAGCGAATGCTGGCCAGCTCTCCCAGCATCAGGCTGTACCTATGGCTCCTCCCAGCTCAGCACCTGTGGCTCCTCCCAGGCCTTCTTACTCCGCCCCCTACCCTAAACCTCTTCCCTTCCAGGGCTGGGCTTCCGCTTCCCCTCCCTAATCCTGATCGCTATATAAATCAGCCATTCAGGTCTCCTGGCTTCGTGGTCTGGGCCGCGTCTTTTGGTTGGCCGCTCTCTTTTGCTCATCCTTCCCCTCTTTCCTCTTGAGGTTTAGTTTAGCCTGCCAGCCATGTTCAGCCTGGACTCCTCCCGCTGCCTGCTTCCCCCACTGTATCTACAATGAACATCTCCATACTGTAGGAGTAGTCGTGTCCTCCTCCTTTTCTTTCATTTTCATTCATAAAGAGAGATATTTTGGTCAGAAAAAGTATGAAATGAAGCTAAAACTCAGATAGCGCCTCCCCCAGGAAGTCAGACCAGCGCCTAAGCACCACCTAGTGGCACCTCCCTGAAATTACAAGAATAGTACTTCAGCGTCGTTAACATCTAGACTCCCCCTTCCAAACCCCAATCTAACATAGATGACAAAGAGAGCAGTCTCCCCCTGCTTCTGGCCATGGATGAAATGTTCCAAAAGGCAATGCAAATATTTGAAGTAACCCGAGCCGCCACCCATTCACAAGTAGGCAAAATCAAATCCTGCTGGCTATCACGGAGAGCCTGGGCTTAGCCAGGAATGTGCCTTCCATCTGTAAACAAACCTACTCTGAGTCTACAGCCGCAGTCACTAACTCTTGAACACCAAGCCAATATTTCTTTGGACTTAAACTATCCCAGGGCCAGTTACTAGGGAAATAGAGACCACTGCTACAATCCAGAGTCCAGAGAAATTCTTCAGACTGGCCCATTCCAAACTGTTCAATACACCCTGCCTTCCTGTTCCTGCAGAACCCCAGTGGAAGTCTTGGGTCTCTCTCATCCCTGACTTTGGCCACCTGACCAAACCTGGTGTGGACTGGCTAATAGGGACTCAGAAATGAGAGCGGAGAGTTTTCTTTTCGTTTTGTCTTGTTTTTTAATGATACAGCCCAGCACCCATGTGTGGTAGGTAGAATACTGTAACTTGGAGACTGGATCATCCCTGACTGGCATTTTGAAGTCATCACTTGGCTCCAGCCTAGCCCTGACACTCCTTGTTACATGTTTTGGAGTAAGCAATTTGACATCTCTGGGCTTATTCTCTGACATGCTAAGCAAGGGGCTGGGCCGTAGGATCTCTGAGGACCCCCTGACATATTTGCTTTGATTTGCCTCTTGTGCTAGCCAGTTTTTATGTCAACTTGACACAAGCTGGAGTCATCTGAGAGGAGGGAACCTCACTTGAGAAAACGTTTCCATAAAATCAGACATGCCTATAGGGCATTGTCATAATCAGTGATTGATGTGGGAGGGGCCCAGTCCATTGTGGGTGATGCCACCCCTGGGCTGGTGGTCCTGGGTTCTATAAGAAAGCAGGCTGAGCAAGCCATGAGGTGCAAGACAGTGAGGAGCACCCTCCATGGCCTCTGCATCAGCTCCTGCTTCCATGTTCCTGCCTTGACTGACTTACATGATGAACTTGTGAAATACAAGTGTAAGCCAAAGGAACCCTTTCCTCTCCACGTTGTCCTGGGTCACGGTGTTTCATCACGGCGGTAGTCACCCCGACTAAGACATCTCTCTTACCAGCACTACCTTCTGGCTGACCACTGCGCTCTAACTTGACCCGACTTTCTTTCCATTACTGGTCAAGCTAACTTACGTGGACTGGAGAAGACAGAGGGGAAGAGCTGTAAGTCAAGCATTGCTGGGCAAACATCATAAGAGACAAGGGCAGGATGGGGGTGGCGAGGTCCACAGACTGGGACCCCGGCAGGCTCAGACACCGGGGAGCACTTCCTCCCCAGTGCCACGCTGGATCTGACATTCCTGCCTTTGTCCTTTTTCTGCCTGACTTTGCTGTGCTAAATCATGCGTCCATTTGCCAGCTGGTCCTCCTGGTCATGTATACAGCTGCCCCATGGACTAAATGTCGCCTCCCTACCTTAGGGCTATTTCTGGCCACTGTTTACCGAAGGCTTACTATGAACCAAGTCCCATGTGATAATTTACATGAATTTTCTCCTTTGTGTTTCTTAATCGTTAGAAGAGGGCTCGGTCATTATAGCCATTTCAAAGGTGAGGAAACAGGCTCAGTGATGTAAGAAACCTGCCCAAACTCACAGAGGGTAGAGTCAGCATCGAGCCCAGGCTGCTGCACCGTGACCTTGACCACCAGACTGCTAACCCTTAGATCTACAACCCCTTTTCAGTGATTTCATTACACACACACACACACACACACACACACACACACACACACACACTCCTACCCCTATTTAATCCTAAAATACTTAAAGCTAAACCAAGAATCCAGTCCTCCACTTCTCTCCCTAACTCACAGCCCTGGGCTGCTTCCTACTCATGGTGATGAAGAGAAAGGAGGTCAAGACTGAAGGGTTTGCCCAGCACCCCCTAGCCCATCTTTCTACTGGGCTCCGCCTCCTCACACCATTCAGGTCCCAAAGCTCTTCCCAGAATTTCCAAACACCATGGCTGGAGTAAAGGGACATTTACTGAGGGCCAACCACTCCCAGAGTTCAGCTTCAAAGACATTAGCCACCTTGCTACTCTGTCTCCCACAGAGGCCTTGATTTACTGTCTGGGTAGATTTAGTCGTAACTTTGGAGCAGAAGGCACAGACCAGAAAAGATGATATGCCTGCACTTGAAGTGCTCCTCCAGTCCTTGTCCATCAAACCAAAGTAATTGGACCCATCCCAGAATGTGAAGGTCAAGGATATTAAGTGCTTAGAAGAAGAAAGTGCTCACTAATTGGCTATCATCATTTTCTTCCTCTCTCGTCTAGGATGCGTTTCCCAAATTTAACACGTGCCCTAATTCTACCAACACTTCAAGACCCAAAGGCAAATGGCAGCATAGCCAATCCCAGACACACAACCAGCGAGGGTGAGCATTGAGGATGCTCGCGATGCTCCCCTAAAGAAAGAGGATAGACATGACTCATCGCCATGCTATGCAGCAAGTGCAGTGGCCCAGGTACAATGAGAAGGGTAGCTGGTCAGATCTCAGTGGGTCCGATGGCCACAACAAAAAGCTTGAACTGGAAACTGAGGTAAGATAAAGAGGGAGCCTACATTAAAAAAAAAAAAAAAAAGGCTTGCAGCAGAGGAGTCCAATCACAAGCACATACAACATAATAATTTTTTGTATAATAACTAAAAATAAACTCTTTAAAAAGTGATGGATTTCAGTGTCTATACAGTGAACACCAGAGGCATTGGTGCTGGACACTGGATAGTCACTTGATGTTTAGGAGAGAACGTGACACAGAGGCCTTTGCATGTAGTAGAATATTTTAAGGCGTGTTACTTTTGTTTGTGTTACACTTGTTTAACTGTGAAGCTGTGTGACTGTGCCTGTGTAAAACACCTGATGGTCTAATAAAGAGCTGAACGGCCAATAGTGAGGCAGGAGAAAGAACAGGCGGGGCTGGCAGGCAGGGAGGAGAATCTGAAAGGGGGATCAAAGAGCAAGCAGCCAGAGAAGGAGGAGGACTTCAGGGCCACCCACCCAGCTACACAGCCAGTCACTGAGTAAGAAACAAAGAAAAATATTTGGGAATAGAAAGGAAAAAGTCCGGAGTCAAAAGGTAGTTGAGATAGTTTAAATTAAGGAAAGCTGGCAAGAAATTGGCCAAGCTAAGGCCAGGTATTTATAACTAAGAATAACCCTCCATTTGTGTATTTATTTGGGAGCTGGGTGTCAGGCTCCCCAAAAAAAGAGCAGAAATAAACAACATTTTTGCATTCCAATGTGGGCTGTATTTCCATATAGCCTGAGAAGCTATGAAAAAAAAAAAAAAAAAAAAGACACGGCTCCTTTAAGAGGTACTGCTGCTAAGTAAAAAAAATGGCAGGCTAAGTACAAACTGCCTGTGGCAGCACCGGACTGGCTTCCCCAGCTAGGAAGGTTGGATGCAGTTTTCAGTCATGAATCTCTGGGCGGTGCCGGGCTTTAGGTTTGGCTTTCCCAACTCGAGAAGCAGGCGGAGCCAGCGGAGAGCCATGTGGAGAATCCAGGTGTGGGTTAGCGGTTTAAAAGTCTGCTCCTGTGGTCAAAAAAGACTAGAGATGCGAAGTAAAAGAGGTCCAGACAGACAAACCTCTAAGCAGGTCACAGTGTGTTTAACAATGTGTGTTGGCTTAAGAAAAGGAAAGGGGGGCTGGAGGGTTAAGACTGCTCTTCCAGAGGTCCTGAGTTCAATTTCCAGCAACCACATGGTGGCTCACAACCATCTGTAATGAGATCTGGTGCCCTCTTCTGGCCTGCAGGGACATATGCAGGAAGAACACTGTATACACAATAAATAAATAAATAAATAAATAAATAAATAAATAAATAAATAAATAATTCCATTCTTTAAAAAAAGGCGAAGTATATCATAGGAAAAAAAATGAATAGTTTATAAAATAAATTCTTTAAAGAGAGAGTAAAAGAAAAAAGCCACGTAAGGTGGGAAATACACCGGTAGTCTGGATCCTGTCTGTGTTGACTCTGAATTTTTTGACTGCTGAGAAGCAAAAGACAGCTGTCAGGACATACAGGAAAAAAGACTGTTGAACTTTGCCGAAACAAGGCAGGACAGTCCTTCAAAATTCCTGCTTCACAGAAGAGTCTGTCAGGCATTCTGCAGGACACAGAGAAAAGCGACTGATGAACTTTGCCAATACGAGGCAGGACAGTCCTTCAAATTTCCTGCTTCACTGAGAAGTCTGTCAAATACTAGGGGCCTGTAGGCTGGAGATGGATGCCCCAATGTTGCAGAAGGAGCTCTGGGTGAACAGAATTCCACCTTAACCTTTGAATCTTGAGTTCTTTAGAGGGAGAGAGGTTTCGTTAAGTTCCCTTTGTAGCTTTGTGAGAGTTGGAGCATGAGGAAACAGATTTCCCTCGGCCCTTGCGGCCTAATCGCTGCTGGCAGCGGAGGATTTGTGGTTACTGACTCAGAGAGCTGTGGCTTCAAAGGCAGCAACCGTTTACATAAAGGGCAACATTTGCACACCTTCTGAAAGTGGACGTTCTCCTTGGAAACTGGAGCTGACTGGCTTGGCACCATCACTGCCTTTTGTTGGTTCGTTTGGCCAGTCAACTGACGTTCACTGTCCACTTAGATGCCAGGCGGGGCTCAGGTACTGGGAGGGTTCCAATGAGAACCAGTCTAGTGAGAAAGGATCAGCTAAGACCAGAGGAAGACACAGCACTGGGGTGTGGCGTGGTCTGCCTGGGAGGTAGAGGAGAGGGAGATGCTGGAGATTCAGACCACACCAGGCCGCGCAGGCGTGAGTAAAGGACTCCCGACTTCGTGGTGGATATAGGGAGCCACTGAAGGTTTTCAACAGGGGAGAGAGGACCAGAGCTCACCCGATCATATCCCCTCAGACAGAACCGGGTTGTCTTCTTCGTTCATCCTGTTAGACTCCTTGAGACCACCTGTTTCCTACCTGGGACTCTTCTTCATGATCAACACAGTGCTTATTAAGAATAAACCATAGGGGATGGAGAGATGGCTCAGCAGTTAAGAGCACAGGCTGCCCTTCCAGAGGTCCTGAGTTCAATTCCCAGTAACCACATGGAGGCTCACAACCATCTGTAATGAGATCTGGTGCCCTCTTCTAGCTATAGGCATACATGCAGACACTGTATATATAATAAATATATAAATATTTGACAACAACAAAGGATAGACCATAAACAAATGTTGAGAGTATGTAGTCACACACACACACACACACACACACACACACACACACACACACGCTTTTAAAATATGGTATTGCTATGTAGCCCAGGCTGAATTTGAGCTCAAAAATCATCCTGCCTTAGTCTCCAAAGTGCTTGGATTATAGGACTGAGGCCACACCTGGCACATACTGGGTCTTATTACCCGAAGAACACACAGGGGAACTATGTGAGAGACTGGTCAAAGCCAACACATATGTGACCCTGGACAAAGGAAGCTCTCTGAGGGTCAGTGACAGGACTCAGTGGGTAAAAGAGCAGCTGCCGACCCGGACCCTGACTTCTGCCAGCTGTCCCCTGACCTCCACACTCACGCAGTGGCATGTGCACACACAAATAAATAGATACAGTGTAATGTAAAAAAAAAAAAAAGAAGCCGGGCGGTGGTGGCGCACACGCCTTTAATCCCAGCACTTGGGAGGCAGAGGCAGGCGGATCTCTGTGAGTTCGAGGCCAGCCTGGGCTACCAAGTGAGTCCCAGGAAAGGCGCAAAGCTGCACAGAGAAACCCTGTCTCGAAAAACCAATAAATAAATAAATAAAAATAAAAATAAAAAGAAGCTCGCTTAGGGTCCCCCAAGCATACCAAGAACATGGCCCCAAGCCCCTTGCCCAGGAATCGACAGCTCTAGCCAAGAGTAATTATCTTGCTGTGTTTCGTTTGGTCTTTTTGCTGTGGGATGCACTGAGCAAGTACTGTACCCCTGAGCTACACCCCAGCCTGTGATGAAGTACCCTCTAAGTTCCTAGTCATTCATGTCCAAGCAGCCTGACCACTCCCAGGGCCGTGTGCCAAGGCCAGGGGAATAAATTCTGCGCGCCCCATGAGGGAGAGGAGTAGTATGTTTTACTGAGCATTTACTGCCTGCCTGTCACCAGGCAGCTTTCCATCACACACACCTGCGCATATGACAAGGGGGTGAACAGTTTGGACTCCCCTACCACCTCCTGACTTTGGGCTCCAGACCCCGCTCTTGCTATCTGCAGAGGCTCTGAGTTGATTCTCCCCTTCCGAAGGGCTTATTCCCTCTGGGAATGCAGGAAAACCTCCCGCCTCACTACAAAGCATTAGTGAAATCCAAGGGCAATGAACCGCCAGGGTGAGTGAACACAGCTGGCAGAGATCTTATCAGCACCTGGGTATGGGCTTTCGTTTCTTAAGGGATCAGTCCTTCAATTCCATATCGACCACACGCTGAATATTTACTATAACTAATAACCAGCAGGAAGGGCTTAAGAGAAACAAACAAACCAGCAGACGACATCAGGGAGCCCAGAACCCCTCTGACTTCAGTAGACGAGCTCTTCCCAGAAATCAACTTATTTTCTCACATCGGTCTGATTCGATATTAAAAGGAGTTCACAACATCTGAGTCTGCTCCATTCCAGGAAGATGCCCCATGACAAGGTGGAGGATGGAGGACCAAGAGCATTTACAAACAATGCCACAGAAGACTTTCTGCACATGGTTAAAGGTTGCCCATAGTATTTTCTCGACGCCTAAGTAAACTTCTGAGATTTGAAAATCTTGCACTGCCCCCTCTGCTCCTGGCCTGATGGCACCTGGCTCACACGCCTCGGGCAGCTCCATCACCATCCCTACCCCAGGCTTACCTGCTGGGCTGCTTCATGAAAGAGTTCCTGTGGAGACCTCTGGGCCATTCTCCAGGAAGTGAGGTCCTGATACTCTAGGTGGGGGGACCACCTGGAAAGCAAACATCACTCTTGGTCAGGCCAGCTCCTCCCTCCCTTGCGGCTTCTCCTCTGTCCAGTCTTCCTTTGCACTAAGTAAGACCCTGAGTGAAGCAGAAACCTTGTTCTGACCCCATCTAGGGACTCCGTCCCCAATGGCCCTTTGGTACCTCAATCCTGATCCAGAGCCCACCTGCTCATTTCCTGCTGTACCAAAGCCACAGGAACCCCTACAACTCCCGGCTCCTAGAACTCCTGAAATATGGGGCGGGGGACGGGGATGGGGTGGAGGGTGACTGTCCAGCCGCCCAGCCCTTAAAGACACAGCCCCACACTCCATTCCCAATGCCTAGGGAACACGTTGTCCAGAGCAAAGGGCATGGCGGTCTCGCTGGAACCCGTGCTGGTGGTGAGTGAAGGTGGAATGGACCCTAGGCAGAGGGGGAGAGGGAAGACTGGAGGGTGTCTTGAGAGTCCCCCGGAGCCTGGCCAGCACAGGGCAGCTGAGAAAAAGATGCCCGGACAGCGCAGTTCTGGCCCACCAGAGGAGTCGGCCCTGGCTTTCCTGGGGGAACCTGTCCTTTGGAAGAAGAAGAAAAGGAGCGAGAGAGAAGGGCGGAGGGGACCCTGCTCCCCCATCCTGCGGGGAGAAGATTCCAGAGCGAATGAAGGGAGAGGAACTGGGCAAGATTCCCGTCCAAGGGCTGGGTGTGGGACGCATCACCCCAAGAAGAGCTGAGGGCTGCGGGGTGAGGCTTTGGGGGCCAGGGTCAGGTCCTCACGACCCCGGCCGCACTTGCCCTCCGCAGAGCTGCACCCGAGCCCTCACCTGCTCCGGCCCGGGCTCCCGCGGCCCCGCCCGCCCCACCCCGCCCCGCCACGTGGCCGCGCTCCGGGTCACCTGCCCTGCGGCTCACGGACCCCGCCCCAGCGCCCCCGCACAGCATCTGGACCGGTGACCCGGGCCCCGGGCACCACCTGTCCTGAAGGGCGGCGGTTCAGCCAGGTGTCACCGAACAGGCAGGGAACGGAGCTTCTAGGGACAAGAAAGCGCCCCAGGCATGCTTGAGAGGCAGGGGGATGACCCTCACCACTTCAGTAAGGACCCCCCCGCCCCGAACTGCCTTCCCTAGGGGTGAAATAAGGTTTCCAGGGCCTGGGGGTGCAGTGGGGAGAGGGGAATTAACCTACAGAGAGATTAAATCATCTCCATTTTCAAGCTGGCACAGTTCCGAAACCTTAAATAACTTGCGAGGCTTCCATGTGGGCTTCTGAGCAACGGGAGGGCAGCTGGGAGTACTTCCCACGCCCACAAGCCTTTGTGTGAAACACCTAAAAATAGAGGCTGTTCTTTTAAAACAAAGAGAAGGCAGAGCCCCGGGAACGCTGGCGGCGCCCTATCCTCTCTTTGCTGCCCCAGCGAAGTTGGTGCTGCGAAGGTGTCTTACGTAAAGTTTGCCGTCTGATCCATTTTTCACCGCACCGTTCGGCGTGGTTCATCTCGCTCACCGCGTTGCGCAAGGAGCCAGCGCCGCTCCGTCCAAAGCCCTTTCCATCACCCCCATACAGAAAAGGCGCGCTCCCCCGCCCCCACCCACTTCCTATCTTTTTGTCTCCTCTCGATATAGCCAGCCTCTAAATAGCATAGGACAATATTTATCATTTTGTTCCTGGCTCGCCACACTTGAGCGCCAAGTCCCCAACGTCCATTCTCGGCTGTGAGCATCCGCGGCACCGCACTGCAGGAAACTAGGTTTTCATGTGTTGGTGGGGTTTCGTTTTCACTTTGGGCTTCCCAGTGCCGGGAGTGGAATCCAGAGCTTTGTCCCCGGCTAGGCTTCTCTGCTACCCCTGAGCTTTATCCCCAGCTTGCAGAGGAGTTTTCATAACCCATGTCTGCCAGAAGCAAGACCCGCCACTTCCCCTCGAAGGAATCACAGATTAGCCGTCTGTGAGAAGACGATGGACAGACAGACAGACAGGATGGTATACTGCTAGATCCACCACACATGGCCATCTGGTCACCTGCCCAGCCAGTAAAGCTTTCTTCCTTCCTCACTTTTTTTTTTTTACTTTAACTAGGTTCCTGTTTGCTGCCAACTTTGGGGGGGGGGGAAGCCTCCTGCTGAGCATCTACCTGAACTTTGGGAAATCCACATTCAAGTTCACCTCAGCCTGAGTTTACAACCTGGGAAACGGAAACGCACCTCTCTTTATAACCACTACTTCCTGCGGTTAACCCTTTTCTAAATAAAGGAGAATTGCTTCCTTCAAAGCTTGTTAAGTGTCTTCTAAACCTTAGAACACGTGTGTTCATGTCATTTAAGGCTAAGTAGAGAAACTCAGTTGTTTGCAAACAAAAAAAAATAGTATGCCCTGCTTGATGTCAACTTAATTTATAAAAGAAAAAAAAAAGAAAAGAAAAGAAAAACCACCCTTAAAAAACCTTCCTGTGCCCAAAAATGGTATCTTACATAGTCTTAGAATAAAAGAAAAATCTCCATTTCTAAGCTGTCACCCTATGTGACCTACTAGAAGGGTGTTCGCTGCATCATTTGCTTGTCATAGTTGAAAACGTGAGAGCCTAAAACGCATTAGCAGAAGACTGGTTACTTTAGGACGGAGCCACACGAGGTCAGCCAATGTTTTGTGTCAGGTGGTTTTCGGTGTGCTGACACTGAGCCCTGCCTGTCATATAACCAATAAAAATGTAGGACAATGTGAGTGGTGTGCTATACTCCACGTCTCTATGCGTATCATTTGCACACAAAACACCATCAATCTATTGTGTTTCTCTCTCCAGTGAGGAGCCAAGATAGTGATGTAGGAGAGGAAACCCGCTTTGATAGATACATCTGGATTTTTATTGACTTTTTTCCCTTACAATAAGTACATGTCACTTTAGAATCTGAAGCGGAAACGACTAAGAAAGTTAGAAAGACAAATAATGTGGGGCCGATGGTATTTTCCCAAGATGGCTGCACTAACACATCCCCTCACATCTGCTTTTCTTAAAATAGGAAATGAGATTCCCCGAGGAGATGGACCTCCGTTTGTTCTCATGACCCGAGTGGGCTTTCACAAGTGCCTCGGCCGGCAAACGAAATGGAAGAAGTAACGCTGTTGGGGTTCACAGGCCAAAACACAAAGGCAACAGGTGTTCATCTGGCCCTGAGACTCCGCGTTGTGAGGTGTGCGGAGAGATGGTCCAGGACATGGCCAGGATTAACCGACTGTGAGTGAAGCAGGCCTTTAAGTGATTCCAGCCCCCGGCAGATGGGTCCCAGGCGGTGGAGAGCAAGCTGTGCTTGTTCTGAATTCCTGACTTACAGACTGAATAAAAGATAGTGGCTGCTCGAAGCAAATCAGTTTTTGGTTGGTTGGTTGGTTTTTGGTTTTTCGAGACAGGGTTTCTCTGTGTAGCTTTGCACCTTTCCTGGGACTCACTTGGTAGCCCAGGCTGGCCTCAAACTCACAGAGATCCGCCTGCCCCTGCCTCCCCAGTGCTGGGATTAAAGGCGTGCGACACCACCGTCCGGTGCAAATCAGTTTGGGAGTAATTTGTCACATAGCAATAGAGAGCAAACACATAAAAATTCCAACCATGATAAAAGTGACCTCCCCACAAAAAAATACTTCCTTTCCGTTTTGCTGTTTGGATTCACTGTTATTCCAGCCACAGCCAGTTATGTAAACACACAATACGGCTACTGAACTCTTTTTCTTCAACTGAGTAACAACCCAAGCTCCAGTGGACCAGTGCCGGAGTGAGGCTGTAGCTCTGTGCCTTTCACCCAGCCGAGCTGTGTGTAGAAGCCCCGTTCATTTCCTTCCTTCCAGAGGCTGCCGCGGAGAGCTGCCCTCTGCATGAAGGCTGGCAAAGAAGTCATGGCTTAGAGCAGAGGGTTGGTTCTCAGCCTGGGGGTCTCGACCCCCTTGGAGTCCAACAACATTTTCACAGGAGTTACCTAAGACCATTGGAAAACACAGGTATTTATTTACATTACAGTTATGGGGTAGAAACAAAAATAATTTTATGGTTTGGGGGGGTCACCATAATATGAGGAACTGTTTTAAAAGGTCACAGCGTTAGGAAGGTTGAGAAGATAACTTCTTTTATCTGAAAGTCTGAAGCGGGGGAGTCGGGGGAGAATCGGAGCCTGGGCAGAGTAAAGCAGAACAGAAATGTGAAAGCAGGCTGAAAACGTTCAACAGTGATGTCAGGATGTGTGTGCACTGTCAGGATGTGTGTGTACAAAAACATATTTCATGGTCTGGACTCCAGCGCCAGAGGCCAACCGCCTCAAGGAGGGATTGGCTGGACTGGCATGTGCTTCCCAATCCCCGGCTGTCCTCCACATCTAGGAGTGGGTTCAGAACACCCCACCTGGGGACCTGCCCCGTGGACTCTGACCTCCTCACTTGACAGGTCTAAGGTGGAGCTGGGCACATTGACATTTCCTTTAAACTCCTCCACGGCCAGTGGACAGTCATCTCTGAAAATCATGGAATTCTAGTCCGACAGTTTTTTTCTTTATCCAAAATACCACTCTACAGGGCTGTCTTCCTCTAGGTACATTTTTAAAAATTTAGTGTTTTTCATTTTCTGTAGGTGTGGGTCTGTGTGCACATCTGTGCACACGAGGGCAAGTGCCCGCAGAGACCAGAGGTGTCAGATGCCCTGGAGCTGGAGTTACAGACAGTTGTGAACCGCCTGATGTGGGTGCTGGGAACTGAACTCAGGTCCTTTGGAAGGGCAGCAAATGTTCTTCACCAGCGAGCCATCTCTCCAGCCCTCTTATTAAAACTTTAATGGCCAGAAAGATTGCAAATGTTGTCCCCGAGAGAGGCAATGGTAATATTTAGCTGGTCATTGAAATATATTTTCTAAAGTTTAAAGTTCTGGTTTTTTTTTTTTTTATATTTACTTGGGAGTATGTGCATGCCTGCTTGTGTGTGTGTGTGCGTGCGTGCGTGCGTGCGTGCGTGTGTGTGTGTGTGTGTGTGTGTGTGTGTGAACATGTGTGCATGAACCCTTGAAGGTGAGAAGGGTCCCCTGAAGCTGAAGTTAGGTGGTTGTGGGCCTCCTGACGTAGGCGTTAGGAACCAAACCCAGGTCCTCTGCAGGAGCAGTACATGCTCTTCACTGCCATCTGTCTAGTCCTGCATTGGTGGTTTCTGACACAAGGTCTTACTCGGAATAGTCAGGTTGACCTAGAACTCAATATGTAGCCTAGACTGACCTCAAAACTTTCAGCAATTCTCCTGCCTCGTTTGGGATTGCAGGTGTGCGTCACCCTGCCTGGCTCCTTTCTGGGTTTTGAATTGTGCTTCAAAGTCCTGGGTAAGCCCAAGGGAGGGACGCCTGTCAGAAGCACTATGGGGCATTCCTGGACGTGGGACACAGAAGCTCCTGGGTCTTAGAGGGGTAGAGGCAGGACCCTAGGGAGAATGGAATCCTGCTTGGCTTCCTGGGCAGGGCTGACTACAGAGGGCAGGTCCATCTCTCAGGTGTCCCCGCTCCTGTCCGGCTGGTTTCTCCTCCAGGATCTAAGGCATTTGTTGACTCTGGGAGTTTGCCTTGCAACAAGAGAAAGTCATTCTCCTGGTGCCAGCCACCTGCCACCTGTCACAGGCCAGGACCTGGAAGCTTGAGAAAGCAGCATACGCAGAGGTCCTGTTTGTTTTATGACGACAGTGGCGGCCTTTCCGGACTGCAACGGCACTGATTGGCATTCTGTTATCTCCTTAAAGGTCACACGCAGAGGCCCCAATGGCAGACCGTTGAGAGAGTAGATGAGCAAAGTCAGGCCTGGACCAGAGCCTGACTCTTTTTACCATGACCTTGCCCAAGGTCCTTAATGTATTCAAGGCCCAGGCTCCTCACGCCTTACACAGAGTTCATACTAACACCTGCCACGCCAACCTGCAAGAGTTATGGACCATTTTGCTGGGGATTGAAAACGGCCCAGGAGCAGTGTGGTCTGTTGTTTTATACCTCCGTACACCTCCTTTCATTTTGAAAACCAGACCACCTAATGCTGCCATCCCAGAACCTGGGCTTTGCACCTTGTAGGGGATCTCTTTGCACCCTCACTACCTCTAGTCCTTCTCAGGCACACCCATCAAATACCTGTGCATGGCTGACCACTGGGGTCAACACGGAACAGACACAGGAGCAAAACCTCTCTGAACAGGTGAAGAAGACAGACATTACTCAAATTCTCCTACTGATGAGCACAGCATTGTAGATAGCAGACCAGGTTAGGAAAACATACATGGTGGTGAGAACTCAGTCATAGTTAAAGTGATCTCATCAGTCAAATCAGGATAAGCTCTTCTGAGGATCCAAAGACAGGGTGGAGAGGGGAGTTTTAGCAGAGCGTGGAGAGAAGGCACTGTAGCATGAGGGACCGTGACCAAGCACTGAGAACCTTCGGGAAGGCAGAGAGTCCCGAGGCCTTCGTGGGGAAGGATGGTACCGGGAAGCAGACGTCTGTGCAGGACCAAGGCCAGGAGCGCAGTTGGCCCAGACAGCTGTGGAGCTTCTGAAAGGATTTCACATGGCCCATCGAAGGTAAGGACTGGAGGCCAGTGTGGGAAACTTGCAGGAAGCCAGGAAAACCTGGGATGGTTGGGCTATGGTGTTGGTAAAGGGAAGAGGGTTCCCAAAGGGTTGGAGTAGCATTCCCAAGCCTGTTCTCACCCTGAGTGACTATAGGGTACAAAGCATCTCGACCAAATCCCCAGCTTCCGCTTCTGCCTTTGTCCCTGTGCAGCTGGGAAGGGGCTGGGACCACTAGGCCATTGATGGAGCCCTGGCCGTCCTAGTCTATTCACTCTGAAGCTGCTCTGCTCAGCCTGAGGGGGCAAACCTCAGTCTTTTTGTCCTGCCCTGCTCCCCTGTCCCTTTTCACATTGAAGTTTGGGAAATAGTTCCAACATGTCTTTAAGACGGTCCCTCATTTCCCAGTAACCTTGGATTCTGTCTTCTTTTTTTTTTTTTTGCAACAGGGTCTCACTATGGTGTCCAGGCTGGCCTTGAACACAAGGTCATTAGCCTCAGCCTCAAGAATGCTGCTGGGATTACAGGTATATTCCACCTCTTTCTGACCCTGGATTCTCGAATCTCCTTTGGGAATCCTGTGTATAGAAGGTTGTATTAAGTGGAGAATTCCACCCAATCATGGCCTCATTAATGCCACTTCTGATTAATTCAAACAGTACCCTTAATACCTTTAAGGGTATTCTACCATGTAAAACATGTCATCAATTACTGACGCATGCTTATGGGAGGCAGTTTAAGGCTGTGAACTAAATACCTTTGAGCAGCTTACAAACTAACCCATGTGTTGTGGGATATTACTTTTGTTTATGTTGCATTTGTTTAACTCTGTGAAGCTGTGCTACTGTGCCTGTCTAAAACACCTGATGGTCTAATGAAGAACTTAACAGCCAATAGCAAGGCAGGAGAAAGGATAGGCAGGGCTGGCAGGCAGAGAGAATATATAGAAGGAAAAATCTGAAAGGGGAGGTAGCCAGAGAAAGAGGAGGACTCCAGGGTCCAGCCACCCAGCTACAAAGCAAGCCACGGAGTAAGAGTAAGATTTACAGAAGAGAACAGGAAAAGCCCAGAGGCAAAAGGTAGACGGAATAATTTAAGAAAAGCTGGCAAGGAACAAGCCAAGCTAAGGTCAGGCATTCATAATTAAGACTAAGCCTCTGTGTATGACTTATTTGGGAACTGGGCGGCAGGCCCCCCAAAGTAAAGACCAAAGACCCAACCAACAACACCATGGGTCCCCGATCTCTCAGTGAGAGGTTAATAATTTGCATTTTATTTACTATCATTTAAGCACACACGAGTTAACCTTAATGAGGCAGGGCATTCTATAGCTTAACTTGGTTCTTTAGCATGTTCCTGTGACAGCACATACATGATTGTTCCACCAAGTAAAAACAAAGGAGCTAGCAAGAGTTGGGAAGTGGGGATGAGATGATGAAAGGCTCAACTAAGAAGTTAGAAAAAGCAAGAAAAACCCACTTCCAAACAGATGTGAGCAATCGCAGACTTCCACTTTGATTTATTCCCTTACTTTTAGAGAGTGTTTTTGCTTTTTGTTCCTTCAATGTTGCCATACAAAGCAGTGTTCAGCCTGCCTCTAAGGGGGCTGGAAAAATGGCTCACTGGTTAAAAGCATACACTGCCCTTGCAGAGGACTTTCGTTCCTAGAACTCAGGTTGGGCAGCTTACAACTACCTGTCACTTGAGTTTCAAAGGGATCCGACACCTTCTGGCTTCTACCGGGCACCTGTACGCACGTGCACATACCCCCCAACATACACACAGACCCCTGCAGCAAATGAACTCTCTCCAGCTTCAGAATCACTCCTACTTTGAGCTTTTCAATCTGTTCCTGAAGTAGCGTCCTGACAACCCTGTAAACACACTTGCTGGCAAACACAAATTGTAACCACTGTTCTCCCTCCAGACATTAACACCACTTCTACCCACCTTGTGGGCTAGTTCCTTTTTCATTGGTCAACTGAATACATTCTATCTCCAATCTTCTGAGAGACGTGGAGTATACAAAATACTTGGGACAAGATGTACTTGGAATATTTTCGTAACTATAATGAAGCATCTTTTAGTGTGCCTGTATCTTGTCAGCAATCCATCAGTAAGGTATTGGAAATTTCCATTTCTAAGACATTAGGGCTCAAAGTCTTGGATGTGGGGACGTTTCTTTATGGATTGAAGTTGTTCAACTTGTGTGATCTTCCAGCCAGAAATTCCTAATGCCATGCTTCACATGAAGCGAGGCAACCAGCATTTGCCCAGTTAGGGTCTTGCTTGTCTTTCTCACACATAAATCTAATCTATTCACCTCATTATAGTTTACATATTTTGGCCTCAAATAATTTGATGGTAAAACACACAGGTTGTCAACTGTGTAGATGGAAGCCGTTGAGGATTAGAAAAGGTCACCGGCTTCAACAAGGTCATTTAGGAAGATTGAGGACAACCAGTCCAAGTCCTTTGACTGTAAGACCCGCCTGCTTCCTTTTGCCCACACAGCCTGGAGATGGTCACCAAACCACATCCCGGTCTCACCATGGTCCTTAACAAGACACACCCTTGCTTCATTTAAAGCCGCCCCACCACCACTGCTCATGCTGTCGGCAAGTCTTTCCTGAACAGTATGATTTTCTCTATGTTCCCCTCATGATTTGGACACCAACATCCACTCTCAAACCAAGAGGCCCAACTGGATAAAACACACACCCCCAGTTCGCCCTGTCATCTGAGAGCTCCTGAATCGTCCTGACTGCATTGCTGTGTCCTTTGCCTTTTATTCTGTGCTCTAGCCTGGCAGAGCAGTTTGCCTAAGCGATGGTCTGTCTTGCAGCTCCCACACACAAAGGGAGATCGCCACACGGGAGGTTTGAGTTGAGCCGCTCAAAGACTTTGGAGTGGGAGAGTGCTGTAAACACCACCTTAGTCTGGAAGGAACCTGCAGCAGTGTGTGAGCACAGAACATTCAACATATTAACACCTTTCCATGGAGGCCTTGGCTGTTAGGATCCCCAGCACTGGCTTTCCGAGTCCTAGGGTAAGAGGTGATCCTCTGGATAGCTTCCCTCATTTGTAAATCCATACAGCATTCATTGATTACCCAGACCCATAACAGGCCAGTTCCCTCAGACTATTTCAGCAGCCGCACACTCCAGTCTTGAATGCTACCCACAAATCTGGTCATTTCCATTGGGGGTAACTTTTTGACAATGTTCTGTTTCCTCTGTAATGGTTTCCACATACCTTAACTTCTGGAGCTGGTTTATTAAATTCCATTCTTCTTAGAAAATCACACCCAAGCAGAGAATAACCATCCTTTCCCACTTACCCAGTTATTGAGGAGAGTGATCTAAAGTACGTAGCACAGTACCGATACATCTTTAAACTCAGTGTTTGCTTTAGTCATAGAGTACAACAGTGTGACATGTAATCTGCAGTTGATACCACAATCAATGCTTTCAGATTAAGATACTAGTAGCCAGGCCAGAGCAATGGCTCAGTGGTTAAGAGCACTGGCTGCTCTTCCAGAGGCTCCAGGTTCGATTCCCGGCACCCAGATTGTGGCTCACAGCTCCCTGAAACGCCAGTTCCAGAGGCTCTGATGCCCTCTTCTGCACCCCACCAGCATTGCGTTCACACGGTGCACAGACATACATGCAGGCAAAACTCGCAAAATAGATAAATCTTTAAAAAAAAAAAATAAGACACTAGGAGCCTCAGCCATCTATTATTTGCACTTAGCACAGTGTCTCGTAAGTAGGTGATCAGTGCTGAATGTAGGAGAAGGTTCTGAGCCCCAGCCAACGAAGATCCAAGTCAACAGGAATTGCAAGTCCTATCCCAGGGAATGCTCTCGGCTCCCTTCCCTACACCGCAGCAGCAGCATTGGCTTCAGCTTTAAGAACATGACAAGTTAGGAACATTAAGGTTACAACTTTCAAAGCTCATCTGTATAAGTGAGTAAACAGGCAAAGGTTCAATGTTCTCCGTTTTACAAGTCAAGGCCATTTGAAAACTTGCATTTTCCCAGCATTTGAAATGGCATTCTTGTTTACAGTGTTACATTTTTTTCATCCCAGCCCTTACACACCGGCATGTATAGATCTGCTTAAGTCTATGGATAAAAGGTTTTGTCCTCATCACCCATTTTGTCTTCAAATGATAGGGTGAGGGCAGGCGGAGGGGAAACCCACTCTCAATTAGGAGACCCTCATTTTCGCTTTACTTCACTTAAAGCTCTCGCCTCCACTGACTCTTGATCCAGGAGTGGATGCTGTTTATGCTATTGCCCATCAGGTTCAGCTAAGCAGGGAACAGCTGGGAAGTGTAGATTCTATCCAGGCACTAATCAGAAAAATCATTTTGTGAGCGGTAAATGTCAAGCAAGACTCAGTGACAACACATTAATTCAAGTGACTTCAATTTTATTATTATTTTTTTGTATAATCTTCAGAAGGTGGGAGAAGTGTCAGGTAGAGTATCTCCCCAGCCCTCTCCCCACCAAGCCAATCACTCCAGAACTGGGATCTAGGAAATGCAATAGTAGACCATCAGTGGTACCATTACGTACAGTGGGTTACAGCACCATGCTACTAAGCCAGGGTCTGAGCACTGACTCCTGCAAGGGCCAATTAACTCAAGTTTGTCCCAAGGACCTGAACAGCACTGTTAACTGCAGACTGCTTTCTTACAACGCACCCCACTGTCAGAAAACAAGGTCCTGGCAAGGTGGTTGGTGAATGGAAACAAATCTATCTACACTAATGGAGAAAAAAAGAAATCCCATGTGTGCTACTGGTAAAAGGTTAATGGAGTCTTATCTGTAAAGGAAAAGCCACACATATTCCTAGCTCTACGTTCAACATGGTTCACTCTGAAATAGTTGATGACAGTTAACAGTTAACTTGATCTTAGAATAGTGACATTCTACAGCAAGCCACGTTAAGGCCCTGATATTGTTACTTAACCCACGGAACCAGTCATTCCACATGGACAGCCTTTCCTCTTAGTAACTGTGTACCACATTTTGTTTTTGCATATTTACCATTAGTCATTTGGTTCAAAGTACTGTGAAAAATTCAGCTAGAAAATTATTCATAAAACTGTATTCTGTATTTTATTTTCAAACAGCCAAGTGTCCACATTGAAAATGCAGAATTTGCAAATATAAGTTAATCTAATAATTCAATTTAAAATAAAGTCAAACAGCTTCCTTTAGTATCACAATACATAAAACGGTATTATAAACTCCAAGAGGCGAGGTGAACTCGATGACGACAGTGTCAAAAGCTATGAACTCATTAAACCTCGTAATGTCAGCTCATGTTTCATGACCAGGCATGAAACAAGCCACCACTGTATTCAAATGGCTCAGTGATTCACTCATGGTATAATGTGGGGTCAAGCAAGATGGTTTTGGTTGATTTTTTTACAATGACAATAAAAAATCTTTAAACAAAAAATCCTCCCAATTGTTTAAAAACAATTATACATGGAGGACAATTATATTTTAAAATATCTTGGCTAAATTTCAATGGTTAGGCTGCTGAATGCAGTGTAAAAGTTTGTATTTAAAAATATCACAAATATAGTATTTAACAGTGAAAATTTCAATGTGGTTAAGTTTCACTGTGAAGCGATTTCACCTGAGTAGACTTTGAAATCTAGTGCTCATGTTTGGGGGAAGGGAAGGGAAGCCCGCTTTGTGTCTGATACTGAGTTTGCAGCTGATTCTCCCACGGACCCTCTAGGGGTGCAGGATGGATCTGCTGTGGCCTTCCCTTTCCCATGAAAATTTACTCTGGCATCTTAGGAATTCTCAGTACCCATCAAATATTTCCATGTAGCTACCCATTCAAGCATAGCAACCCAATTCATTCAGTTCTATACAACGGCCTCTACATTATATACATGTTTAATTAGCAATAGGAAATAGAAAATAAAAATTTACAGTGATTGAGAAGGGGTCAGAGAATAAGACAGGAAAAGTAATACTGTATATGTATAATCAGAATATCCTATCAGCCTACCACTTTCAATGACAAGGTTTTCTTTTATTGGTTGGAATACAAAGAAGGCATAAGGGATTCCAGGAAAATAACACTATGTCTCAGAAAATTCAACGTGCTCCACCATCAGGATTTCCATCACACATTTAATTTCTTCTGTACAATTTTTATAAATGTGTTTTTCTTTTCAAAGTCATCAGATTTCCAGGTGAAACTCAGCACTACACAGTATGCCCTTGAAGCAATGAGGTTAACCTGCTTTATTTGGGTACCAAGGTCCCTTCCAGACAGCATTAAAATAAAGACAAGTAAGACTAGACAGATAAAATCCAGTATAATTCAAACCCGACAATGAAAAATTTCCCCCATATTGTTGCAAAATTCTTTCTACTGAAATGCTTTGCTACAATAATAAAAAGCATACATTACATAGAAAAGGTACCAGTGTACTAAAAAGTGACAGGAGTGGACTAGCAAATCCTTCAAAGCACATTATAGAAATGACTAGCAGTAAAAACAGTTCCCTATAAAATGTAGGTCATAATCATTTATAAATTGGCGGCTTCATTTCTAAAGCAGTGACGGGTGTTCAGAGAGCTGTTCTGTACAGTACAGTATCTACTCACTTCAAGCTCTAAGTTTGTCTTTCTTTGTACTGAAGTTGAGTAAATTCATCTGGTCAGCTGAGAAATCAAGCTTGAAAAATAAGTATCTAAAAATCAAAGTAGAAAGTTTAGAATCATTGAAATGTAGCTATGAAATATGAAGAAATTTATCTACTTCACAATTGAACTGAAGTTACCTGAACACTTACGGGCTTGAATCTAAAACAGAAACATATATTAAAACCCAAAGCAAACCACAGAGTTAGGTAGCGGTACAGAAGCAGGAAAAAAACACATCCCTTCCTTCAGTGTGATGGGCACTAAGTTCTGCGGTCTCCCTCCATCTCTGCACAAGAGTGGTAAGGCCATTCAATGCTTAGTGAGAGTGAGTGCAGATGGGCTCAGGTCTAGCCTGTCTCCCCTGCAACGTCAATTATGCTGTGTAAACAGTGTTACGTTCCAACAGAAGGAACAATGGAATTTGCTTATAAAAACTGATTAAAGATAATCATTATTAAATGAAATAAGGATAACTAATAACTCTGAAATGTCTCTATAGAACGTTCCTGATGCTACTTGTAAAGTTAGCACTGCTATGTATTATTGCTTACATACAGTACAACATCACACGCCTTCTAACATAAAGCCGTACTGTGATTGGTTTGTACATATTTACAGAGTCTTAAAAACAAGCTGTAAAAACATTACATACTTCCAGACAATACAAATTAGCACATTGGTACTCACTTCAAACAAATGGAATGCATAACATTAATAAACATCATAAAGGAAGACTCACATCAAAGTCCTTGATTGTCAAGACACGTTTATATATAAACTCTAACTGTGCAGAATTAAAGATTCAATCATAGGTACATCCTTACTCGATGAACCATATTTACAGCATGGTATTGCATAAAAAAATAAAATAATGTTTACAGGGTTTTACTTTTTTATCCATTGGATTAAAGAAAGCAACAAACACAACAAGAAATGTTTGTCTGCTTTAGTTTGTTTCCTACCAAAGTTTAGATGGAAAAAGGAAACATACGGTTTTTATTTGCAGAATATAGCAAAAACAACTGGAAAATTATTTCCCTGAAATAAAGCAATTTGAAACGGAAAAGGTTTAAATTAAATTGCAGACTCAAATAAATTCTCACTGATTATAATAGTGCTTCTTCAAGTAAATACACTGGGAAAGGATGCGCTCTAGTTTAACGGTCCTAGGGAGTGCAGTATGCAGCGTGCCTACGCAAAGGTTCCCGGCCTCTTTTTATTTATTTTTTTATTATTTTTAAAACAGCCCTTTAAAAACCCAAATTAATAAAAACCAAAGAAGTGGCAAAAGATCTAGCCTCACTGGCACTTTGCAAGTGTCTCTCATCTGTGGGAATGAAAGCTTGCCCTGAGCACAAGGCCTCTTCTACCTCTCAGGAGATGAAATGACCCATCGCTGGCACCCTGAGTCAGAGCTAAGATGGTGGGTCCCTACCTGACTAGTTAGCACATGCACACTGTAGATCCAAAAAAACAACAAAAAAAGTAGGAGCCACTCAGCTATTCCAAACCCAATGAAATACATGTGCAGTAAGAACTGAAGTTCAAAAAGCAACAATGCTTTCAGATGCTGGAGAGTTCCTGCCTTGTCTAGTGGGAGGTCTCCCAAGCTCAGAACAGGCCAGGAAGAACCTGTGAGAGAGAGCAGAACAGGTTCGTGGTGAGCAAAAGCTAAAGGGCACTGGGAGCTACTCCTCTACAAGAATTTGCTCACGGAGAGAGATGAGAAGTGTGAACTGACAGGGGTCAGCTACAGCAGCACACAAGGCCACCCACCTCCTTCCTCTAATGCCCAGAACTTTCTGAACCAAAGTGGAGAACCCCAAACTTTTGAGATGCTTCTCACATGATGAAGAGACAGGCTGAGCCTGGCAGGCATTCAGGACTTCACAGTAAGAGTGATGGCTGTACTGAAATGGTAAGTCAATAAGTTATGCTGGCTATCGGGTATCTCAGATGCTTAACCTGGCAGGAAAGGCTGCCATCGTGTCGATTTAAAGAAATGTGTTTAAGACAGGAATGCAACGCCTGAAATTCTGTTTACAGAACTTCCATTTTCAAAGGCTTTTCTTCCTAAGCTTACCTGAACGGCTCAGCAACTGTCACATTCTTAAACCTGTGCTGGTGATGTTACAAACAAAACCCTTCCACTGTACAAGAAACACATTCAGTTCTCAGTGGAACTACGTGTTTTTAAAATCAGGCTCAACTTAGGAAATAAATGTCTACTCTTATCAAAAGTACTATGAGAAAAATACAAACGCCCATCGAGGATGAGCACGGTCCCATAACACCTCATCTGATGAAGCATTCCTGCGGTTACATGATGCGTCATAGACACACATCAGTCTTCAGATCAATAATGGCAGAACTTAAAATATTTACTTCAAAGAAGTCTTAAAGTTCTTGAAGCTCTGACAGCGAAGCTGTCAGATGGGAAAACTATGATTTCAAGCCAAGTTTCATTACAAAATGTAGAGAAACCACATTAAACATAACTTATATTCCTTGTCATAAAAACACCAACATATTAAAAAATAAATGAGTGAAGGATACTGGGGAAGGATATTTCTTTGTTCCCTTTCTTTATGAGAACAGTCTTGGGATAACATTAAATAAAAGAACAATAATTTAAATGGATAACATATTCAACACTAGAACAAAGCACACAGATCTACAGGGTCAACAGCAAGTCAAAGGGAAGTCAACGAAAGCTCCGTTTCCCAAGGGTACTAGTTTCGGGTTACCACTGGTGCACTGTGATAAAGATGGCAGAAATTTAAGTACAAAACCCAAAAAGGTGGAACAAATAAAAGAGGAGAGTCAGTGTAACTAATAAGTCTCCAAAACTTAAACCTGTCCAATGTATAACTCAACCCATCATTCTTCATAAAAGTGTGTAATATATATGTATATAAAAGCACTATTTATTGTACCATGCTGTATTATTTTAAGACAAAGTATACATATATAAAAAAAACATTCGTGGTATAAGGATAAAGTCTATAGTTTATTTAGATTTTGAAATGCAACAAAAAATTTCCGATCACTCATCTAGCTGAAAAAGAAATTGCAGTTACTGGAATCAGTAAGTACTTCCGCTTTGTAAAACTGTCATGAGCAGTCTTCACTTAAAAGTAACTTAAGTAAGCAATTAAAATGCCCATTTCTTTAGTTTCTTGGGATACTGTTTAATTATCCAATCTATCAAGAGTCCAGAAAGAGAAGAATTAAACCAGGTTTTACAGTCCAAAGATATCCCAACTTCCTTTTATTGCCAAAAAGCAAAATTGTCAATTACGAGATGATTATGACACAACCATATCAAACCTAAAAAATCTATTTTTTTTTAACTTTGAGAAATCAAAAATACCAGATTAATCCTAAGTGCTCTATGTCAACTGAAGTGTGTAAAGTAAAATACATTTCAGCTTTAAAACGTGGAATATACATTTTGTGTAAGCATTATTTTCTTGGGAATGTAATCTACAGAATATTTCTTTTTTACTAAAACTTCAAACCTTGATACTTGCACATGAAAAATCATAAAAAATATCTAAGTATACCTGTACAAAGAAACTGACACCAATATGCATACTTCCATAGAGAAGTAAATGCTTCAACAGTTGTGTGTTTTGGTAAAAGTTTTGAAAGTATGCATACTTTAAAAGTAATTAGGCTTTTAAATAGTGGAGTCTTAAGACTATCAGATTTTTATTATTTTTTTCTTCAAAAAAAAAAAAACACATGTCAATATAATGCAAACTGAAAATCAAGGGTATATGGCATATCATTTTTAAGGTGGTTTCTTTTTATTCCCCTACAGGACAAACTACTTAGTTAAGCCATAATCTCTTGACATGAAACTTTAAGTTCACTGTCGCCTGTGAAGTCTCCTCCGATTCCCTGCTGAAGTGCAATACGAGGCTGAAAACCTTAGAAACAGCAAGAGGAAATTCACACAATTACTGCTCTCCTAAGAATGTACAATGTTCTCAGTTAGGAAACAATTGTGCGAAGTCTTTTCTCCTTTTTTATCTTGGTGTGGGTGAATAGCAAGGTTCTGATCTAAAACGAGTAATGCATCGCTCCAGACTCTAACGGTGACAACACGTAAGGCAGTTCAAGGAGTGCGGGCTAACCAAACAAAACGCAGTTAGTGGATTATCTTGCTATTCTTACCAGCTTGCTACCAACGCACTGCTCTGAAATCTGTATAGCACTCCATTTTACACAGAGTAACCCCACTCTCGATTAATCTGTTCTAAAGTGCCAGTATTATTTACACATCATTTTTTTTTTTTTTTTAGCCAAAAGTCTGGCCAGTTGTGGCATCTGGTGAAGATGTCATCCCAGCTCTATTATCGTTTACATTCACCAAGGGGAATTCTGAAAATTCAGCACTTGTCCCTGGTCCCCGAAGGTTCACCTGTCCATTGGCAGTGCTAAATTGAGTTGCTATTCCAGCTCTGGATCCATGATAAGGAGCACGGAAGGGCTGTT
Organism: Peromyscus leucopus; assembly: GCF_004664715.2. Lineage (NCBI taxonomy): Eukaryota > Metazoa > Chordata > Mammalia > Rodentia > Cricetidae > Peromyscus > Peromyscus leucopus. Next base: position 62,318,349 of record NC_051073.1, read on the forward strand.
CAAAGGAGCTCATTTGGTAAGCCTGGTGGACAGGCTGGGCCTCAGCTTTCTTCTGAGAAGTCACTTGATCCAAAAAGTCTGCTGTTGATGTGGCAGAGGCGTGGTTTGTCTCGTCACCTGAAAAGGGAAACGGGTGCTGTGAGTCACCGACTATCAGTCCAAAGTGAGACTTATCTGGAGTTGTTCTTAGTGGAGAATTCATTCCTGATCGAAAGCTATTGATGGGCATGGCTGCATAGACTTGCTTGTCTATGGAGGAGAATGCTGGCGGATTTGGAAGGGTCTGGTTATCAGTCACAAAGTTAAGGCTCGGGCTATTCAAATAGGCATCGTTTTGGCTAGTTCTGTCCAAAGCCTGCTGCAGAAACTTGGAGTACTCCTGCAACATGTTAGCTTTATCTGATGAGGATGCTTGGGAGCTTGATCCAACATTCTCTGACTGGGTGACTTCAGGTACGTCAGAAGAATTGATTGATATGCTAGACGTCACTTCCGTATCTGCAACACTGAAGGAAATCTCATGCTGTCCATTAGCTTTGTGGGAATAATGGTCCAGCAGAGTCTGTAGGACCTCATCTGGAATGACATTTTTGTCATGATTGCTCTTAATCTCCACATTCAGTGCCTGGGAATCCAATATGGATGCTGTGGTGCTTTCATCAATGACGCTGGCCACAGCTGCTTGTGTTACAGAAGGCTGCGAAGCTATGGTACCCACATTCAGTGCATACTCCCTGCTGTTGTTACTTGCAGCTTGAAGATAGCGCTTCTTCTTCAGAAACTGCATGGCATCGTCATAATTAGTGCTGCTGTGCACAGGTTTGCTGGGCCCCTCCTGCAAGTTGTCCACCTGATCGATGTCGGCACTGCCTTCTGAGTCCAGTAAAGCCTGCTTATCCACAAGTTCAAACGCATACTTTGAGACCTTGCTGTCTTCGTAAGTGGATAGGGGTGAAATGGTTTGATTTTGCTCCAGGGGCTGTTTCAGACTTCTCTTACTATTGATTTTTTTGAGAACCAACTTGGGTGGGTGTATTTCTCCAGATGCATCTTCTAAATGAGACCCTCCAACTGAAGAATGTGGCATTTCAACAGCATACTCTGCGACCATGTACTCATCTTTTACTTTAGTGCTTGAAGAGTAGAGAGGCAGGTAATCATTTTTGTCTTTCTTCAGGTCCGATTTGTCCAATGCACTCTCTTTGTCCAGTCCAGATGATTTCTTCTCAGTTTTCTGCCTTTTCTTTTTTGGCAGTGAATTATCTTTTGGTGACGTAGAGAAGCCAGAATCCTCCTCTGACGTTAGAAGGCCACCTTTGATGGCACATCTGTTGAGTTTTTTGTCATGATTTTCATGGCACATACGTTTATGTTTCAATACACGATCTGTTCTGGAAAAATACTGTTGAAATCAGAAGTTGGAAGTAGTTTTTTTGTTGTTGTTTTTATGATTGTTTTTGTCAATAAGGAAGAGAAGAAAAGAAACAAGATAATTAATAACAATATAAATAGTCCCAAACAAATTCACTGATCAAGTTTCTATTATAAATCTAATCAAAGAGCTTAAAACCTCAAATGGCTCTAGTACTAAGTTGTGCCTGTTAGTTACTTCACACTGCAGTTAGGGAGGAGAATTCAAACTGGCTGACTTACCTGTAAGCAGTATTCACACTGGTAAGGCTTTTCTCCACTGTGAGTCCTCTTGTGCCTTTCCATGTGATATTTCTGTATGAATCTCATACCACATTCATCACAGCGAAATGGTTTTTCACCTAATAAATGATTTAAAAAAATTCAAAACAAAACACTGTAAAATCATGGACTGCTTTGCCTAAAGATCTCATAACAAACAGCTTCTGACAGGCACAACACTCTGCTCCTTTTACATGACAAAAGATGCCTTCCACATACTAAAGGCTGACAGCACGCACGCTAATAGAACGTCACTGATGCAATCTGACACAACTCCTGGGTACAGATTTTGTTCAATTATTGTACCACACCTGGAGATTTCATTTACTCACTCACTCACTCACTCACTCACTCACTCACTCGCTCGCCATACAACATGGACACATACGGTGATCAAAAGACAACTGTGGAGCCGGTTCTCTCCTTCCAGCACGGAGGTCTCGGGGTTTGAACTTTCAGACTCAGCCAGTCTGGACAGCCAGTCTAGACAAGTCAGCCCCAACATGGCTGAGATACCTTGCCAGCCCGGGTGCAGCTATTTAAGTCTCAGTGTCTTTCCTTTCGAATTTTCAAATCACTCCCTCTACCTGGAGACAGACACGTGTGTTGCTGACCGTGTGGAAGTGAGAGGACAGTTTGAGGGACCCGCATGCTCCCCCACCATGAGGGAGGGCCCTAGGGATTGAACTCAAGTCATAAAAGTTGTTCCTTTCCAAGTACTTGTGGGTAAAATGAAATCTGGATCCTAGGAAGTAGCTCTTAAAAACAGTTCCCCAGCACCAACAGTACTGGGACAGAATTCCCCACTCAGCGTCGGGGTTGAAAAACCGTTTGTGGTGTGTGCGCTGCACAGCACATACGCAGTCCTGAGTGTCAGGACTAGAACTACTACTGCAAAAACCAAACAAAAGTAAGGTTTCTCTGCTTCTCTTGATTGACTCACCCCTGAGTTCTGGTGTCTATCCTGAGTGCTGTCAACTGGACACACAACTGTCCTCATCACCTCTCTTTAATCCCTAAGGATTTCTGAGCTGGAGGGCGACATTAATGTGAGTTCCAATAGCTTGTCCTGATGAACGAGGATGTCTGAGTGAACAACGGAGTAGCAGAGTCACCTTGAATGCTTTCCAGGAAACTAATGTTCCCCATCACACATTCAACAGAATGTTACTGACTCTGTTAAAAATGTTCTCTTTCCTTACACCCCCATGTGTGTGTGTACAAGGTGTACCTTTCACTACGCTAATGAAATCATTTGTCTGTAGTGTTTTTTTTCAGTTGACTCCCATGTTTCTCTTGAGATAATGTCTTACTGTGTAGCCCATGTACCCTGCAGAACAGGACTTTCACCTGTATCTTTCTGATTTACCCGCCTAGCTTAGCTACTGTTCCTACACGTTATATAAAAAAGTAGTAATGCTGATGTCTTGTTCCTGGTTTGAGCACTTGGGTGTCTTTGCTGAATGGAGATAAAATGACTGACACATCTTCTTTATGAAAAATTAAAAAGCTGAATGAAACTTCTTTTGGAGAAATCTCTTTACTGCTTTTTCCTCAGAGGGCTTGAGACTGACTCTCTGTTGGAAAAGGAAGCCAATCTATATAGATTATTTAAATGATTTTAAGACTGACGTGAAAAGTAGTAAGTTTGTAATCTTTTAAAACTCATTCAGGAAAGCATAACACGTGAGAAAGGCAATCTCAGTGTGTCCCACAGACACTGTTCCCATCGCCCAGGGGCTCTGGACTTTCTTAGTCCTGACTGTGGGGTTCACTCTGGTCACATGACATTGCAGCCCACCAGCAGCCTCTGGGTAAGGATGTAACAGATGGCACCTGCTATGGTTTGAGTGTGTCGCACAAAGGTTCCTGGTAACAGCACTGGGAGGCAGGCAGGGTGGAGCCTATGTGGTGATTACATCACCAAGGACAACGCCCCTGAAAGGAACTAACATTTTTTGTAGTTCCTATAGTTACTTCTTTCAAGAAAACTAAGTGGTTGTTCTGGCCTTCTGTTTGGCCTTCTGATTAGTCACACTCTGCCATGATGCCACCTGACATGATGGGATGTGGTTAGGGGTAGGCTATATAGTCTTGACTTTTAGCCTCTAACTGGCGAGCGAGCGAACAGAACCCGCTTTCTCTATGAAGTACCCACTAGCCCGTGCTTCTTCATCTCAGCACCCTACACAACATCCACAGTAGTTACTGGGTAGATTATCTGGGTGGGTACTGCAAGGACCGGGAGCCTTCTGCCTTTCTCGTGTTCTGCGTTCTTTTCTTTGGCAAGAGGGAAGCTCAGCTACGGTCACGGCTTCAATTATGCTCAACTCTGATCTCCAGATCCTCGCCTCCAATCTGTCTATTCAACATATCCATTTCTTTCTTTTTCATTTTAGATTCATTTTATGTGTATGAGTACTTGCTTGCATGTACATAATATGTTTACACATGTGAGTCTGGTGCTGGAGGAGGCCATAAGTAGGTGTCAGATCACCCTGGAACTGGAGTTACAGGTAGTTGGGAGCCACCATGTGAATGCTGAGAATTGAACCTGGGTCCTCTGCAAGAGCAGCCAGAGCTTTTTAACCACTAAGCCATCTCTCCGCTCCTGACATTTCTGACACTTAAGCATCTCAAATACATCCCATCTCACATCAAACTTGAGACCTTCCACCACAACTTAGATCACAATGGTGCTACTTCACTTAGCTGCGCAAGCCAGAGGCCTGGACAACTTTACTGTCGCTCTGTATTCGCCCAGTTAACACATCCTCCTGATTCCTCTTAGTTCCCCCTGCCCTAGAAAGTGATGTAAGGCCTTCTAACTAGTTGTGTTAGTTACCCTCTCCTTGCTGCAACAAATCCCGAAATGAATAACGCGGATGGAAGGAAGGAAGGAAGGAAGGAGGGAGGGAGGGAGGGGAGGGAGGGAAGGAAGGAAGGAACGTCCGGTGGCTCACACTGGCACAGGCTCCAGCCCAGGCTGCCCCAACGTTTGTGTGTGTGCTGAGGTAGAAGCTGAAGGCGGTGGCAGCAGCCATCAGAGTGTGAGAGTGTGAGGCATGCCCTGTGCGCCCATCAGCTGTTATCATCAACTAGCCACATCTAGAGCCTGAACGGAAGGACTGCCTCCATCAACTGGCCTGTGGACGTGTCTGTGGGAGGCCAGTCCACTGTGGGTGGCATCGTTCCCACACACACCGGTCTGGAGAGTGTAAGAAAGCAAGCTGAGCATGGGTCACTTGTGTAAGAGGGTAAGCAGCATTCCTCCATGGATTCTCTTCAGTTCCGATCCTGAATCCCTAAAGGATGGATTGTGATCTGGAAGTGTCAACTAAAAAACCCTTTCCTCCTCTCAGTTGCTTCTGGCCAGAGCATTTTATCACTGACAGAAAAACAAACCAGAACACCACATACACCTGACAAGTGGATTCAGTCCTAGAACCCAGAGTGAAATCAGAGAACTGACTGTGTGTTTTATCCTCTGACCTCCACATATGTGCCATGCATGTGCATCCCCAAACTCATGTACACATTGCACACACACACACACACACACACACACACACACACACACACACACACACACACACACACACACACACACCATATCCCCGTGATAAATTAAGTACTTTTAAATAAGGGACTGGTCAAACAGAACTGCTCACCTCATGGTGGCCAAGAAGCAGAGAAAACAGGAAAGAACAGGAGAAGTTGTAGCCTTCCAAGGTACTACCCACCCCCCATGATCCCTTTCCCTCAACTAGGCCTTACTTTAATTTTTTACTATCTCCCAATAATATCATATTATAAATCCATCAAAGGATAATCCATTGACCAGGTCAGAGGCCCCACAACTGGATCAGCTCTCAGTGACTGGAGTCCACCAGCTGAGGGCCAACCTTCACCACACAAGACTTCTGGAAGACATTTGGTTCTTAAACCCTAACACCAGGGGTGCTGCCAAGACACAAATTCCTCTTCTAACTCCACAACCCAGCAGGGGACTGTCGACAGAAGTGACACTGACCAGGTAAAAGCCTAGCACTGCTCTCTCTCTTTTCACTTGTTTTGTTTTATTGTTTTGTTGAGACAGGGTTTCTCTGTGTAGCCCTGGCTGGCCTGGAACTCACTCTGTAGACCAGGCTGGCCTCCAACTTGACTTCTCAAGTTCTAACCTTTCTTCAATTCCAAAAGCTGCCACACATATTTTCCAACACACCACCAAACTCCTCCAAATTAGTTCTTTATTTTAATGAGCAGAAAATATTTAATAGTCAAAAAATTATCTATTATTAACTACATTGTAAGTAAAATTTCTAAAGAATAAACTTATGAAAAACCTAAGTCCCATATATTTATGACCTAGGCACAGTGGCACAAGCTGAGAATCCCAGTACTTGGGAAGTAGAAGCAGGTTCAAGGGTACCTTTGGCTACACAGTGAGTTCAAGACCAGTCTGAATTATAAGAGATCCTGTCTCACTCACTCTGCAAAAGGAAGAGGAAAGAAAAAAAACCACACCTCTGAAAAGTTCACTTGGTCTGAGTAATACATTCTTGACAAGCAATGTATATACCGTACAACTTTATTTTGACAGGGTCTCACTCTGTAACCCAGGCTGGCTCAAACTCATGGCAATCCACCTGTCTCAGTGACAAGTGCTGGTATCATAGGTATGAGGTACCATGCTTGGTGTAATTTATTTGTTAAAATGTCTTAAAAAGAGTAGACATTAAATTCATACCATAAAGATACACGCTCAGCTATGTTCATAGCAGCACTATTTGTAATAGCCAGAACCTGGAAACAACCTAGATGCCCATCGACGAAAGAATGGATGAAAAAAATGTGGTACATATACACAATGGAGTACTACTCAGCAGAGAAAAACAATGAAAGCATGAAATTTGCAGGCAAATGGATGGAACTAGAAAAAAATCATCCTGAGTGAGGTAACCCAAACCCAGAAAGACAGTCAAGGTATGTACTCACTCATAAGTGGATTCTAGATATAAAATAAAGAACAATCAGACTACAACCTATAGAACCATGGAGGCTATATATATAGCATGGAGGTCCCTAGGACGACTGTGGCTAATAATAAATTTCGGTTTTACTCAATTACTGAGCAAGCCTCAATGAAACATCTCACTATTAAGATAAGAATACATACTCTATCAAGATGATAATAGAAAAATAAATTAATTAATTTTAAACAATAAAAAAAAGAGTAGACATTAAGCCAGGCAGTGGTGGCGCACACCTTTAATCCCAGCGTTCTGGAGACAGAGCCAGGCGGATCTCTGTGAGTTCGAGGCCAGCCTGGTTTACAGAGAGAGTTCCAGGACAGGCTCCAAAGCTACACAGAGAAACCCTGTCTTGAAGAAACAAAACAAAACAAAACAACAACAACAACAACAACAACAACAACAAAAAAGAGTAGATATTAAAATGTATCAGGAAAATAAACTATTATGTAAAAGTAAGATCATATGGTATTAAGAGAAGCAACATAATAGTACTTGAGAGTATAGGTTCTCCAGCCAAGAGCTAGGCTTCAAGTTGGTTTCAGTATCTAACTAAAAACTAGATGTTAAGTAAACCTCCAGAGCTGATAGTCTCATCTCTAAATGGAACCTTAGAGCTTATCTCAGAACCAAACATGAAGCAGACAACTTAGGAAATTAGTGATTTGAGAATGAAATCTAACACAATGCATTAAAGAATGTTAGCTATTAACAATAACATGAAGAGGCTGCCGTCAATCAATGTCATTACATCTGAAGACTGCTTAGAGGTATAGTCAGCAACGGGGCCACACACCGACTGAAAATACCAGTAAGCTGCACTTGGGCGACGCCGGAACAGCAATCACTGAACACAGGGAGTAGTAACCGCGCCTCCAGCGACTGTGCTCCTGACTTTGGGGAGCACCAAGACAGACTTTGAACACAGGCCTTTCTGGGGGTTCAAAAGAGCCATTGAACAGGCTAAGAGCCCATGCATTACCCAGGAAATTACATTCTATAGAAAAATCACCTGAGAAAAATGATAAACCATGAAGTAGAAATCAGCTTATTAAATAAAAACTAGACATGCCACAGTAACATGAAAATACGTCAGTGTCAGTTCAGCTGAACTGGAAAAAGAACTGTAGTTTGAAGAGTCTCAATGAAAAAAGGTGGTAGTGCATGCCTTTAATCCTAGCACTGGGGGGCGGGGGGGGGGGGTGGGGGTGGTGTGTGTGCAAAGGCAGACAGATCTCTGAGTTCGAGGCCAGACTGGTCTGGAGGATGAATTCCACGACAGTCAGGGCCACATAGTGAAACCTTGTCTCTAATAATAATAACAAGAACAACAACAACAATAATAATAAATTTAAAAAAAGAAAAAAGTAACTTCAAGTAACTTTAGTGGGAAGCAACTTTAAAACCTATTTTATAATATAGAATGCTTTTCCCTACCTAAAAGGTGGCAAGAATTAAAATTCGAAAAATATTGCTAGTTGATGGCAGTGGCACATGCCTTTAATCCTAGCACTTGGGAGACAGAGGCAGGCAGATCTCTGTGAGTTCAAGGTCATCTTAGTCTACAGAGCTAGTTCTAGGACAGCCAAGGCTACACAAAGAAACCTTGTCTCAAAAACAACAACAAAAAAACATTGTCAATGTTTTCCTAATAATAATAATTAGAGCCAGGCATAGCAGGACACACCTAGAGCATTCAGGAGGCTGAAGCTAGAGAACTAAGTTCAAGGACAGTATAGACTACAAGAGAAGACCTGGTCTGTAAGTAAATGAATACAGTCGCAAAGCTGTGAAAAGATCTATTTATAAAGCCTATATGTGTGGTCTAGTCCTAGACACTGAGAATACAGCTAATAAGAGAACTATTTTTCAGCTTTTAAAGATTAGAGTCTAGACTTTTCCTTTATGAACCCAACAACACTAGAAAAATAATTGCCTTAGTAAGAGAAAAAGCCCAAGAAAATCTATCCATAATTTCAAATAACCAAGAGTTGGTCTAGGTCAGTGGTTCTCAACTTTCCTAATGCTGTGACCCTTTAATACAATTCCTCATGTTGTGGTGACCCCCAACCATAAAATTATTTTGTTGCTACTTCAGAACTGTAATTTTGCTACTGTTATGAATTGTAGTGCAAATATCTGACATGCAGAACACCTGGTATGTGGACCCTGTGGGGGTCATGATCCACTGGTTGAGAACCAATGGTCTAGGCACTAATTATGAAAAACACAAAACAGGAAAACCCACTGTCCTTACTTAGATGCTAAGCGACACATGAATAACACACTGTTTTCCTCTGTCTTGTCTGTCCCTCCCTCCCTCCCTCCTCCCTCCCCACCCCTTCCTTCCCTCTTTTCCTCTCTCCCTCTCTCTCTCCCAAGATAGAGCCTTGCTAGATCATGCAGTCTGGCTTCAAACTCTCAGTCTCTGGGGTGCTGGGATTACAAGTGTGTGCCACCAAACCATGCTTTACACTTCATTTTTCTGTCAGCCAAGCTATACAGTAAGTATGTATATTGGTATAGGCCCCTGAGCCTATTAACACAAACTAACATCCCAATAGCAGCTAGCAGATCTAACTTAGGGCATATTATTAATTTATGGGAAATGCCATCTAAATGTGCCATTACTAAGAACTAGTAAAATGCCTGGTTTTGTTCTTATCACTATGTGCTTAACCAAAAAGAAATGATTACACAATTTCAAAACACACACACACACACACACACACACACACACACACACACACACACACACACACTGAATTCCTAACAGGAAATGACTCTCTGTCCCCAGACTGTTTTCCTTCTCTTCATGTAAGACTGTATACAGGCACCTGTCTTCTTGCTATTTCTCCTTATTAATTATATATAGTATCAAGGGATAAAGAGCCATCCTCAAAAGCAAACATTCATCACTAAATGTTCTTCCTATCAGGGCCTTAATTAGGGCTCTTAGACTTTCTGCTGACTCCCTGGCCCCTAATGTCTTATTATTTTGTTATAAAATAACAAAACAAAACTTGCTTGTCCATATTAACTGTACTTTCCACTGTGTATCTCCCCCCCCTCACACTCACACACACACACACACACACACACACACACACACACACACACACACACACACGTACATTTATGTCAGAGAAGTAGGAAACATCATCAACAGTAAACCTGGAGAAGGGTGGGAGACAGGGAGGGAGGAGGGAAGATGGCTAATGGCAACAGCAGGGCAGGATAACTGTGTTCTAAAGCAATTTATTGCCAATTCCTACTAGCGAGGATTTTGACCAAGATACTGTTTGAGGGAATGAATGTGTCGATTCCTCTGACCTGATAATGTTGGCATAATGTATGCTTTTCTATTACAATGTTCCCTATACACCTCTCAATCACAGGGCTTTGTTGTGCGATAGTCTGGCTATTCTGCAGTATTTAAGCTATTTACATTTAGGATACTTTCTCAGCTACTCTGGGTTAAACATTTGCTTGCTATTTGACCATTTGCTCTCTGTTCCTTTTGCTCCTCTCTACTGCGTTAGGGCAACTCAGACATAGTCTCAGCACCTCTAACCCACAATTTTGAAATCTGAAATGCTTCAAAATCCAAAACTTTCTGAGTGCCAAAACCAAACAAGTAAATTCCACACTTAACCTCCCTTTGTTACAATATCGTGCTGGCATATTAAAAGGTTTATCACATTACCTTTAGGCTATGTGTGTAATGGCAATGAATTTCATGTTTTACTTGGGCCCAACCCTAAGCTACTTTATGTAAAAGCAAGTATTACAAAACCTAAACCATTTCAATTTTAAATACTTTGGGTCCCAAGCATTTAGGGTAAAGGACACTCAAACTGTATCTCTTAAATTTTTTTTTTCTATCCTATTTGATTATACTGACTGTACCTTGTTTTATTATTCTTTCTTTCTTGTTTTGTTGTTGTTGTTTTGTTTGTTTGTTTTTTGAGACAGGCTCTATGTAGTCCTGGATGTCCTAGAACTTGCTCTGTAGACCAGGCTGGCCTCAAACTCACAGAGATCCACCTGCCTCTGCCTCCTGAGTGCTGGGATTAAAGGCATGCGCCACACCTCCCAGCTTCGTTTTATTATTCTTGCAGTGGCTATGTGAAAATAAACTATTTCATGCCAATACAAATTACCACCACTTCCATGGCAGCACTAGGGACTTAGAATATTACTTCCATTTCCTTGACTCTTTTCTTTTGCAACAGCTACACACTTCACTGCTTAAAACTAATTTGAGCCTAGAAGATGCTGTCATTCTGAAGAGCTTCTTGCTTCTCCTTAACCACATATTTAATGTCTATGCCACTCTTCTGCCTTTCCATGTTTTCTTTTTGTAAATCTATTACTGAATGTATGATGTAGGTGCATAAGGTGCACATGGATACCACAGTGTGCATGTGGAGGTCAGAGGAAACTTCAGGAAGTTGGTTCTCTTTGCACCGTGTAGAGTCAGGGTCTTTCTCGTTTCTGGGCTGGGCTGTATACTCCAGGCCAAGCTGGCCCGTGAAATTCGGGCACATCCCCTGCTTCACTGTACAAGTGATGGGATTACAGATGTGTGCCACCACACCTGGCCATTTTACACAGGGATGGCACTCGGAACATTAAGGCTGCTTTGCAAGAACTTTTACTGCTGAACCATGTTGCTAGCCTCACTTCCTTGTTTTCAAATGGGATTATTTTTCTTCCATCTAAGGAAATGCTTCTAGTTTCGTACAGTGTGGGACCACTGATAACAAACATATTTAGTTCCTGTCCATCTGAATACATTTTTACTCTACCCACACTTTTGATGGGCAATTCCTTGGGTACAGAATTCTATATTGATTTTCAACACTGTGAAGATGCCATATAATAGCTGATGACTTTATTATCTCTACTGAAAAGAAAATGAGCTGGTGATGTAGCTTAGTTAACAGAGGGATTGCCTAGCACACAGAAGGCAGTGGGTTTGATCCCCAATACCATAAACAGAGTGTGGCTGTGTGTGTTTGTAATCTCAGCACTAGGGAGGTAGACAGGAGGATCCGAAATTCCAGATTATTTTCAACTACAAAGAGAGTTTAAGACCAGGGTGGGATACACGAAAGTCTATCTAAAAACAAAAACGGGTGTCTACAGCCATAGGTTAGTGCTGCTCTCAGCCCCGGTCACAGACACTCCTGTTGGTGGTGACAAGACTTAATGTGACGACTCATGGACTGGTCGACGTGCTGACAGTGAGTGACTACTGAGTCCTTACCCTGAACAGGACACTATCACCCCTCCAAAGCCCAGCACACTGTAAGAACCTGAAGATACAGGCATCAGTGCTATGTGTGGCCTTCCTGACACAATATGGCTGTTGTATCCATTTATTCATGGTATCGGAGGCTACCGCTTCAGACTTCCACAAAACTGGGCCCATCGGCATTCAGTCATGGATGGGGAAGAGCTTGTGAGGTCCTCCCACGCTCTGAGGGCCTCTAGGCTCTTACCGGTTATGTGGGGGGGTCCGTTCCCCAGTGCTGCCGTCACTGCTAAGTTGTCCTTGCTCAAGGGACTGACCCTCCACCAGTGCTCATCGGTTTTTCCCTTCTCCATGCTATTTTCCTCTCAACGACTTCCAATTTGCTAATCCCTTTTATGGCCTCTACTCTTCCAATAAGCTTGCATGTTATGTCACTTATTATACTGTTCAATTCTAGAACTTCCATGTTCCTTATTCATAGGATGCAATTCTCTGGTAAAATTCATTTTTCATCTGTTTTCTAAAAAACACTAGTGACACCTTACATTTTTTAAAGTCTCCTGATAACCCTACAAAGAACAGATCTATTTCCAGGCTGTTTTTTCCTCCTATAATCTATAAGCTGCTATAATCTCTGATTGAGAAACATGGGCCAGGTATGGGGCACAGACCTGTCATCCCAAGGCACACCACAAATCCAATGCTATTCTTGGATATAGAGCAAATCCGAGACCAAGCTGGGGAGATGCCTGCTGCGTGGTGGTTGAGAAGTGACCCGAGGCTCGGGTATTTGAACACTTGGTCCCTAGTTGATGATGTTGTTTGGGGAGCTTATGAAACCTTTAGGAGGCATGGCTTTGCTGGAGAAGTACATCACTGGGGTGGGGTTTGAGAGTTTATAGGAGCGGTTCTCAACCTTCCTAACGCTGCAACCCTTTAATATAGTTCCTCATGTTGTGGTGACCCCCAACCATAAAATTATTTCGTTGTTATTTCATAACTGTAATTTTGCTATTGCTATGAATAGTAATTTAAATATCTGATATGTAGGATATCTGGCATGTGACCCCCCTCATGGGGGCTGTAACCCACAGGTTGAGAACCACTGGCCTAGGCACTTAAACATAAAAAATACAAAACAGACCAACCCACTGTCTTTACTCAGATGCTGAGCAACACATGAAAACAGCTATTGTAACATACTGTCTCTCTGTCTATCCGTCTCTCTCTCTCTCTCTCTCTCTCTCTCTCTCTCTCTCTCTCTCTCAGCTATTGTAACATACTGTCTCTCTGTCTATCCCTCTCTCTCTCTCTCTCACACACACACACACACACACACACACACACACACACACACACCCTTTCTCTCTCTTAAAAGATAGAGCCTTGCTATACCATGCAGTCTGGCCTCAAACTCTCAGTCTCTGGAGTGCTGGGATTACAAGTGTGTGCCACCAAACCATGCTTTACACTTCATTTTTCTGTCAGCCAAGCTATACAGTAAGTATGTATATGTATGTATAAGTACACACACACACATACACACACACTGGTATAGGCCCCTAAGCCTATTAACACTAAATAACTTCATAGCTATGATTTTGCTACTGTTAGGAATCGTAACGTAAACATCTGATGTGCAGACTATCTGGTAAGCCAACCCCAAGGGGTCCTGACCCACAGGTTGAGAACCTCTGGCTTACAGCCTCCACCCACTTGCAGTTCACGTTCTGCTTCCTCACTGGCTGCCTACTGCCATGCCTCCACTGCGATTACGGACTCTCCCTCTGGAACCATAAGCACAAATAAACTGTCTTCCATAAAATGCTTTTGGTCATGGTATTTCAACGCAGTGATAGAAAATAACCAGTGCACCTCCCCTCAAAAACAAAACAAAAAGACCACACAGCCCAGAGGGCTGGAACACCTACTGTGGCACCGACTGAAGAGGAGTCTTTCTTCTTCAAAGCACACGACAAAGAGCAGGCCAGCTTAAATCTAGAGTACATTACCACAAGTCCAAGACTATGGCTTTCAAAAAGCTTCATTCCTTCCTATTTCTATCCTCAATTTCTTTTTATACTTTCAGACATCCAAAGCTTACCATGGTTCATAAATGATCACTTGGCTGTATCAGTATTTACCTAGTTTAGGTTTTTTATTCATGTGCACATGCATGCACATGTGCATATACAAACACACAACTACTACAAACTGTAGTCAGTCAATTCTCTTCTTCAACCGTAGGCCAGGTATCAGCAAGTTCTTTTACACACTGAGCCTTGTACTAGACCCTCACTTGTTTTTATTCTCATTCTTAGAGTCTGTCTCCTCTATATCCTGCTCCCTTCCTCCCTCTTTTCCACTCTATAAAGTCTCTGGTCAGTGATAAGAAAGTCACTTTAGTCTGGCGGTGGTGGTGCATGCCTTTAATCCCAGTATTCAGGAGACAGAAGCAGGTGGATCTCTGGGAGTTCAAGGCCAGCCTGGGCTACAGAGTGAGTTCCAGGACAGCCAGGGCTATATAGAGAAACCCGGCGTGGGGGGTGGGGGTGGGGGTGGAGACAGAGACAGAGAGAGAGATTTTTACAGTTTTTCCCTTATTGTTCTCTTGCTTGTATATTAGTGGTTTCCAATTTTTAAACGTGTTTTCCGTGTGTGCATGTGTCTCTGCATGTGTACGAGCCTCTCATGATTTTTCACCCCCCCACCCCCTGTTTGTTTTATTTTCATTTGCCTATTTGTTTAAAAGAGAAGGGGAAAAGGTCAGGCACGACGGCACACACCTTTAATCCCAGCACAGGGGAGGCAGAGACAGGCAGATAGATCCCTGTCAGTTCGAGGCCAGCCTGGTCTACATGAAGATCTCGTCTCAAAGGGAGGGTGGGGAGCTGAATAGCTGGTGAGGGAAGGGAAGACTGGAGAAATGGAGGAGGGAAAACCATGATCAAAGTACTCTATATGAAAAAAAATCAATAAAAAGAAACTTGTCTTAATGATTTACAACAGAGTATTTGGAAACAAAGAGCTCAACGGTATTAAAACAGTACACCTAAAACTTTATAGAACTATTCCTAACAGGAGCTAGGGTTCATGATTTTTATTGACTTTCAGTTTAGTCAACATGAATGCAGGTCTTTAACTGAGATTACAATGTAATTTCACGTATAATGTGGTAGCTGCACTTTAGCTATAAGCATAGCATGAATCTTTCTATACAATCATAAGTATAAAATATTATAGTCATAGTCGAAATATTTTGATGACAGTTTTCAATTTGATTTGATTTTTCCTAATTATCTATTCCTACATTGTTTTAGATGGAGTCTTGCACTGTGGCTCTGACATGCAGGCTATGCTGACTCAAACTCCTGAATGCTGAGATTTCAGAAGTGTGTGCGCCACCATGGCTGGTCAAGTTAAATTCTCTGTAATGCTTGAGTTGGATTTCAAAAAAAAAAAAAAAAAAGTTTAACTAGACTTCTAGAAAAATATATGCCATGTAAATATAAGTGTATCATATACTATATATAAAATAATAAAATGAGCTTTTAAATGAACAGCACAGTGAAAGATGGGGGTGCTCTCCAGTTCTTGTGTGTCCACAGCATACTGTCTCCTGCCCGCTTTACAGGGCCGGGTTTCTGGCCTGGCTCTAGCCCATTAACGCAAAAGCCTACGCTGGTGGTTTTGCCAAGTCAAGACAAAGGCTAGCACAGGCCTGGCACTGGGCTGTTGACTGGCTGCTAGAGATCCTGATACATTCTGCCAAGAGCTCACGGGATTTCAACACTAAGGCCATGACTGTGAGGTGGACTACCCAAAGAAGAGGCAGGCCCATCTGTCACCAGCCAGGGCAGAGAGAGCAGAAGGTGAGTTACAGCCTCTCTGGAGTAGAGCACTTTGCAGAAGCTGTTGTTAGCGGCAGAGCCCAGGCAGTGTTGGCAATAGTCTTTATGGCCACAAGTGAGCCACTGGGGAAGACAGGTACCACACTTGGACGCTAGTACACTAGGCGGTAACCCTTCAAAGGCTCAGCACACAGTCAGGGGTGGTGGGGTGACTAAACCAGAGTTATTCACCTAAATTATTGGGTTTTGAACTAGGTAATAAAACTTGGGCTCCAAACTTTTTTCTTACATGTTCAAATTGTAATAAAAAGAAAAACAAAATCTAGTATCTGTCAGTTTTAGACTTACATTTCTACATATTTCAGAAAATATATTAATGTAAACTCATTATCCTATTTTTTATATCATAGTAAGAAATACAAAGTTAATGGTAAACAATATTAATTGTTACATTATCCAGGAAAAGATTGAATGAAGTCTTTTCCATCAATCCATAGCAGAAAAGGCACTAATGATATAACTGATAATCTCAAAACTGGACAGTAAGAAAATAATCCAATTTTCTTTAATGAGTCAGAGAATTGAACATGTCACTCTCACTACGTCAATGCAGGTAAAAACACAAAGAATATTCAACCTTTTAGGTCCTTAGGAAAATGCAAATGAAGAGCATTGGCTGCTCTTATATAGAACCTGAGTTTAATTCTCAGAACTTAACCCACACGGTGGCTCCCAACTCTTTGTAACTCTACTCTCAAGGAATCCAATGCTCTGTTCTGGCCTCCAATAGAACCAGGTATGTACCACATGATCCACAGACATACTTGCAAGCAAAACACCCATACACATAAAATCAAACAAAATTTATTTTTAAATTAAAATTAAAATACCACAATAATACAAAGTGTAAACCAAATGTCCATTTGCTGTACAGACCAGTTATTCCACTACAAAATATTTTTCAAAAATCAAACACATGTTCACCAAAAAACTATATGCAAATTTTCTAAATATTTATTTTATTTGTTTAATTCGCATGAATGTTTGCTTACATGTTTACCTATGTAACTATGTGCCTACTTGGTACCCACGGAAGTCAGAAGGGGGTATCAGATCTCCGGAAACTGCAATTAGAGATGGTTTTAAGTCACCATATGGGTGCTGGGAATCTAAGCCTGGCCCCTCTGCAAGAGCAACAAGTGCTGCTAACCATTGAGCCATCTCTCTAGCCTCTGTACGAAATTTTCCAGTTGGAAACAACTCTAAATAAGGCTCAACAAGTGCTTACATCCATAAAACGGAAAGCAACAAGAAGGAAGGAATTACTGATTTATCAAAAACACGAAAGACTCCCAAATTTACTATGCTGAGAGAAACCAGATTTAGGGCTACACATCATACATTTTCATTTAAATAATATTCTGGAAGAGGCAAAACCATAGAGACAGAAAATGTACCATCATCAAGTATGACAGAAGAACTTGCCAGAACTTCATCAATCTGCAGCGTGTTTATACAAAGATGTACAAAGACAGACAACGGGCACTAAGAGTGGTAATACTGTTTGCTATGTAAATCTTGTTAGGTCTGAGCTCAACATACATTCTCCCCTAAAATTAAAATAGCTCTCTATTGGCTGGATGGTGGTGGTGCACATCTTTCATGCCAGTACTTGGGAGGCAGAGGCAGGCAGACCTCTGAGTTCAAGGCCAGCCTGGTCTACAGAGCAAGTTCCAGAACAGCCAGGGATACACAAGAGACCCTGTCTCAAAAATCCAATTAAATAAATAATAAATAAAAAAGCTATTTATAATAATAATAATAATAATAATAAAAAAATAAGCTACTTCTATCCATATCTACACACATCACTGAAAAGCCTCAGATGATTTGTAAAATACAATAAACGTTCCCAAACTCTTCTTCCTCATTTCTGCTTATTCCACTCACTACTTCTTAGATGTCAACCATCCTCTGCCCTCCACAGAACCTGGACCTGGTGATTCGATCTCCTTTCACCACTCTGATTTTGCAAACCTTTACTATCTTTACCTACTCTCAATTGCCATCATTCAAAGGAAGGTTATTAGCTCATCTTCCACTAAAAAGTTCCAACATGTGGATGAGTACATGTAGTGTTAGGAATTTATCTCAATGTTTGGATAATCCAATCTTTTGCATTACATAGGAACTAGGCAATCAATCAAAAGTGAGAAGGAGACCGGAAGGCTGGTGTTTGCTAGAAAGGAGAAAGTCTGCAAGCATGCTGAAGAGAAAAAAGCTGATGACATCCCTTTAAGAGGACTATGTACAGCCAGGCAAGGGGGCGCAGTCTTTAACCTCACACCTGGAGGCAGAGGCAGGCGATCTCTATTGAGTTTGAGGCCAATCTAAGTAACAGCGAGTCCCATGACAGACAGAGCTAGATAGTAAGACCCTGTCTCAAAACATAAAATAAAATTAAATAAAAGTTTCAGTGTGTTAAAACAAACCACATTATAAATCTGGCTTTGAGAGGTCACACACTTGTCCCAGCTCCCCAGCTCTGCCGTGTGCCACGCAGTGAAGAAGGAGACACAAGACATCAAGTAGGCATAGCTCTGTTCACTACAGTAACAGATGGTGGGATGGTCCACTGAGTCAACGACAGGCCCATTCCAGATGAGTGAACTACAGAAACCATTCACAGCCGGTATTCAGAACCCGTTGTTAGCTGATCCTCACTCACGGGGCTAGCAGGATGGCTGAGTGGGCACAGAGACTTGCTGCCAAGCCTGACAAAGCTAAATTTGAAACTCACGATGGAAAGAACCAACTCATGGAACTTGCCTGTGACCTCCACACATGAGCTGTAGCAAACACATACCACTCTTGTCCTCTTACAAAATAAGTCAAATTGTAAAAACAAAATACTGGTAGAGTAAGTTGACTCTAATTTGGCATAGCCTTTTTATTCCAAGTCAAAGAACCAGAAACACACAATTATATTGAACTAAAATTCAAATCCAGCCAAGTAAGTACTATGAACAAGAGAGGTGGTGTCAGGGAGAGACCAAGAAGGTAGCTCTTGGTAGTAGAGTGCATGCCTAGGACACACAAGGTCATGAGTTCAATCCCTAGGACGCTAGCCACACAAAACAAAGTCTTATAAAGACAAGAACTGGCTGTTCTTCCAGAGGACCCACCCAGGTTCAACTCACAGCACCCCCATGTGGGCTCACAACCATCTATAACTCTAGTTGCAGGTAATCTGATGCCCTCTTTTGGCCTCCTCAGTCACCAGGCCTGCAAGTGGTGAAAAGATTTCCATGCAGGCAAAACCACCAATATACATACAAAATAATAATTAAAAACCTTTTTAAAGGACAATGGACATGGATATAAGCCAGGGAGTAGTTCTGACAGAGGACAGGCCATTTGTGTTAATTTTGAATAACGAACCCAGTTTCTGGTCAGTTGGGGCTGAAGAGTCAGAAGAGAGCAGCATCCCTGAAGTGAACCTGTGTCTCGCTGTGACAGTGGATGCTGCTCAGCTGGAGTCAGCTGTGAGCAGTAAGACAGCAGCAGCAGCACTGCAGCCAAGTCTTCTGGGAAGGACTCCTTGGGGCTGAACAGAGAAGCTGTGGTCCAGATGGGACCAGAGCAGAGTATAACGTGCATTCTGGTTCTAGCAGCATGAAAGCCACAGCACCGAAGGGTCATGGAGAAGCTGAGGCTTGGCACCATGAGGCACTGTCAGAAGAAACACTAAGAGGTCACTGGAGAAGGTGCAGCCTCGGCTGCTCTGAGATCCCTGGATGCTGGAAATGCCAGAACCATGGGATAACCAACCGCAGCAGGAGCAGGGCGGGGTGCAGCTGGCCTGAGCCTACCCAACAAGCTATGTGTGCTGAAGATGGCAGAGCTGCAGAGGAGGGACAACTCAGTCTATCTGGGGTCTAGAAGACCATGAGCAAGTCCCAAATGTCAGGCACTATTTACATTGCTGGATGCTGATTTTGCTTTGATCTGAATTTAACTGTGTTCTTCCCTCCTGGAATAAGAAAATATATTACTTATTTTGGATTTTTTAATTTTAAAAGGTATCTTTGACTTTTAAATCATTGGAATTTTTAAGACAATGAGACTTTTTAAAAAGCACTTCATTGCCAGGTGGTGGTGGCACACACCTTTAATCCTGACACTCAGGAGGCAGAGCCAGGAGGATCTCTGTGAGTTTGAGGCCAGCCTGGTCTACAGAGCGAGATCCAGGGCAGGCACCAAAACTACACAGAGAAACCCTGTCTCAAACAAACAAACAAATGTACTTGATATTATGATATTATTATGAGACCTTGAGTACAAGAAAGGAAACATTATAGTTTAAAGTGATGTTTGTAGTCAAAATCGACAAAGTCGACTGTCACAGAACTCTCAACATGACACACCTAAGACAAGGGAACCTCAGCTGAGCGACTGTCTCCATCAGATGGGCTTGTGGGCACATCTGCAGGCATCTTATTCACCCTAATTTATGCAGAAGACCCAGGCCACTGTGCGGGGTTCACTGCTGGACAGCGAGGAAGCCAAGGGGAGCAAGCTAGCAGGCACTGCTCTTCCTCCTCAGTCTCGGCTTCAGTTCCTGGCTGGCGTTCGTGCCTTGGCTTCCCGTGATGAGGGACTGTAATCTGTACACTGACGAAGCCCTTTTCCTACCCGAGCGGCTTTTGGTCAGTGTTTTATCACAGCAACAAAGTCAATGAGAAAAGAGGCAGAATCACTGAATTGTAGGTCCTAGTGGAGAAAAGGCCTCTGAAAAGCCAAGTACTAACAGTGTGAGCAAACGTGATGAGGACAGGTGCCTGCCAGGAGACAGACATCATGGACAGGGTAGTTTAGTACCCATCAGTGTAAGGGGGACCATGAGTACAATCACATAAACGACGGGAGCCTGGTGTGGTGGTGCACACCTTAATACCCAACATTTATGAGGCAGAAGCAGGTGGATCTCTTCAGTTCAAAAGCCAGCCTTGTCTACATAGTTTCAGGACAGCTGGAGGTACACAATGAGATGCTGTCCCAATAAAATGATATGAATGAATGAATGAATGAATGAATGAATGAATGAAAGAGGCACATCAACAAAGTAGAGGGCTAAGAACTAAGAGAGTAAGGGGAGACCTGAGACAGCACTTTTTTTTTTCCTATAAAGACTAGAGAGTAAATAGATTAGATTTGGTGATCCAAGGAGTAATCAAAACTACTGTATGCATATTGTCAAAGGTGAGGACCTGAATTCAAGTCCTAAAATCCACATGGTGGAAGGAGAGAATCCACTCCCGGGGGCTGCCCCCTAAACCTCCATGGTATACCCACGCATGCATAAATAAATTAGAGGTTAAAAAAAAAAATTCCCACTAAAACTTGTCACTTCCCAAACATCACTGCTATATAGTAGGAAAAGTCAGGATCATAGTCAGTGACAGCTAAGTCACTAGAGCTAATAAATGTCATTGCTGATATTCCCACTTAAAGTGTTCCACAAGGCAGTACCCACAGATAACACAATGAAAAGCCCAACTTTAAATGGCTTCTCCTGCCCAAGCTTTGTATTAGTCCAAACACTTTTCTCTGCTCCATGTAGATATTTCCCATGGTCAAGGATAACAAAACTTGATAGACTCACTTCAGGTTAAACCAAAATGTTTCCACAACTTTTTGAAAATAGTCTTAAAAGAAAAAAGCCTTAATGAGATTTAACTCAATATGACAATTGTTCGCTTAAAGTATGTGACTGTATTTAAAAATATTCTTGCCTATGTTCCAGAGAGGCTGAGTCTTCAGTCACTGCAGCTTAGCACTGACTCCTTATAGAAAGACCACCAGCAACCCTGGCAGTGTAAGACAGTGTTGGTCTTTGCCTCCAGGTTCTGATCACAGCTCCCTAAGTCCTTATATCTTCCTGAGTGGTTGGAACTATTCAGTATCTTTTGTCCCAGTATCGGTCTTTGCCCCCAATTCCTGACAGAGTGCCTGAGATCCTTTCAATTTCCTCAGTGATGGGTGTGGGAAGTGTCTTCTGTTCCGGAAGCAGACAGAGCTCTTAAATCCCTGGGAATTTCCTGGGCTAGAGAAGCCTCTTTTGTTTTATTGAGTTGTCTCTTGGTAGCACCCTGGACAGCTTCAAGGTGAGGCTGTTCATCAAAAAGATCAGGCCTTAATTAGCCTTCAATTTTCATCATACTTTCCCCAACCTCTCCTTAAAAGCCCCTACATGCATAACACTCGGCTCAACACACCAAGCAGAGTGTGCACTCCAACTCTGGATCCTTCCAGACTCACCCCGTATCTTTCTGTTCATCCATATCCTTTACAGCAAAGTGGTAAATACAAGTAAAAGGCTGTTCTGAGTTCTATGAATTATAGCACTGAAGTAGGGGTCATGGGAGCCTTCAGCTGACAACAGGTCACAAGTACAGGCAACAGGACTTAAAACTACAGCTGAAGAGAGGGTAGTTTTGTTCAGGCCCTTTTGTGGGATTGGATTCTAGCTCAAGTACTGTCAGAGTTGCCTTCAATTGTAGGGCACAAACGGAGTCCTAGGAGTCAGAAAACTGGCTGTTGGAGTATGGGTGTGAGGAACGCTGGCACTGACCCCAGGATCCCACTTCGGCCACACAAACCCTGTACCACCACTGAGCTGTGCCCGCAGCCCCCCCCACACTGGTGTCTGAGGCATCACTAGGCACAAACAGATGACAGTAACTGGTGTCACTCACTGACTTATCAGGAGCTAAGGAAAACCATTAAACTTTTGCTGTTTTCATTACCAGTGCAGGGGACCACGGTCAGGCCTTGCTCTCTGCTCTCAATGCTGGATTTCAAAAAAAAAAAAAAAAGTTTGCTGTCATAGGTAGGTGGGGGTTTGGAAATCTCAGCCCTCGTATGTTTAGACTTCAATTCCTATCCAGATCTGCTCTTCCTTTAAATGCCGCTCGAATCCATCTCATTCACCTATGAACAAGACTCTAGTCAAAAGGGATGAGAGTGAGACGTTCTCCAAAAACTAAACACAAGGGCAAAACAAACAACATTTTCAAAAACTCCAATGATGACATTAAAGCAGTTTTAGAAAATAATAGAAACTTGACAGAGATACTATGTAAAGATTGTCAAAGAATCCAGAACAGCCGGGTGGTGGCAGCGCACGCCTTTAATCCCAGCACTCGGGAGGCAGAGCCAGGCAGATCTCTGTGAGTTCCAGGCCAGCCTGGGCTACAGAGAGAGATCCAGGACAGGCTCCAAAGCTACACAGAGAAACCCTGTCTTGAAAAACCAAAAAAAAAAATAAAATAAAAAATAAAAATAAAAATAAAAAAAAGAATCCAGAACAGTAGGAATAACCTCACAAGAACTTACATTTACTCAGGGATTCTACACTCTCTTCTTTACCATGATCATGTACAAATCAGACAATGCATTTTGGGGGTCAAAAAATTCAAATAAAATACATGAATTTTAAGGCTAAGTGTTATGAAAAACTTCATTGACAAACAGGAAGTCTCTGTCACCCAATCTAAACACCTGCAAACCCACATAGGTCACGAATGCTGATGACCTACTTAACCCAGTCTCTGACACAGTAAAACATCACCTTTGAGACAGGCGACTTCAAATACAGACATCTGAGAGGTCTCCAAATGTCTGAGCTGAAGAGGGAGAAGCGCTCATTGTATTCGACATCGTGGTTTCTAAAGCTGCTGTTGTCACAAGTTACTACTACAAAACAAGTGCTATTTATTAAATTTGAGAAATATGCACAGCTTTTTTTTCTGAAAATGAGGGCTTCCAATACTATCCAAATGTGGCAAAGATCTAAGCTCCCAGAAAAATCACTTCCCTTTCCTGTTTTGCCGTAATAAACTATGGTTTCTAAGTCTTGTCTAATTTTCAAACTGAGGTAATACTATACCTCTGAGGTTTAACAATGTTGTCTTATTGTTTTGAAAGAAATATTTCTGCATGTCTAAAGATAAATGTGGTTAATTCATTTCCAATTATCTGAATAAATTATAAAAAATCTTAAATTATAATCTCGTATTAGTTACAAATAATAAAATACTCCAATAGTGTCATAATTTCACTGTTCTTTTAAACACAGCAGTTCAATGCTCCATGCTTTATAACACACACAGAAGAAATCCAATACTCGTTAACTTGACATCAAGATTAGCTAAAAGAATTCTAAAATCAATCTTTCTTATCTTCTCATCCTCCTCTACCCACTCCTCCTGCTTAGTCAGAATGATCATTTACACCCTCTCCATCCTTCCTGCCTCCGTCCACTCCATCCTGGATACAATCTGCTCCACAGACTTCATTTTAGGCAAGCACACCCAATTACCCATAGGCTAAGGCCAGATGTAGGCCTGCCAGTGTTCTTGGATGAACAAAATAAAAGCCTCTATTGTTAGAAGCAAAAGTTGCCAATTCAAATTTTCCTTTGAACTTGACGTACCCTTTCAATAGCAACTGGTTAACAGCATGAACTCAGAAGAGCTGGTTGATGTCATTAACCAGCTGCATATATTAGAGCAAATGTTTTAAAACTTAAGTTTCCTTATTTGTCAAACAGGAACACGCTTTGCTGCCGAGGACTGCTATGAGGATGAGATGATGTCCCCAGTACAGTAATCGGGGGCTACTGCGCTGTTCCTTTTCCTATCCTCATAAAACCAGCTATGCTGGCACGTGTTTCCAAGAGCAGGACTCTGCAGGTGGAGGCAGGAGGATCGGACTTTCAAAGTCATCCTTGGCAGTCTAGGCTCCACGAGACACTTGTATGGGATGGGGTTCGGTGGTGTGCATGTACAGTGCAGGCAGGTGAGCAGCCTGGCCTGCCAGGCGCACTATCAGAAGAGTGAGCACAGCCCAGGCTAAGTGACAGGCTCTGAGCCACTCCCTCTGCTGGCGCGCCTTGCCTCTCTCAAGCACTGGTGGGTTTGCTGCTGCTGTTCTGTCTGTTCTTGTTACAGGGTCTCACACAGCCCAGCTACTTCACATGGCTGTTAATGTGTCAAAGTCAAGAAGAGGATCAACGTGTTTTCCAATGCTTAATATTTCTGTTTGTTTTGTTTATAAAACAGGAACTTCAGACTGGCCTTGAATTCACTGTAGAGTTAAGGATGGCTTTGAATTCCTGATTCTGACCCCACCTCCCAAGGGTTGGGATCCGAGGTGTGTCATCACATCTACTTACTATATTCATAAAGAAAATATATGTGCATAAAGAAAAATATTGGGAGAGTGGATCACATACACCCCAGCATATGCGTGGGTGAGAGGACAACCTGTGGGAATCGGTTTTCTCTTCCCACTATGTAGGTTCCAGGGACAAAACGGCGTGAGGCTTGGCAGTAAGCGCCTTAGCCGCTCAAGCCACCTCACCTGCCCTGAAATAAATTTTTAGGAGATAAGAAACCTACTCAATAAAGATAATTATCAATAATTTGGCTTTTTTTTTTTCAAAAATTTTGTAATTTGGAAGGGGGTATTTATATCAACTTCCCTATAAATAGGAATGGCTTCATGCAATTTTTGCTGAAATAAATTGTCGCCACTATAAAAAGCAGCCATAGTTTGTTAAAACTGAGTATCAGAAGAGGTATTCTGTGGCTTACTAAAGAATTCAGTCGGAGCAGAGCAGAATCTTTGTGAGTCGAGATGGCTAATGACTCCAGAAGCGCAAAGTACAAGAGAAACCTGTTGAAAAAAAAAAAAAAAAAAGAAATTCAGGAAATTATTAAAAACTGTTACTTAAGAGTCCTACCCCTCAATCCTTCCTTCCCCACAGTGAACAACAGACTGGCACTGTCTTAGAGAAGACCACAGCCAGTCATACACTTTTCTATCTTGATCTATGTATCTTCGTGAAATGCAAAGGAAAAGCAGCTGCTCAGAAGTAAACCCACCAGGGACAGGGCAGTGGGAGTGTCGTAGAAGCATATATCCAAGCAGGAGTTCTGGAATCACTGTCTTCATCCTCAGCCTCAGACACTTACCTCCTTGCTCAGACTCCCAAAACATACACAAAGTAAAGGACCTGTAATATTCCTACAGAGAAATACATCTCTGAGAAGTGCTGAAAATGGCAGTCCCAAGCGGACTCACATCATGAGTTTTCAGGGCTATAGTCCAGAAGGACCAAAATTTCTGGGATTAGCTTCTAGATGACAAAGTATTTTCCCCTAAGACAGTGCTGAACAGACAAGCCCACTATTAGGAATAGGCTTAAGTGATAATCAGTCCAGGGCAGGTTAAAATGTTTGAAATAGAAAAGCCAAAGCTAGCTATATTCTTGGCTTTTAAGAGTTTCAGATAATATTGTATTGTTTGTAAAAATCAGCCAAGCCAGTAATGATTTTATTTATGTTGCCAATGGAACAGAGAATGGGGTGGGCGGTGAGGGAACAGGAGGAAACCGTATCATGAGGTCTACCAGGATGCAAAAGCCTGTAAGGAAGATGGGAGTCTTTAAAAACGGACACCTTTAGTCCCAGCACTCTGGAGGCAGAGGCAGGAGGATCTGAGTTCAAGTCCAGCCGGGTCTACAAAGGACAAAGTGAGTTCCAGGACAGCCAGGGCTACACAGAGAAACCCTGTCTCCAAAAACAAATAACAACTGACTGCTCATTCACTGCACAACCTCACATCAGCTGACCTTGGGTAACTCATTTCTCGTTCAAGAACTGAAAAGTAGGTAAGTATATGTCGTAGTTTTGTAAACTTGACACAAACCTAAACATAACTGGTAAGAGGGAATCTCACTTGAGGAACTGCCTCCATTAGATTGGCCTGTGGGCGTCTGTAGGCATTTCCTCCGTTGCTGACTGAGACTGAAGGATCTCGCCCACTGTGAGCAGTGCCATCCTTGGGCAGGTCGGTGTGGGCTGTATAAGAAAGGTAGCTGAACAAGGCAGAGGAAGCAAGCCAGGAAACGTCATTTCTTTGTGGTGTCTGCATTGGTCCCTGACTCTGGGTTCCTGCCTTAGTTACTGGCCTACCCTCCCTCAATGATGGCCTATAGTCTGTCACGTTAAATAAATCTCTTCCTCCCCAAGTTACTTTTGGTCATGGTGTTTATCACAGCCACAGAAAGCAAAGCAGAACAACAGAGCAGAGACTATTTTTCTTATGTGTTCCAAAATAGGTAATTTGATTTCAAGATAAAAATATTTTCCTGTCTTTAAAAACAATCTACAAGGCCAGGCAGTGGTGGTGCACACCTTTAATCCCAGCACTTGGGAGGCAGAGGCAGGCGGATCTCTGTGAGTTCAAGGCCAGCCTGGTCTACAGAGTGAGCTCCAAGACAGGCACCAAAGCTACAGAAAGAAACCCTATCTCGAAAAACAAAATCTACGCAAGGAATGGAAAACTAACTAAAGAAGGAAAGTTGATCCGCTTTCATTAGTTCTGGTGTGAAATGTGATGGGGCACAAGGGAAGGACAATGGGACAAAGGAGAGTCTTTCTTCAGGAGAAACTCGTGGAGCTGGAGAGATGGCTCAGGGGGTAGAAGTGTGTGCCGTGTGAGCCTGAGGTCCTGAGTTCAGACGACCCAAACCCACATAGAAAGCCAGATGCAGCAGTGCACACCTGGAATCCCTGTCCTCGAACTGCGAGATGGGAGGTGGAAACCACAGCCTGGGATACAAAGCACAATGGCAGAAACAAGAAAGATCCGCCTAAAAACAAGATGGAAGGCAAGAAAGCAATGTCTAGGTATGTACTACAGCACACATGTATACATGTGAGCACACACACAGGAGACAGACAGACAGACTTTCTCTGAGAAGGAATCCTAATGACTCAGCCTTGCTGTGACTCCTCTGGAGTCTTTATGTTCTTCTAAGCTGTTGTTTTTTAAGATGACGACTCTGCCCTTTGCTTTCCATTCCTTTTAGATGTTACTAAACACACAGAGAAGCTAAATCATAACTGGCTGAGTGACAGGAAGAAAAATTCAAAAAGCCAAAAGCTGTATTTCTATTTCCTGTCTCATTTTGCTTAATGATTGCATCCTGGTCTCCCGTGACAGAGCCTGAGCTGGAGTCTGGGCAACATCATCCACCAGACTGTAGAAAGTGAGGGAAGTCCTCGGTCTCTCTCCACTTCCCAACACCTTCCGACCGACAAAACGAGGCCAGTAACACCTCCTGCCTTTCAAAACTCCTGCGAGGACTAAATGTGCCTGGTATTTAGTAATTTCTCAATCAACTCCTCATCATCCTCAAACCCCAAATGCTCCCACAGCCTCGCACAGGTGTCTTCAATCAGCAAATGGGACTTGTTTTACCAGCCAATGTACCACACTTTGGAAGGACTGGAGAAGAGAGTCTCAATGAGGGATTGTCTAGATCAGGTTGGTCTGCGAGCCTGTCTGTGGGCATTTTCTTAATTACACTGACTGCTGCCATAAGACCCAGCCTAAAAGTGAGGAGCACCATTCCTCAGTTTGCTCCTAGAGGGGAGAGTGCTGAACCAGCATGCATGCACTCATTCTCTGCTGCTTTGTCTTGCCTGTGACAGGCTGCAGCCTGCAACTGTGACCTAGGATAAACGCTTTCCCTACATTGTTCTCTCAGGAATGAGACTAGGACAGAGCTGCTACAAGACTGTGATCAGGGCGTTATGATTCACAGAGTGAGCATGACAGACTGACCTAAGGATGAGCAGTAGTTCTCATTTTTCAGATCCCGTTTACCCACCCATTCACACACACAGATTTTAACTTAGCCCCAGCAGCTTTTGAGGCTTTCCCTGAGTAGTTCTTCTCAAGAAACCTACAACACTTAATCACATCATGCTTATTTACATCTCTTTTCTCCAAAACAAAAGAAAACAGAAGACCTTTCCATACAGTCTGTGTACTCTTAGTACCTGAAAAACATTGGAAGATCAATCACCAGTTGAATGAATAAACCATCAAAATCTAATAAACACATGAAAATGTCTATTTTCACCTTTTATGTGATGGTTTTATAATTACATTGAAATTTCAACTTAACTATCTAGTTACATAAAATCCGCCCATTTTTTCTTCCACTGTATATAAGAAAGTGATAAATGTTCACTTAGTGATATACAAAATGGTATGTGAAAGAGCAGAACACTGATCCAGGCATGGCGGCTCATGCTGATAATACGAGCACTCAGGAGGCTGAGGACAGACTTGAGTTCCAGGCCATCTTAGATACAGAGCAAGAGCCTGTCTCACAAGGAGAGCAACTGCAGACGGACCTGCCGCACAGCTGGCACTGGGCCGCAGAGCAGCCCCCGTCAGGCCTCTCTCTGATGGCAGCAAAGACCAGGGAGTTACCGACAACAAAGGCTTTTCTACAGAGTGCCCAGGGACCCCACTTCACCAACGCTGCACCTACTATGAAACTACATGGAAATAACAGCAGGGCAGGGCCTCGACTGAGTAGTAATACAGAGAACTAGAGAGAATTTAATATTTTCAGTGTTAGTGCCTTTTCATCATCGTTCTCAATTCCACTGAAATACAAAACCCCAAAAACTCTACAGATGTACCAACTTTGCGCACACTCTCTCTCTCACACACAGTCTCTCTCTCACACAGTCTCTCTCTCTCTCTCTCTCTCTCTCTCTCTCCCCCCCCCCAAACACTGTAAATCATAACTCAATTTCAAAGAACTTCTAAAACTTGGTTTTACTTCCATTAAAAAAAATAAAAAACACACTTGCTTTAAAATGTTATCATATACACTAAAAAGTGATCTTCCGAAACACTCGTCTGTAAATCATTACCCCCACGGAGCAGCCACCAGCAGTTAGTTGTCTCTCTCACTACAGTAGCCACAGAAAGGAGAGACATGGAGGAGGGTACTACCGCTCTAGTGTTTAGGCCACAAGCTCATCAGTGTGAGTGATCGTTTTACTTAGCTCTTCAGGAAAGTTTCCTCCTCCTACATAATTCAGGTTATTGTGGAACTATTCAAAGTAATTCACCGGGACAGGACACTGCAGCTCTACTGAGGGAGAGGAAAGGACAGCCGAGACTGGTGGTTCTAAGCCAGCAGGACGACTAGAGCGGTCAAGACGTGCACCTTCTAAGACACCTGCCCTCCCTCCACCTGCCGAGCCGCTGGCCGCCCGCCCACCGAGGAGCTTAGGGAGGACGCAGCACTCACCGGTATGGATCTTCTCGTGTCTCTGGAGCAGGTACTTCTGAATGAAACGCATGTCACATTGACTACATTGAAACGGTTTTTCGCCTTAAAATAATTTGACATCCATGCATTAGTTAATGAATAAAACAACATTTTAAGTCACTATTTCTGAGGCTATATAGTCTTAGAAGCCCCAATTTTGGAAAATTCTAAAACTCCTTATGATTTTAAAAAACATTTTCATTAACAGTTCTACTTTCCCTCAAAAATTTCCTCCAGGATTTACAATCTCATATTTTCACAATCACACACAGAAAAAATTCAATTGACATCCTTCTAATGAAAAGAGAAAGACACAATAAAGCACTCTCCAGGCCACCAGCATGTCCTGTATCTCCTCTTCCTTATCTGAAGGCATGCCCACCCTGTTCTGTGGCTGACCATCCCTCCTTGCCCTTTTACCTATCTTCTTCTGAGTTCAGAACTGTATAAACACCCTGAAGAAAACCCCTCCTTGGAAACACTCCCTCCCTCTCTGCTGGAGCGCTCTTCATTCCAGAATGCTGGGGTCTGCTCCACTGGGAAGCCTGGCTTCATGCTGCAAGGCTCCTTGACACCTTCCTCTCCCTGCCGGCGGCACCTTCAGGAGCTGCCTCCAGCCTCCAATGCCTCCACCACTGTGGCTAGACCCTTAGAGAGATGACCTCCTGGGTGTTGCTCCACAGACTCCCTGCCAGCTCCAGCCTCTGAGGGCCTGGCACTTCCTCAGCCTCTCCTTGCATCCTCTCTCCTTTGGCTTCTGGCCATGACCACATTTTCCTAGTTCATCAACTCTCGCTCCTTACTCCCTCTCCTCTACCCTCCAGCCCCAAGGCATCTAACATTTCTAGCTTGCTTTTCCAAAGTGTGAAATCACTCTTTAGTTCTATTTTCAACAATTTCACGATTCTGAACTTCTACTTTTGTTAGCTATCATTTCTAGTACCTGATTTCCAAACATTGCCTGCACTGTCATACACCTAGCACAGAAAGATGAATGGGACAGGTTCTTAATACATTCTTAAGCAGTTTTGCTAGTTAAAAAAGAGTGCTTTAAGCCAAGTAAGTACCCAATTAAAATTATTAAATGTATATATCCATGCTAATTGTCTTCTCATTTAAAGTCTTTCTTGGTTTCCTCCTGACAGTCTGGCTACAAACTCTGATCGACAATGCCAAGTTAGTTCCAGTCTTAAGACTAGATGACATTTATACGAAGATGAAAAGAACAATGATAATAATCTTAGCGGCCACAAGCCGTTTTTAGTCAATACCTGTATGAATGAAGACATGTCTCTGTAAGTGATAGTTGGTTCTAAAGGCAGCATTGCAGTGCTCACAAACGTGAGATTTAGGGGTTTTCAAACCAAGTGATCCATCCTCATTTATTGTAAGGATCTAGTTTAAAAAAGGCAAAAACAAAAGAAAGCTTTTAAAATGTAAATAAATACTGTTTTAAAAGGACAATAGAAGCAATGGTCAGTGGAGCTTGTAAACTGTTCAGAAATAATCTGGAAAGACTATTAGAATAGTGGTACCTCTAATGCAGGAGAGTGTGGCTTACTTAGAGTAGGTAAAACCAGACTAAAAACCAGGGGGCACCCTGCCACCTCCTTGTCATGCTGATGGTCCCAGACGGGGCAGCTAGAGTGAGCAGTTTGATTTTCCACTTCAAATTCTCATGTGTGCAAGGAGAAAAAGTCAGGCATCAATTAATCACTGAGAACAGCTAAAGTTCAGAAAACCAATACAACTTAATTTTAGGTGATTGTAAACAGAGAAATTCTATCTACTTGAATGGAATAAACACCAGGATTTGTTCAATACAAAAAGGTTCAGAACCCACTGTATAATTTTTTTGATACAGTGCTCACTTCGGCAGCACATATACTAAAAATTTTTTGACACAAAAGGACAGTATCTAGAGAGATAATAGTGTCTAGCCATATATATATAGTGTCCAAGTGCATATGAATGTTTATTTGTAAATGTTTAATAACTACTTCTAAAGTATTTATACCTTGACTGTGAGGGATAATGAACTGAGCAGATAAAATAATGGATAACTGTACAAACTTAAAACATTTTTGAGTCAGGTTAGAGTTTACCTGTTATTATTTTCTTATTTTTTTAAAAAAGAGAAAATTAAGTTTCCCAGTACGGTGTCTTGTCTAGCATCTCTAAGGTACTGTAGAACCAGACTGTTGAACATGTCTGAAAATACTTGTCAGATAATTCAGAGTGGGAAGACAGGAGAAAAGAAACCAATTTGACTACCCTGGGTATCTTGCAATTAAGAATACTCTGAGTCTGGTCTGGACAATTACCAGTGAAAGCTGACCTTCTGCCTCACGAATGCTACCTTATCAACAACTTACTCAGCACGTAGCATTGTCCTGCCTCCTGGCAGCCACACAGCAGAGTGAGAAGGAAAAATGATTCCTTTTATCATTATCGAGGTGAGAAAAAGGGTGGCACAGATGATGTGAAGAAGCATAGAAAAGTAGGAGAATGGCAGGTGTAGTGGAGATCAGGAGTCTGAAGCAGAGGATTGAGAGTCCAAGGTCAGCCTGGGCTGCACAGCAAGAACTCGAAGACGAAAAGAGGAAAAAGCAGGATGAGATCAGGAGACATGAGCCAGAGGCGGGAAACAACTTTGGAGGTGAAAGGCTACAGAAAGTCAACTGAGATTGGTAGGGCACTAACCCAGCACTCAGGAGGCTGAGACAAATGGATCTCTTCTCTGTGAGTCCAGGACCAGCCTGGTCTCCAGAGAGAGTCCCAGGACATTCAGGGCTACATAGAGAGACCCTGTCTCAACACTTCACCTCTCACACACAAAACAAAAAAAGGGAGAGAGAAAGAAAGAAAGTAAAGTGAGAGACTGTTTAACACAGGAAGTGATCTGGACAACATCTTAAGAAATATGAGGGACCGTGGAAACTGACTAGGGCCTACAAACACACAGCTACAGTCCCTTCCTCAAGCTAGAAGAGAGAAGTAGTAAGGTAGCGGCTTTCATCTTTAGAGTATCTTTTTACTTTAAATTCAGGGAGACAGTCCAACCTACACTGCATGCAAATCAATGATAATTAGTATGCAAATTATACAGGGTACTTGGGTTCTGGGCAGATTGCCAACATGGTCAACAATGCTTCAAGTCTATGCGCCCAACACATAGAGGGGACACATTTGGCAGGAGAATGGAAGTGGGTGTCACAGCTTCCTGAACAGACAGTGAGAATAAAAGTTGATTTCTGGCTAGTCAAGTTTAAATTTTTTCAGTTCCTCCAAGTCACATAATAATAATGTAAGTTAACACTGTATAAAAAGAAAATACATAAACCCTCTTAAAATAGGATTCAAAATATGCAAAAGAAAATGATGCTAAGTATTATACATAACAAATAGAACAGTAATGCCAGGCTTTCTTCTTTTCACATAGGTTGATAAAAATAAGATCTGAGTGCCAAAAGCCATGGCATTCAATGGCTTCTGCAGCCCAGCAACTGGAAGGAAAGGTCTCGTTAGGCACAGCTCTGGTCTACGTTGCCTGCTGTGAAACGGATGTAATCCCTGACTAGACAAAGCCCTTTATGGACAGTTACAAGTTCTGGTTCATTATTTTCAGCACTGGACGTCATCATGCTATCTTCATTCAGGTCTTCATTCAAGGTAGAACTATAGAAATGAAACAGACATCACCACTATTTTATGAGCAAACACACTAAACCAATCCAGCATATTTGTAAGTTCAAGTAGAAATATCAAATTTTCAAACATGCTAAATTTAATTTTCATCTCCTTTGTTAGGCAGTGGAACTCAAATTTTTGTTTACAGGGACAGAGTAAAATCCACCTTGCCACAAACAAGCATCTATTGGTTTTCCAATTTGGAAATGTATCCACCTGAACTTGCCTCTTTCATTCACTGCTATAACCCCACTGTCTAAACCTGGAGTCTGGGGTACAGTGGATTCTGCACTTATCCCTGAAAGAGAGAGCTGCCTGCTACCGATACCAAATAGCCCTCACAACTTAACACTTCATTCTTTAAACAAGCAAACAAAGAGCTTTGCTAAAAATGTACTTGTCCATCTTTGGCTTTCAGATCATCCACTGACTAG
This sequence comes from Peromyscus leucopus, assembly GCF_004664715.2. Lineage (NCBI taxonomy): Eukaryota > Metazoa > Chordata > Mammalia > Rodentia > Cricetidae > Peromyscus > Peromyscus leucopus. The sequence continues at coordinate 62,352,521 of NC_051073.1, forward strand.
GTACCATAGAGAGGTGAGCATTCCAAGGCCAAGTGCAGGCATGAGAGGAGCGGAAGATGAATTCTGCCAATCTGTCTTTCTCGGCATACACTTGACTTATTCTTCTTATTTTATTTATGTATTTTTATGTATGAGTACTGTATCTGCATGTATGCCTGCATGCTAGAAGAGAGTACCAGACCCCATTATAGATGGTTGTGAGCAGCCATGTGGTTGCTGGGAACTGAACCCAGGTCCTCTGGAAGAGCAGCCAGGCCTGTTAACCACTGTGCCATCTCTTCAGCTCCAACTTGACTTATTCCTGTTTATACTCTTTCAGGGTCTTTTAAAATTGTGATCCAATAGTTTGAGACATTTACCCTAAAGATTAGCTGTCTTGCTTGCTATTAGTACTAAAAGCTATTTTTGCTTTGCCCCCCCCCCCAACTCAACATACGGTCTCCATTACAGCAGAAGGGGCTGGAGGTTAATGTTTAACTCCTAGGACACAGGAGAAAGCATTTTGTAGTTTGGCTGGGGATTGTATTTTGTTGGCAGGAATGTCCCGAGTCCCCCAAGGCTGGAATCACTCACAGCAGCAGCAGCCCTAGGTGCTTTAGCTGCCTGTCACCGCTACTTCAGCCCAGAGAGTGGATTATAAAGACCGAGCAGTCAGGCTCTCCACTTACCAAGAGGACACATTAGCAGTAATCTAAATAGCCATTGTTCAATAGTGTTAAATTAAGATTTTAGAGAGAGAGAGAGAGAGAGAGAGAGAGAGAGAGAGAGAGAGAACCTGGTTGGTATCTAACGGAATTCCCTAGTTATTCTGTGTCCCTACTCTCATGGTTCGTTATGTATTTTTATTTTGAGACAACTTTGTTTCTAGCTAGCACCACATATATTTATTTATGTATTTATTACACATGCTCGCACGCAGAGAGCAGGAGGGAGGGTCTTAGGAGTGAGGAAGGCTCTCTTAGTAGCACACCTCTTTTTATCAAGGAAAGGCCTAGACTCTGCCTCTTTAATTGAGAGACTCCACTCTAGGATCGATCACACTCCTCCATGAGAAAGGGTTCTTGTCAAAAGACACACATGGCTTTTCTAATTGTGTGTACATATTACTAAAATTATCCGTTCATATTTTAATCTAAGGCCTAAGAACTTTAGGACCCCTTCCAATATTAACTGACATCAATGTTTAAGACATTCAAACTCAGAGAACTTAGAGATGATTTAAATCGATGGTTCTCAACCTGTGGGGTGCAACCCCTTTGGGGCTGGAAGATCCTTTTGCAGGGATCGCATCAGATATTCTGTATATTAGATATCTGCATTACAATCATAACAGCAGGAAAATTACAGTTATGAAGCAGCTAGGAAATAATTTTATGGTTGGGGTCACCACAACATGAGGAACTGTATTAAGGGGTTGCAGCATTAGGAAGGCTGAGAACCACTGGTTTAAATCCTCACCAATTATGAGACATTTTGCTTACAACTGAGGGTGGGAAAAGGACTTTACAGATTTTCTTCCTGTCAGGTGGTGGTTGGGCACACCTTTAATCCCAGCACTCAGGAGGCAGAGGTAGGTGGATCTCTGAGTTCAAGGCCAGCCTGGGCTACAGAGTAAGAGCCAGAGCTACATGGAGAAACTCTGTTTTGAGAAACCAAAAGGAAAGGGGGGGCTGGAGAGATGGCTCAGAGGTTAAGAGCACTGACTGTCCTTCTACGATCCCGAGTTCAATTCCCAGCAACCACATGATGGCTCACAACCATCTATAATGAGATCTGGTGCCATCTTCTAGCCTGCAGTTTTATATGCAGACAGAACACTGTATACATAATAAATAAATCTTTTTAAAGAAGAAAAAAGGAAAAAAAAAAGGATTTTCTTCCTTCTCCAAAGGCATATAACCAGGTCATCCAGAGTAAAAGTCATCTGGCTATACTAGTCAGAGCTAGTCCCTCACATTCATAACCTCCTTATTCAGGATTTATGTCTCTATACTACATTTTACTTATTAGCAAATTTCATTTTCAAATGGCAAGCTTTAACAGTGTCAGAATATGAAACTCACTATGTTCTAAGAATGGAATATGACTCCTATTCGTCATACTGGCCTTGAGGTTTAAAAAGTTTGGGGGAGGGGTGTGTGTGCACACACACACAGGACAACTTGCAGGCATCAGTCACCTTCTATCGTATGGGCCTTGAATCAAACTCAGAGTCAGACCATCTCACTGGCCTCCGACCATTAGTTTTAGAAAGGTCCCTTCATGTTAGTCTCTACAAGATGATTTTTTTTTTGTTTTCATCATCAGAATCATTTGAATATTTCTATAGGAAAACTAGATTAATGAATTACCAGTGTGCTATTTTTCTAATTTTCTTCCTTCATTTTCCCATTAGCATTATGTCTGATTTCCTACTTTCCTAACTAGTCTCATCTTCAAAGATAGTTCTTCAAAAACGCAAGGAAGAAGCATGGAGAAGGTGTGGCAAATGTCTGACACGGCCATTTTCTCCTTTTAAAATAACTGTTTTCAGCCAGGCAGTGGTGGCACACCTTTAATCACAGCACTTGGGAGGTAGAGACAGGTGGATCTCTGTGAGTTCAAGGTCAGCCTGGTCTACAGAACGAGATCAAGGATAGCCAGGGTTACACTCTGATTTGAAAACCAAGATGATGATGATGATAATGATGATAGTTTTTTTCTCATTTAACAATCATTGTCTTAAATCTTTTTGATCCCCAAGTCCAACTCTCTTCCTGGGCCCATGATATATACTAAGCTGTTGGGAAATGACCCGTATGGTTCATAATCTCTGTGTGCAGTATGCTAATCCTTCCAGAGTTCAGCACCACTCTTAACAATCAGTTCCTATTCAGATCTCCTAAAGGGATCTAATAACAACCCGCTTCCTTCCTTAGCTTTTGTCAAGAGACTGGCACTCAAATTATCTGTTAAGTAAAAAGGAGAAATACAACAGAATAGAAGTAATTAAAATCACACTGCCTTTGATTGATTACTAAAGAGTTTGAAAAGCCTAGCAATTGTTTATACTACCTGATAACAGGAATATTAAATTTTATTAAAAAGCTTTCTTAGAATTCATGAATGTTAAGGAAACAATCCTAACAAAATTCTTTTGAGCTGGAAAATGTCTCATGAAGGTCAATGGCGATGGCAAAGACTTAAAGGTCTTCAGCTTACACGGACATCATAATCATCTGACGCTCTTTTCAAGTATATACACACCCCCAAGTAAGAATCTTCACGGGCGGGAGCCTAGATGTCTGTAACTGGAAAATGTACCACAGACAACCAATGCCGAGCCTGGGAGTTGGGGGTACGACCTCTGACATTAATACACTGAGGCTGTATTACATTTACAGACTTCACAGGCTTCTAATAACTTCAGCTAGCTGTAATAGAGAACAATGCAGATTTAAAGAGGCAAAACCAAGTGATGCTGAGTAGCCCACAGCTCCAGCAATGGAACAATGAGTAGCCTGTCCTTAAGGAACAAGGCAGTGAAGCAGGCAGAAGCAGTCAACAAGCCCACTTCCACGCCCAGTGCTTGAGGCTCCACCGTGAGGGCAAAGAAGAGCCTTCTTCTTACAGGGCTGCTGTACTAGACATGGGGTTTGAAAGGTCTGTTACATCAGCACTGAGACACCAAAGGAGGACTTATGATTAAATGTACTATTTTGGTTAGGAATGGAATAATATTTGGGTAGGGGTACAGTAGGTGCTTCAGCAGTGGGGCACTTATCTGGCACGCCTCATGAGGCTCTGGGGTTTAACCCAACCTACGTCAATCAAAGCAGCTCTTCACATCCCCCAACCCAAGGAGAAGTTGGACATCTGAAAGAAACAAGTGACGACCATTTCCTCTACCTTCATAAACAGGTTGGCTCCGAATAGAGGAACCACCTTGACCTAGGTAACAGTCCCCACCCAGTTGCAAAGTCTTTTGACACCTGCTTGCTGTCTGCAGCGGCTGACGTCACCTCCGCGGCTGGGCAGACCGGGCTCTATCTGCTGAGAGTCCCACCGCGTTACTCTGGGTTTATTTCCCCTCCAGATGCCACCTGACACAATGACAGCATAGACCTCAGATACTGGTGATGAGCAAAGACCAAGGTTTGGAAAAGGTCTGAAAGGAGATTAGCCCTCCAAAGAGAATGGATTCTAGTTCTCACACCATCTACTACATGTTATTCCCAAACATCCCACCCTCTGACAACTGTCCCAAGTCTCAAACACTTCCTTAGCATACACTACACCTGGACCTTTGAGAAGTTTAAAAACTGTAAAATACTTCAAACAATCAAGGCATTGATTTATAAGCTATAAAACCCAAGACAAACTTGTCTGTCTTCATGCAAAAATAGCAGAATAAGTTACTTCAGTGAAACATCTGAAGTATGGCACTAACACACTTCTGAGGAGATATAAAAGAACTCAGTTTACACCTCAAAGTCCTACACTTCAGACACGGGACACTGCAGATCAATGTTCAAATTAACCACACTTTTCTCTGCCTACCATATATAACATGTAAGAACAAATTTGTATTTGTTGTTTCTTTTTAAGACAGGGTCTCCACATAGCCCTGGCTATCCTGGAGCACACCAGATTGGCCTCGAACTCAAGAGATCTGTGTGCCTCTGCCTCCCAAATGCTGAGATTAAAGGCGTGCGTCGCCACTGCTTGGCTGCTGTGAACAATTTTAAAGTAACTCATTTGTGCCTGATTTATACTATTTATAGTATGTCATTGTTCTAAGAATTTCCTGAAAGGACTGCCCTAAAATGCTCTCTTATGTATACTGTACTTAGAACACGTTATCTCTCATCTGGCTACTACATTGATTAGGACAAAATACCTTGGTGGTACTTTCAGAAATCTTCAAAGAACTGACTTAGACAAGCAAAACTCTGAATACATGATGTGTATTTAGAAATGCTTCAGTAGGTCTGCGAATGTCGTTCAGAGGTAAAGCACCTGTCAACCACATATTAGACCCTGGTTCAATTCTCAGCACCCTCCACACTCCCACCAAAGGCCTAGAGAGCATATTACCAAAAGAGGTTCTGGGTAATCCTCTACTGGACAGCAATGATCCAGGCTTCAGTGAGAATTTCAGAAGGCATTAAGTTGGGGCTAGAGAGCTACTTGGTTAAAAGCATGGGCCATTCCTGCAGAAGGCTTGGTTTTGATTCCCAGTTGTGATCAGGTACCTCACAACTACCTGTAACTCTAGCTGCAGGGAATCTAATAGCCTCTTCTGTCCTCCAAGAGCACCAGAATTCTTATGCATACACATACATAATAAAAACAATTGCTGGGCGTGGTGTTACAGGTCTTAATACCAGCACTCAGGAAGTAGAGGCACGAGGATCTTGTGAGTTTGAGGCCAGCCTAGTCTACAAATCGAGTTCCAGGACAGTCACAGCTGTTACAGAGAAACCCTGTTTCAAAAAACCACCACAACAATAATTAATAGTAGGCTGAAGCAATGGCTCAGTAGTTAACAGCACTTATTGCTCTTGCAAAGGATCTGGGTTTGATTCCCAGCACCCACACAGTGGCTCACAACCATCCATAACTCCAGTTCCAAGGGATCCAATGCCCTCTTCTGATTTCCATAGACACTAGGCATGCATGTAATGCACATACATATACTCAGGCTAAATACTCCTACACATACAATAGATCAAATTTTAAAAAAATTAAAATAAGGAAAATAACCCTTTTAAAAAAAGGAATTAAATTACAGAATAGCACCGGAAAAACATGTTAATAAAATATCTAGGAAAATATATAACTTAGCACATATATAGATTAAAAGTCTTGAAAACAGAGGGCGTGAAGGGACAGCTCAGGTTAAGAGCACTGGCTGCTCTTCCTGAGAACCCAGGTTCAGTTCCTAAGTGTTCACATGGCAGCTCACAACCACCTGTAACTCCAGGTTCAGTAGCTCTGGCCTCAGCAGGCACCAGGCATGCATGTAGTGTATAGACACACATGCAGGCAGAACACTCATATGTAAACAATAAAAAAATAAATAAACTTTACATTCTTAGAAGAGATTCCCCCTATGTAAACAATGAGCACAAAGCAACACAATTAACCACTACTATAATTATAGAAGTTAATTTTTCACAAGCCCTGAAATTACTGAGGAATTTGATTTGTTGATGTAAAAACCAGTAACAATAAAAATGAATGACATTAATCACTGAGAAAAACAGTAGACTCCAAAACAAGCAAGATGGTGAGGGTGAAAGAAGGGATTCCATAAAATGTGAAACACAAAATGTCAGACAAATGAGAAATATGAATTTAGTATGACCCCAAACTGAAGAAATATGATTCCAACTCCAGTGTGACTCTTGTGGTGGGCTACAGAAGGCCAAGTCTGACCTCGGGCTCTCGGGAGTGCAGGCAGCACCAGTCACATCCACTCGGTTGGGCTATAACTTGTACAACGATTATGGAATGTAGTGTGTATCCTTTGATTCCATAACACAATGATAAATGTACAGCGTGGACTTCAAATGGAGGCGAGAATACAACAGCAATGTTCAACAAAACTATAACATGATCTTGTCAATGTTCAACAAAACAATCATGAACTATAACATGATCTTGTCAATGTCCAACAAAACAATCATGAACTATAACATGATCTTGTCAATGTTCAACAAAACTATAACATGATCTTGTCAATGTTCAACAAAACAATCATGAACTATAACATGATCTTGTCAATGTTCAACAAAATAATCATGAACTATAACATGATCTTGTCAATGTTCAACAAAACTATAACATGATCTTGTCAATGTTCAACAAAACTATAACATGATCTTGTCAATGTTCAACAAAATAATCATGAACTATAACATGATCTTGTCAAAGTAACGTATTATGCAGCTAATAAAAATGCTTAAGAAACTTCACGGAGCTGGGAATATAGTTCAATGGTATAATGCTTGCCCAGCACGAGCAAGGACCCATGTGAGTGTGTGCATGAGTGTGTGCGATCCCTAGCACCGTAGAAACTAACAAAAAAAATATTGTTAACTTTAAGTACAAAAATGGGTTAAACACACTGTACAAGTTGAAAAATCGGAAAACTACATTTACACAAATCCACTAAACTTTGAAGACAGAAAGGAAATATGGCAAAGAATCATAATCAGATAAAAATACAACTCTATTATTTTATACCGTAATTTTCAAACTTTGACACCATAGGGTTCTATGTCCCTAAGATAGCAGCAAGGGCTGTGTTAACATCGGGAATGAAAGCAGCAGGAAGCAATTCCCAATCCACATGGTGTAAACATCCTCACCTTGGCTAATGCTAAGAGCTAACAATGCCTTCAGCAACTGACTCACAAAACTGCTGAAACTTGAGCAATCTGCTCTTGCAATACAGTACTAGTTGCTCTAGCCCATTATAGTATATAATTGTAAGCGATAATAATGATTTTAAATAAGAATTACAGTAAGCAGCCATCAAAAAGATCCTGCTACTAAATCAGCTTGGTAGTTCATGCTAGTAATCAGGAGATAGAGGTAGAAGATTCCAAGTTCAAAGCCAGTCAGTATAGTCTAGGTCCTACCAAGACTCTGCCTCAAAAAAAAAAAAAAAAAAAAAAAAAAAAAAAAAAAAAAATATATATATATATATATATATATATATATATATATATATATATATATTTAAAGGGGGAACCAAAGATGTATCTCAGGATGCAAAGCACTTGTCCAGCATGCATAAAACCCTGGGTTCAATACCAGCGCTGCCTAAAACTATGCATGGTAGGACACTCCTGTATAATCCTAGCACTGAAGAGGAGAAGCAGGAGAATGAGAAACCCAAAGTCATTCTGGGTTACATCTTCAAGGCTAGCTTCGGCTATATAAGACCCTGTTTCAAAAAAGGGGCAAAGGGGTAGCAGCTTCTTTACCACACAGGGTGAAACCGTGGGAGAAATAACTGTGAAGATGACTTGTCAATGCCACATACATACTACAGACCATCAAGACATTGACCCTGCAAGAGGAAAAATACAAAAGCAGACCAACTCCTCATAGCATCTATTACCAATCCACTCCTGAGCCACGAAACATTAAGGGTTCATTTAGCCTCCCCCTTCAGGCCCTTGATATAGTAATAAAATGAGATCTCTACCCTCAGGGAGCATACATTCTATTAAAGGTGTCTCTGATGAATAGTCAATGTCAACTTTCACGAAACATTAACATTTGTATTAAAATATGAACAACAAGCAAGAACCTACATATCTTGTTAGTTTTTAAATACAAAGAAGACATTGAAAGAGAGAAATTCATTTTTAGAAAGAAAGAGATATGAGTGGAAGAGAGAGAAATTAAGTCATGGCCCACCACATCCACACAGGTATGCCTCTCCTCTATCCCTCCTGCAGAAGCTGGTGTAGCACACCAACTGTACTAAACCATGGTAAGACTTCTGCATCTGGTTTAAGGTCCCAACAGGTTCCTGTCCACAAGATAAACCAACAACTGAAAATGAAAAGGTTAGTGACCACACCTTAACACATTCTCTTACTTTTGCAGGAGAGCGCTGTTTCCGCTTCTTCTTTTTCTGTAAGTCTACTGGCTCTCTGACTTGTTTTTTGTCTCTCATCAGCTGCTCAGATACATCAGTAAAAGTAATTTCCTGCTTTACACTTATCTGTTTAAAAAAAACAAAGCTGATTTTAGAAATGCATAATGTCCAATGTGCATTGTGCAGAAGTACAACTTCTAACAGATTAACCTGAGGGGTATTGTTTGGGAGGCTAGGACATCACCCACAGGACAGACAGGCTGAAACTTGAGGATGGACTCCAAGTAGGCTCTGCCTACTCATTCTGTACTTCTTAAGTTGCTTGAATTTAGCAAAAAAGGTTTATTGGTATTAACTCCTTGTCATCTGTCCCTTCTTCCTACACACGGGAATCAAATCAAACCAACCACGATAAAGTCCACTCTGGCGAAGAGGGAAAAATAAAACCAAACCACAGGATAGTTAAATAACAATGTTACAGAAAACTGTTCTGAGACAAGGGGTGTGGAGGTGGGTATCAGAAATGAAATGGCATGGTAACACATGCCTAGAGTTCCAACACTTGGGAGACTAAAAGACAAGAATCCTGAGGCTGAGGCCAGCCCAGGCTACATAGCAAACCTTACCTTAAAGTCAGTAACAAAAACAAAGGCCTTGTGTTAACTCTTCTAGGCCTCACTACAGTCAGGAAGTTATGGAGAAATAGATCTTGTAACAAGTGTGACTCCCAACAGAACTGACTCCACCTCCTTGCTCTGCTCTATAGAGGCTCTCCTATTTTCAGGCATAAACATCCTGTTCTCTGTTGTATGATATTTTGCTTGTGTCTAGCTTGCCTGGAGATTAGAGAAGCAGAGCAGCAACCACTAGAAACTTCTTACCTCTACAAATCCTCAGACTGAATGGGGGAGATCCTGTCTCCACCCACGTTATATTTCTGTCTCCACCTCCCTAGTGCTGGGATCAAAAGCGAGCACTCTGCTTCTCTTGTAGACTGATTCAATCTCCTGTAGCCCCGAGTAGCCTCGAACTCCTGATCTTCCTGCTTCCTCCTCCCAAGTGCTGAGATTACAGGTGTGTGCCACCACTGCCTGACCTCTATAGTTAACTAGTGGCTGGCTCCACCCTCTGATCTCCAGGCAAGCTTTATTTGTCAGAACACAAACAAAGTACTATGTTCACCTATATGCTCTGTCATTAAGGTCTGCCCTTTCACATAAAGTAGTTTATCACCCACCCTGCAAAAGCGCAAGGCTAGATTAGCTGATGCGATAGCTCCCTCCAGACTGAGAGTATTCATACACAAGGGGAGCGTCGTTAACGGGCACTTAGAAACAGACCACCTTTGCTAAAAAGCACTGGCTCCTCACTTGGGCTTCAAGGTAACTCAATTCAAGATGAAAGCCTGGCTTTTCTATGATCCTGTTTGTCTCCTTTACTTTGTGTTACCTGTCTACCTCTCCAGGTGTGTCTGTGTAATCTAGCTCATCTCCTGAATGGTTGATGGCATAGATAAATCACTGGCCTTAACCTTTCTTCTGTGTCACCGTGGATACCCAGGACACTCACAGGACAGAGTCCCCTGGAGCTGAAGTAACCCTATCCTAGTAACCACCCCATCCCTGTAAGCAAGACTTCTTCCAAATCAAACAGAGCTAAGACAATGACAGGACTGCTCAACTTGAATTACCTCTTGCCCCAACACCAATTGCTCTAATCCTAAAGCTCATGTCAGTCTAAAAACACAGCTTAGCTCTGGACCTCTTCACACAGCTCTCTTCCCAGTGTGCGCACACTGAATAAACCTGCCTGATTTCTGCTTGTCATGCACACATGAAATAGTCTGTTGTGACCACCCACCCCAAAACTGTATTCTCATCTTTTGCTGAACCTACATAGATTGACTGTATGCATATGTGCAGCAAATTAAGGAAGTGCTAACCAACTAATTAATAGGCTTTGAGAAACAAAAACAGTTTGTGAACCTGAGAAACTTTGTTGAACCAGAGGGAAAAACTGATGAATGAGGTCTTGGCCAGGGATGTTTATAAGACCTAACAGCATGCAGTGGAGGTCAACAACTCCGATTTCATTGTCACACTAAGGACTAATGCTGAGGTTACAAGCACAAAGAAGGTTAGGTTCCAACAAGTCAATACAGTATCAGGAACTAGAAGTCCACTTTACATATCTTGATGTCTATTTTTACATCAAGAAAACGGTACAAAATTTAAAAAACTGATCCTATCAAAAGAAAACTAAATCAAATAATGAAAACAATGTTTTCAATGCTCAACATTTTTCTTTTCCCTTCCTATGCTCAATATCTTTTACAGACTAGCAGCCACTTTCTCCCTGGACTTGTCAACAAATCATTACCAAATGTATAATTATGAAGCTGTATAAGGTTTACTCAAGACATAATGCTTACAATTAATTAGAGAAACAGAGTCCAAGAAACACACGATGTCAACACTGTTGTCCTGTCTTCAAGTCTTGGTTCCAGAGTGCTTGTCTTTAACACACCAGAGTTCTAAGGTCACTAATGATACAGTCCATTCTCATCAGTCAGCCCTCTTCACCACAACCTTTTACAGTTATTCTTAAAAAACAAAAGTTTTGAAATTCTGCTACAAAATACAGCAGAAGTCAGTCTCTGAAAATCATCCAAGTACACAAAAAGTGCACCTGATTTAAGCTTCTGACAAGAACAAAGAGCCTCTCACGGCCTACGAGACCATTCAAACACTGGCCCCAAGGAATTGCTATTTCCCCAGAAATCTCCTGCTAGGGTAGCCAAAGCCCAAAGTGCCAGCTGGGGGCAACAGTCTCCTGGGAAATGCTGACAAACTGCCAGAGCCCCTCAGGGCAGACTAAGCCCAGACAAGGCTGTGATGCCAGGCAGGAGCGCACCTTGACCATGACTACTTAGTGAGGCCCTTCTGCTCCTGTTCTCTGTTCAGACTCCAAGCATGGCCTTGTAAGTCACTGGGCCTCTCTCGGACCCTCTTCTCAGTGTGAGGACACCAACTGACTCCTTTTCTGTGCATTCACTGCTGCGCCTCTGTGAGCTGGTATGTTAGCTGGGGACAGGAGACCAAGCCTAGTTGTTAGGGCTGCAAAGGCTCAGGCTTGTGCCCCCAAATTAACAGTCAGCATGACTACATTTGCAAAAAACTACAAAAAAGATGGTACCAAAGACAAAGACCATCTTACAGACGGTGTAAACTAGAAGACAGGTGGCTGTTAGGGATGTGTGAGCAGAATGCTTAAGCTCTGGGAGCCAGAGATTCAAACAGAATGGCAAAACAAGGAAATGAAGCGGTCATGAACTCCTCAAGTGAAGAACTGTGAAATCCCAGGTCAACAAGCCAGGTCAACCTAGCTGAGAATTCTATTAGGCTACAGAACAAGAGAGTTCTTTTGGTGTCAGTTATTTGAAGACAGCACAGATGGTAAAATTACCACCTTGACTCTGAGGCTCACTGAAACACGGCCACATATTCAGGCTGGGTATACAGCAAAGAGAGACGAGAGACAGAAAGCAGCGGGGACTACTCCGATTTCACGGGGTTCCAAAAGGCCATTCAAACATGTCTTTCAGTTTCTAAACTGATGGAAAGAAAATCAAACATAAAATTAGAAACTGCAGCAATAAGAAACAGGAACTTGGTGCCGGGCGGTGGTGGCGCACGCCTTTAATCCCAGCACTTGGGAGGCAGAGCCAGGCGGATCTCTGTGAGTTCGAGGCCAGCCTGGGCTACCAAGTGAGTTCCAGGAAAAGGCGCAAAGCTACACAGAGAAACCCTGTCTCGAAAAAACCAAAAAAAAAAAAAAGAAACAGGAACTCGCAGGGCAGGGCAGTCTTTAATCCCAGTTTGGAGGAAGCAGAGGCAGGCAGATCTCTGTGAGTTCCCATACAGACAGGACTAAACAAAGCCCTGTCCCAAAACAGCCCAAACAGACAAAGGAAAGCAACAGGAACTCTTTCTTGAGTGCAGTTAAGACACACTCTAAGTTTGCAATCAGCAGCTATTCACAAACTCAAGTCTTTACGAGCACAGCTGAAAAGACAAAATAATAATAATGCAGTTTTACTTACACATACATGAAAAATGATTATATTAATACTATCATTTTCAAATATTAGTCACACTTATAAAAAAGGCACAAACCCAGACAGACAGTAAATTATAGTTTTAGAATGGTCCCAAAAGTTTGTTACTCAAAATGGAATGAACTAATCTCCTTCGCATAGGACTTCTAACTACTTCAGCCAAGCTGCTCCTCACCGCAACCATTTACAGAATGTGACAGTGGGGGAGGGGTGCAGAGATTGTTCAGTGGAGTGAAGTCGCCGCTGAGCAGTCCTGGAGACACGGGTTCAATCCCTGGAAAAATGGAAAGGGGACGGAGAGCCGACTCCATAGAGTTCTCCTATGACCTCTGTACACATGCCATGGCATGTGTGCCTACATACACACAACACATACACAGGGAGCTAACAATAAAATACCTAAGTTTTTCAAAGATGCTGGGAAACTCAAACACAGAGCAAAACGTACAATATGTGAAAGAATTTCTGCCTTCCTTGGTCCAAGCAAGACTACAACAGTACTCTATAAAAAACAAAAAAAAACTTTGTAGATGTGACAATGAGACATTCATTAAGCCATCCTGCCTCTTCCTTGAGAGGTTTCCTTTTTTAATAAATTTATATACAGAGTCTCACGTACTCCTGGGTGACCTCAACATTTTGAAGTTAACTTTTATTTTTATTTTATTTTTGTGAACATATATGTGAGTGCATGCATGGGTGCCCAGTGAGGCTAGAAGATACAGGGCCCCCTGGAGGCTCCGAACCACCCAATGTAGGCCCTGGAACTTGAATGCTGGTTCTCTGAAGGAGTAGCAAGTGTCTCCAGCATTCAGGAGACAGAGGCAGGCAGATCTCTGTGAGTTCGGGGCCAGCCTGGTCTACAGACTGAGTTCCAGGACAGCCAACTATTACACAAAGAAATCCTGTCTCAAAACACATACACACACAAAAGAAATGGGTAAGTGTCTAAAAAGACTAGCTTACCAGATTTTTGAAAACCATAATAGAATCGTAAAAAAAAAAATCAGTCTACAATACACATCAATTTTTGTTGTTGTTTTTGTTTTTCCTGGAACTCGCTCTGCAGACCAGGCTAGCCTTGAACTCACAGAGATCTACCTGCCTCTGCCTCCTCAGTACTGGCATTAAAGGTGTTCCCCACCACCACCCAGCTAAAATACATCAAACTTAAAAACAAACAAATACCTGGTGTTCCCTGGTGTTTTGAGTTAAGTCAGGTCATCCAGTCCTTCCTAGCACCCTCAGGGTACCTCAAAGCCTGAATTTCATTGTAGTTTTCTATTCAGAATTATCACCGTGACTCCAAAACCCATTAACCAAACCCAAATATTTCACCACCTAAAACTCTAAAGCCTCTGCTCTTGCCATGGTCCAAGTCCCTTGAGCCCTGCAATCCCCACTCCTTACCCTCCCATGTGGTTCTCTTACAGTTCTCAATGCACCTCTTTATTCCCGCAAGCTTGAACATAGAGAGACTCAGCTGTTAGAAACCCTTCCTTTAATTCTCAAGCCCAGAGCGTCTTTCTTTTCTAAGACTTGTTTCATTTCTCCACTAGGAAGTATATACACACCTTACTATTTAAAGATGCCATGTACACACAAACTCTCTTTGTTGTAATTGCCTCTATCTTGCACTCTTCTGATTGCTATTAAGTGCCTGTTTGGTACCAAATTCAGTAAAGCTAGAAGAATTTTAAAAAAAAACAAAACAAAAACACTTACTGAGTGCTTATGGGTGGACACTCTAGATGTAAAAAACACATTCTAAATATGAGGTCTCCTTTTCCCAGGTCTTTAAATGTACAACAAAACACTAATACTTCAAGAGAGCACACCATTCTCTAACTAATTGAATGAATGGTACAGAGGAAAAACAGCAAAGGGAGAATCAGAAAAGATGACAACTTGACAGGTTTCAGGGATGAGAGACTTAATTAGATTGACAAGTCTGTCATTATCTTATTCTTTCTAATTTTTACTTCCAAACTTGCCTCCCTCCCCAACTCTCTTTCCCCAGACCCAATGATGCTAACAATGTAATATACACAGGTATTGGCTGACATATTAATGAGGTCTACTCTGCTAATGATTCTCCACCCCACCCCACCCCACCCCGGCCATCACCAAGGCTCGCGGCTTCAGCATCTGTCTATAATGCCACCCCTGGCTCCTTCTCCTCTTCTTAGAAACGCAATGCAATGTCTGCTATAAATGCTTGTGGACCCAAAGTTTTTTAATTAATTTCCTCCTTAAAGTCGAAGATTTTAAAAGAATAATCTGTATTTGGCATATCCAGACAAATAACTGACTCCAAATTTAGAAAAAAATGGTTATGCTGAGAGTAAAAGTAATACATAGCTATGCAAATAGGAACAGAAGGAACCTGTCCCAGAACATAGCCTGGAAACTGCTGAACCAAGACGATCCCAAGTGTGGCAAACGTTAAGCGTGAAAAGGAAGCTATGACACAATACTGCAAACAGACTGGACTAAAGAAAGAAGGCTAGCACTGCCTGGGGTGTTTATGGAATAGAGGAAAGGCGAAATCTATGGCCGGAAACGGAAGGAGAGGAGAGAGGAAGGGAAGAAAAGCTAGAGAGACTGACTGGACACTTGACAGAACTAGACATAACCAGGCAACAGGCAGATTTCAAACTCTAAGCTCCCAAAGCTACAGAATAGGGCAGGGAGGTAAAGTTGCACACTGACAGACAGCGGCTTGGGAGACCTTCTGCCTGGCCCACGATTACAGGCAAACTCTTCTAAGGAACTGTATCTGTCAGGTGAAGAAGTGGACAGTTGTTATCGACTGTGAGGAGGCTGAGGAATCCCAAGTATACTTATTACTATAAATTTCAATGTTGTTCTAGTATCAGCATTCTATAGTTACCTAGAGACAAAGTGAACAGAGTGAGTAAATCAAGTTATCTTAATGAAGTAAAGTTGATCACTTCTAGTTGGAAATTCTATTCTAACTTTCAGGACACTGCATGAACTGAAGTTCTCTCCTTTGCCTCAAGGCAACTGCTCTGAAGTGGTTCAGTAACACACTTCCAATAAGTGTTTCAGTCCATTTCCATCAGTGATTCTCAAGTCTGGGGACTCCTGAAGAGCCCTGACACACGCTCTCTGTCCCATTTCTTGATCAAACAGCCGTCACATCATCTACTTTCTTTACTCACATGCTTTCTCATGAGGACAGCATCATTTGACGGTTGTTTAACAAGTGACAGCACCCGAGCCCAGATGCATTAGTAAGTATAAAATCCCAACATTTTATATCGAGCCAGACAATGAGGAGAGCTACAAAAACACACAACTCACTTCTCATTCAATTTTGTTTTATGAAAGCTGCTTTTACAGGGTTGTGGAGAAGTTAAGAGTACTTACTTCTCTTGGAAAGGACCTAGGTTTGGTTCTTAGCACCTACATTAGGTTGCTCAAAACCACCTGTACCTCCAGTCCCAGAGGATCAGATGACTTCTGGCCTCCAAGGGCACCTATATGCACATGGTGCACAGAAATTTACACAGGTACAAATACACACACAAAAACAAGAATAATAAGTAGTAGATCTTTAAAACAAAACAAGGCCAGACATGGTGATGTCTCCCAGAATTCAGGAAACAGAGGCAGGTAGATCTCTTTAAGTTCAAAGCCATCCTGCTCTACATAGCAAGTTCTTAAGTCAACCAAGGCAACATAAACAAATCCTGTCTCAAAAAACCAAACCCAAAACCAAAACAACAAAAAAAGGTTGGAACTGAAAAAATGGTTCAGTGTTTGGGAGCATGTGCTGCATTTACAGAGGACCTGGGTGTGATTCCCAGTGTCACAGTGGTTCAAACTGCCGGTAATTCCAGTTCCAATCTGTATGACCTCCACTGGTACTAAACACACATGTGGCACAAAGACATACATGTAGGAAACAATACTCAAAAGCATAAAATAAAAGCAAATCTAAACAATTTTTAAAGTTTTTATTAACAAAGATATTATTAACTATAATACTTTTGTTTCTAAATTTTAATTTCTGATAGAGTAAATATTAATGTAATCAACACAGCAAAAGCTCTTCCAAGTCCTCAGTTTTTTTAAGTGTGTGAAGAGTGTCCCACACCAAAATGACAGCTGATTTAGACACACCTCAGTCATGTTCTTTTCCTCCTCTTCCTCCTCCATCCAATCTCTTTTCATAGAAATGCTTGTCCCCATAAAATAAAGGCACATGTATAAATGCTGCTCACACATGTGGGTGAGCAGACACACCTCTACTTCCTAGGTCTGTCAGCGGAGAAGGAATGACACTCACTGCACCCAGCCCCCAGAACTTCATTTCTATTTATCAGTATCCAAGTATCACAAACCAATGACTACTTGGAAATAGCTGAGTCCACATCTAGGACAGGAAGAAAGAGTATGTGGTAAAAACTAAAACACTGTGCTGCCAGGACCTCAAGGGTTAGAAAAAGGATCAGATATGTTCAAAGGAGTCAGGGACAGAATTCCTAAAAGCCCAAACTGAACAATATGTGCCAACAAACAAGCAACAGCTGTGCTGGAGTATACTCCTACAGAATAAACAGCCATACTGAAATAATAGATACAGTGTGTCAAAGTATCTCTCAAAGACAATCTGACACTATAATATCCATTTCCAGGACTGGGAAGGCAGTGCAGCAGCTTAAATGCTTGTTACACTAGCCTGACAACCTGAGTTTGATTCTAGAATCCATGAAAAGACAAAAGGAGAGAGAACTGACTTCCACAAAGTTGTCCTCTGACCTCCACATGGCACATACCCCCACCCCAAATAACAATAAATAAAGTTAAATAAAAATTGTGTGTGTGTGTGTGTGTGTGTGTGTGTGTGTGTGTGTGTGTGTGAGATTCCCATCTACTGATTCTCTTTTACTTTTCTTCTCTAGCCTATGAGAAAATTTGTTACCTTCTTGGGATCAGATGTGAACACAGAAATGTATTTTAAAATTCTTCTGCTATATCGTTTATAAAGATATGAAATTGGACTTTTCAAATACCACTACAAAAAAACTGAATTCATTGGGTTTTTTGCTGCTGTTAATTATAGTTTAACCAATACATATTCAAAGCCTAAAAAACTCCATACTGAAGAAATCAAGAACCCTTACAATGTTCATATAATACTACAATATTATTTATGATAATAAAAACTACAAAATCTAATAGTCAATAATAAACTTGACTATTATACAGTTATTAGAAATATCACATTTGATTTACATGAATAATAGGAAATATTCATGGTGAAGGTTAAGTGGTAAATAGAAATAAGTATGAAAAGACATTTTTACAACTTTATGCAGATACACTAACATGTTTAGGGCAAACAATGCCCAAACACATAAATACTCACACAGGAAAATAAAAACAAAAGAAATACTAAGAGACTATCTAAGAAACACTAATAGTGGTTATTCCAGGGTATTAAGATTACAGCAGCCATTTTCATGTTGTTTACAGTTTAAAACTTTTAGTATTTTCTCGGTAAGTGTGTATAACTTTCTTATTCTAAAATGGCCTCCACTCCAGTCTAGTACCAGCCCTTACTGTCAGAAGGAAGACTTCCCAGGGATGGTAGGTAACACACAGCTGTAATCCTCACACTTGGGAGGTGGAGGCAAGAGAAGCAAGGTCAGCTACAGTGAGTTTGAGGCCAACCTACATGGTACCCTGGACATAATAAAAGATCAAACAAGTAAGAGGGAAAGGGGGGAGAGGGGAGGGAGGGGAGGAAAGAAAGGAAGGGAAGGAGGAGACAGGGAGACAGGGAAGAAGGCATGAAGGAAAAAAGCACCTCTATTAGCCATATCTTACCTTAAATACCCCTAGGGTGCTATCAATGGGAAACAAAGAAAATCTCTCTGGGATAGTTTTCAAAAACTAAATAGTAATCAAAAAGTTTTTTTGAATCTCACATCACCTGCAAAAACTCAACTCAAACAATAATACATGAAGTGTCACTAAACATGACAAGGTGCCAAACTTCATTAGTTACCAGTGAAAAAAAAACTAAAATCATATTTCATTCCACTATACAGCTAAAATGGCTACAATTAAAATCTAGTACATGACAAGACCAGATACCAAGAACATGGAGCAGTTTTTATAAATTGCTGAACCAATCAAAAACTCTGGCAGTAAGCAGGACACTGCCAACTACAGAACTGTATCCCGAGGGAACAACCAGAAGCAATGGGTATAAATATGCACGAAAACTCAAAGCAGCGCCCGCCCCTCAGAACAGTCAGTATCTAGAAACAGGCCTTTTGGGGAGGTGGGGGAGAGGAAGGAAGATGTGCTGGGGATTGAAACGAGCCCCCTGTGCTGGCTGGGCAAACAATCTACATGGAGCACACTTACAGCCCACTCTAGAAACAGTCTGTCTACAATACTAGTATGAACAAAAATTCAGGAATGAGAAAAACCAACTAAAGGCATGCGATGGCTGTATTTCATAAGCAATAAACAAAACCACACACACACACACACACACACACACACACACGCACACATATGGTTATATTTAGATCAAATTCAAATTCAAGCAAGCCAACAGACCATGATAAAAGCCTTAGGGTATGGTAATAAGAATGGGAGGATGGGATGTCTCAGGGTCACTAGTGATGTTCTATGCCTTGATCTAGGTACATGGGAGATGCTTTTGACTAAATTTATGTAACTTAAATTTATGAACCTAACAATTTATCCAGTTTTCTTTAGAAATGTTCTGATCTAATAAACACATGTACAGAAAGTCTAAATCTTCTGTACATGCATATACAAAAGAATCTAAATATGTATGTATAGATACATGCACAAGCATTCCTTTTATCATTATTTTACTCAAACAGACGTAGCAATAACTTAAATGTCAAGGAAAAAAATAGCATACCATTTAATTGGCTATTAAAAATAAGCAAGGCAGTTTTATGTGCAATGGCATGAAAATCTATATAAAATATCATTAAATAAGTACCATTTCAAATGTAATGTGATGGAATTCTCACTAATATATAATATCTTTAACGCATACTATATAGAAATAAATATACCAATATTTGTCTACAAATTGAAATTTTTCTAGGATATCAGTATTTGTAATCTCTTTGGGATCAGAATAGGCAAAGAGAAACAAGAAATCCCTAGCCATTCATCCATCCAGTCAGGCATACAAGCATGCACGCACGTGCGCACACACACAAGCATGTGTGTTTCTGGAGACTGAACCCTGGAACACACTTGTGTTTGTGTTTCTGGAGATTGAACCCTGGCCAGGACCTTACACATCCTAGGTAAGCACGCTATAAATGAGTTACAAAAAAGCCTAAAGAACTTTTGCTTTTTCTGTGTTCTCATTCTTGTCACCGTAGTTTAACGTTTAGAGTAACTACGTGGTCACTTTATAATAGAATACATGCACAACAGACACCTCTGACCCAGCTAAGCTGAGCCTCTAGCCCTGACCTAAACGAAATCCAACTTGGAAATTCTCATAAAGTCATCTAGAGAGAAATCCGTTAATAATTAGTATCCACCTACAGGGGTAAAAGGATGGTGAATTGGGTCAGATTCTTTTATGATCAGAGGAAAATAGTGAAAAGCAGAGTATGTTGGGTTTGCTCACTAAAATAAACTGTAGCTAGAGTTCTCCTGCCTTGCCCACAGTCAGGACAAATCTCTGTCACCCTCCAGTCCCACAGTCGCTCAGACCCAACCAAATAAACACAGAGACTTATATTGCTTACAAACTGTATGGCCGTGGCAGGCTTCTTGCTAACTGTTCTTATAGCTGAAATTAATCCATTTCCATAAATCTCTACCTTGCCACATGGCTGGTGGCTTACCGGCATCTTCACATGCTGCTGGTCATGGCGGCGGCAGTGTCTCTCTGCCTCAGCCTTCTGCTTCCCACAATTCTCCTCTCTCCTTGTCCCACCTACTTCCTGCTGGGCCACTGGCCAATCAGTGTTTTATTTATTGACCAATCAGAGCAATTTGCCATACAGACCATCCCACAGCAATAAACAACTACAAATCAAGCATTCCTAATCCAAAACTCAAAATATTCCAAATTCCAAAATCTCCATCATGGGTACTGACATGATGGCCCTAGTGGAACCTTGAGATCTTGGCTTCATGTATAGGGCTGCACTCAAAACACACAGTAAAACTTTTGCATAAAATTATCTCCAGGCTCTGTGTAATAAAGTGTATATGAAACAAAAATGACTATTCTGTTTTAACCTGGGTCCTATCACCAAAATCTTATTATTCATATGTAAATATTCCAAAATCCAAAAGAAAAGGCCAAAATCTAAAATATTTCTTACAGAAAAAGTAACTCAACCTGTGAAAGTGTTACTGTAATTCATCCACTTACAGACTGAGATGGGCATGTCTGTAGGCTTGAGGCTAGCCTGGAACTATAGTAAGTGAGCTCTGGGCCAGTTAAGGCTACACAGTATAACCTAGTCTCAATACATACATAAGTTAATAAAAAGAACTGACATCAGTAATTGTGAGTAATACCATAATTCTCATCAAAGACTATGAAGGTTCATTCAGTCATGTTTTCTCTGTTCAGAAACGGACTCCTGTGAAGGAAGTTTTCTAAGGGCTTTTCGCACAGGAGTGAAAAATGAAAGCCTGGAGCTGACAAATCTGTTATTACCTATTCTATTCAACATGAGTCTAATTCAACTGCCTCTACAAATCATATCCAGACTATGCTGAAGTAAGAAGTATTTCAATGTTAAAAATGCATATACTCTGAAAACTTAGCCCTAACAAAAGCTAAGAATCAATAGCCCACAAATGTAATACATTACTACTGAGTCTCTCAAATGAATCTGAAAAAGATATGCAATAGTAATTAAGAACAGACTATAACTTACAAATGACTTTGAAAAGGTATACATTATAATTATAATTGTCTATGCCATCTTCCTTAATGATAGGATTTCAGAAAAATTTAAAACTCCAAAGCAAAACAGAAGTCTCACTCCAATGGCGAAATATATTTTGAGTTTCCAAGCCTATTAAAGATTTAGTCAAAGGAACAAACACATTGAAGTCTAGCTACAATTCCATCATGCTGCTTTACAGCACAGGAACCCATGATTTAAACTGTCACACAGCCACAGAGAAGCAGCAGCAGGCACAAACACCCATCTCCAAGCCTGATTGATGACCAGAGCTTGATCCTGGGACCCACATGGTGGAAGGTAAGAACTGACTCCAGAAAGCTGTCTTCAGACCTTCACACATTAAGTTTTAAAAAGATGTTTAAGAGAATATCACATAATTGCTGAAGTAAATCTTTCATGTTATATATACCTGAAATATTTTCTGTATAATGATCTGTGATAAGAACATGAATTTATAAAATATTTTCACTCCAGTGATACAACTCAACAATTTATGAAAAGACAACTATTGTGTGTTAGAATTTGCTCCAGTTTGTACACAAAGACACAAACCTTTCCGGTTAACACACTTGGCATCCAAGTGGAAGAAGAAAGAACACAGACGTTGACACGCTCTCAAGCCCTCCCAATGAACTTAGGAAGAGTAAGGAAGTAAACGAGAGCTTGCTTTCTTTTCTCAGATGAACTGGGTTTGGGTTGTCTAGTGAGACAGCCAGCAGTGACAAGCAGTCTGCATGGACACTGCCCAACAGACACCACAGAGCTAACAAGCATCTGAAGTGTCTGTCCGGTGAGAGTGAGGACCGTTCAGTATAAGTGTAGCACATCAAAGAACAAATGTCCAATGAGGGAACCACACACTAAAAAGTTGGTCTTTACTGATTCAGAGTAGCAAATCAAAATAAATCTTGAGAATGAAGTTGGCACAAAAAGAACTTTCAACAGACACTCAATTTACTAAGGGTCCAGAACCTAAAGTCATTAACAATTTGAGAAAACCCAACTATTAATTCTAAACTAACCAGAGGTAGTATGAAAAGGAGTTCTTTGTGATTTCCAAGTGGTGAACAAACGAAAGAAGAAAATCACACTCAATGCCATTTTTTAAAAACACTCTAAGAAGGATGTTGAGAGCAGCCTGTTACTCTAAGTCTATACACACTGAGAAACAGGATCACACTGTTCTAGGTGAAACTCCTTTTTCAATGAAAAACAAGGAATACTTACATTATAAGCCCTACCCCTTGCAACCAACAGCAATATAAGACTAAGAAGGGAAAAAATTCCTCATGTCTATTTACGTCCCACTATTAAACAATGTTACATAAAATCCCAAATTCTGATCATCTGTTAAATGGCATGACCAATTTTTAAGTTTCACTTATCATTATTTTAGTGAAATGATGACTCAGTTTGGGTAACTATACAAATGGTATATCAAGCAGACTTTTTTTTTTAAAGATTTATTTATTATGTGTACAGTATTCTGCCTGCACTACAGGCCAGAAGAGGGCACCAGATCTCATTGTAGATGGTTGTGAGCCACCATGTGGTTGCTGGGAATTGAACTCAGGACCTCGGAAAGAGCAGCCAGCGTTCTTAACCTCTGAGCCCTCTCCCCAGCCTCAAGCAGACATTTTAAAAGAACAGAGTTGAGAAAAGTTTCAATGTGCTAATAAGGAGGGAAAACCCTCACAATCCTGTAAGTGATAGCCTATGAAAAACACATGAACAGACAGAGCACAATATTAAGAGTGATCATATGTAAGTGATGGGCTATGAACATAGAAGGACAGTCATTCTGCAGATACAGATATCAACACCTGTATTCACAAAAAACCCATGTACTTATGTCCACAACAGCTTTATTTGTACTAGCTAAAAGTTGGAAACAACCACAACATCCTTTCAATAAGAGAATGCTGACCTGTGACCTAACAAGAAGAATGGATTATAGATGACAGCTCTGATTTATTTATATGTCAAGTGAAAAAGTCAGTCTCAAAAGGTCACATATTGTTGCTTTCATTAATAAAACATCCTCAAATTGACCAATATTACAGAGTGGACGCCAGATTTGAGGTGGGCAGAGGGTTATGAGTGGGGTAGAGATTGATTACAAATGTTTATCTCTTGTCTCTTCCCCTTTCTGCTCTTTCCTATCACCTATGTAAGAATCCAGGCAGGATAACAAGGTTCTCTACAAGAAAGGAAGCTCAGGCAAGTGTGCTGGTTGGCAAACGGGTGGGATAGACAGCGTGACTCTGAGCTGACAGGCAACCCTCACAGTGTCACGGAACAGAGTCAACAGGAGAAGCAACTGCACTTCTGCACCCTTGTCATCAACTAAAAATCCACACTTTAAACAATATTATTTGCTACAGCATCCAAACAAAATGTGTTTAATTACACAACACTGAAAACTATAGACGATTCTGGGGTAAATTAAAGAAAACCTAAAAACCTGCAGAGGAATACCATCTGACGAATTAGAAGCCACTACTGTTTAAATGGTGATTATAATCAAACCAATACCTAGAATCAACGTGACCCAAATAAAAACCCAGCTGTCTCTAAACTAAGACTGAGTCTGCATATGGAATACAGGAGCATAAGCTGTCCTAACAGTCTTGCAAAGAACAAAACTAGAGGGATTACTCCCCCGATCTCAAATTTTCCACGGAGGATAAAGTCGAAAACTGATTCTGACTTAAAGATAGACGCTAAGTCAGTCAAACGAAGAAAACTCAAGAGAAGACATAGAAAGATGCAGAAAAAGAGAAGTACAGTAAGTACATTTAATAACAGCTTTATTAAAATGAGAAAGCACACACAAGAAAGAGAAAGACCATGAATGTTCAGATATTAAAGCCATAAAACATCAACAAGGAAAAAGAATGAAGTGTTAACACTCAATCAACACGGATATAAACTAATAACATGTTGCACCAAAGCAGCCAAACATGAGAGCTACATATAATTCCACTACATGAAACTTCCAAGAGAGACTCTAATGGAAAAATCCTAACAACTATGGAGGTAAGTGAATGGGAAGAATTACAAAGCAACCTTCTGGAATAATGAAAATGTTATCTCTTGATGGGTTTTAGATTACAAGAGTGGAGCTGTCTGAACTCTGAACTAGAAAGAGGCTTTCCCATTTAAATCTTTCCTCAATTAAAAACAAAATGCATCTTCACTCAAAAACCTGGGTTGCCTCCTATAGTCCAGGTTTTTAGAACACAAAATTTGAGACTGGAAAGATGGCTCAGGGATTAAGAATGAGTGCTGATCTTGCCAAGAAGCAGAGCTCAGTTCTCAGCACTCTGCTTACTGTAACTGCCTGTAACTCCAGCTCCAGGGAGCCTCCACATACAGAACACACATATACCCTTACATAGTGGCGCACACCTTAACCCCAGCACTCGGGAGGCAGAGGCAAGTGGGTCTCTGTGAGTTGAGGCCTGCCTGGTCTACAGAGCGAGATCCAGGAGAGCCAGAGTTACAAAACTGAAAGACGCGGTTTTGAAAAAAAAAGACACATATACATAATCAAAAATAGTGAAAAAATATTTTTTAAATTCATAAAATTTAAAGGCAAGACCTAGAAAATAAGCCTTAAAGGAGAGTAACAATAATCTTACAAGCTAAGAAATGCAAAGTAAGTTGGCTATAATAAAAATCATACAAAGAAAGCTTTCAAAAGCTAAGATGTCAACAAGAATATTGAAGGCATAAATATACCATGTACAAAAGAAACAAGATGTCATAGTGGACCTGGTGAACTAATGTAGTCTAAGTTCCTAAGAATAAAATATGGGCCAGGTGGTGGCACATGCCTTTAATCCCAGCACTTGGGAGGCAGAGGCAGGCAGATCTCTGTGAGTTCAAGGCCAGCCTGGTCTACAAAGTGAGATCCAGGACAGGCTCCAAAACAACACAGAGAAGCCCTGTCTCAAAAAAACAAAAGAAGAAGAAAAAGAAAAAAAAAAAAAGAATAAAATACGGGGGATGCAGGAACCGCCTGTGAAGGAAGTGCATGTTAGCTGTCTGGCAATGAGGAGCCAATGAAGTCATTTTACTAAGGGGGTAAGAAGTTGTATGTCATCTGGAAAGATCACTACCGAAACTAAAAGACAGTGAAGGTTCAGGCCACAGCCTGTCCAATAAAAGTTACTGTACTCTATTGACTACTGGATACAACCAACAGTATAATGTATGTGCTTCTCAAATACCTCAAGGCAGACCACAATCTGTCCATAAGACACCTTAACACAGTAATCAAACAGTATTTACTCTTCAACAATACATAAAACCAGAAATCAAATAACAGCAACAAAAAAAAAGAAAAAAGAAAATATCCCTCCATCAAATATTTGGCAATTAAACTATACACTTCTAAATAAAACACAGTTCAAAGAAATCAAAGCTATGAAGAAAGAAGGAAAGAGAACCTGTAAACTTCAACATCAAAGTGTGTATGTGATGCAAAGCAGCACTCAGATGGATGCATGTCAGGATGGAAGCTCCTAATATCAATAACCTGGGCTGGGCGGTGGTGGCGCATGCCTTTAATCCCAGCACTTGGGAGGCAGAGGCAGGCGGATCTCTGTGAGTTCGAGGCCAGCCTGGTCTACAGAGTGAGTTCCAGGAAAGGCGCAAAGCTACACAGAGAAACCCTGTCTCAAAAAACCAAAAAAAAATCAATAACCTGATTCCATTCAAAGGAAGACCAGGGCCAGTGAGAGGGCTCTACCAGGAAAGGCACCTGCTGCCATGTTTGAAGACCTGAGTTCAATGCCCAGGCCCAGTTCAGCACTCCTCAACTGTAAATGTAAGGAATGGTAAATGTGGTAACTAAACAAGAAACACATGCCTACAGCCAGGCTAAGAAAACAAACCACTACTGAGATCAAAGAGGAAGAAGCAACTCCATGTGCATTAAAAGGATAAGAAAAGAAAACTGCAAACAATTTTGTGTCCAAAACCTGGAAAGGGTTGACGGAATTGACCAGTTTCTTGAAACAAACTGCCAAGACTCATAGAAGAAATAGATTATCTGAATAGGCCCACATCTATAAAAGAGAATTTGTCAAAGATTTTCTAAGTCTTCCAAAATAGAAAGACACCAGATCCTGATGAATTTTAGCAAGCAAGTAAGGGGGTTATGAATCAACTCTCCCCTCTTTTCCAAAAAACAGGGACAGAGACTAGTTCCTAACTCATTCTGAGCTTTGCAATAAAAAAAGATTAGTCTTTAAACTTTGTGATTTCTTTGGTGACTCCAGTATCAACCCTTCTAGTTTAGTTCAATGTCTTAGACAGTTAGTACTTACAGGGACGTTAAGTGCATACTGAAGCCCTTGAGGAAGGCGCTCGTGTGTTTCCATCTGCTCCTCATCGTTTTTCACCGTCTCCTCGTGGACCATGAGTTCATCGTGCGATATCATGTCCTGTTGCCTCATTTCACTCTCCTGTAGCACTTCATCTGCAGCAAGGATCTCCTGGTGAGGCAAACTCCGATCTTGAAGTACTGACTCCTGCAGTTCTCCAGACACGGTGGACTGGCCAGACACTCCACCCATTCCAACCGTTGCCCTGGAAGACTGCATTTCGTCTATGCCGCCACATTTAAGAAACAATCCTTCCAGTCTGTCGTCAATGTTCATGCTTAAGTATAACTGCCTAGAAAGACCAAGTTTGACAACAAAGTATGACAAATTAGTTTATATGTCTCACTTGGTAAATTTTTAATTCAAATTATAAAAGGTATACACTCAAATAGAAAATTTTTACTCATCTAATTCATATAGTTACCAAGATTGACTTCCAGAGGCTAGAAAAGTAAAATGAGTTTTCATTTTGAAATTAAGGCATAATCCTAATGTATTTCATTACTGAAAATGAACCTTACACAAAACAGACTAGAGGAAACATTTATAGCTTCAGTTCAAGAACCTTCAGATTTCAACATCTTAATTATGGTGTCATGAAATATAAATGTCTTGCCTTCCCCGGTACCGGATGTCATCAGGCTGGAGGACATGTTGACAAAGAGCAATATCTGATTTTACTTTTCAAAATCTGCACAGAGCAAACAACCTCTTAGAGGCCAATCCTTTCCAGTTTGTGTCTTCACACTGCTGTACACATTTCTTAGAGAAGAAGCTACCAGACAACTAAGTAACAGTGTAAAGGGCCAAAAGTGGACCATTCTGGCCAATTCTTTGGAAATCCTTGCAAATCTGCTTTATTTCTCAACTACCCACTGTTCTCTTAATGTGGAAAGCCCCCTCACAGGAACTCACACACAAACGAGACCTTTACCACGTCTACTGCTGTCACACACACCACTGGTCACAACAACACAACGTGGGAGTTTTAGAAAATACGGAAGATGTAAAAAGACATTTAAAAAGACCAACTTAAACTAAAGTAAGTGGTTATGGGGAAGTCAGCTCTTGTTTTCGAGTTTTACCAACAGAACGCATCCTGCTGATATTGCTACTCTAGCCAGATGTTTCTCTGTAGTAGAGGATCTTAGCTGCCAGTTTTGATCAGCAATTGAGAATTATGTTCCTGTACTTGCATCAATTCGGGAGGGGGGCAAACAAACAAATGAAACAGAACATCAAGCTGAAACACGAGAATTAAGGACGCACTTCAGAGACAAAGGGTATTTAGGGTGGAGGAAGCAGAGTACTTCAGTAAGGGTCTTAGAACAGGAAAATAGCATGCTTCAAAGAAGCAGGTAAACTACAAATCAGGAGAAACAGTCCAAGGGGAAAACAGACCTGGCCTCTTCAAAAGTCTTCCTGAAAACAATTAGATGCCACGATGAAAAGACTCTCACCCACTCTTACTCCTACAATCCTAAATTAAGTCAAATATTTAGACTTAAATTGGATAACTACAAATTGTGTTGGACACAGTTTTCCTGCAATATCAGAAAATACTTTGGTATCAATGATCACGGCTCAGACTTTAAAGTAAGCTTTGGAAACATTTATCAAAAGAAAAACTGTGTGTAGCCCCCCATCCCAACCCGAGACAGGGTTTCTCTGTGTTGCCCTTGCTGTCCTGGAACTCACTCTGTAGACCAGGCTGGTCTCGAACTCACAGAGATCCACTTGCCTCTGTCTCTAAGTACTGAGATTAAAGTCTTGTGCCACCATTGCCCAGGAAACTGACCTAATATTTGGTCTGACTATGAATTGCTCCCCCTACCCCAAGAGGCTTATTTATTAAAAAGGTTGATACCTCAATGGGGTGCTTGGAGAGATTCTTTAAGTTTAAAGCAATGAGACCTAGCTGGAGGAAGCCAAGACATCGTTCCTCTCTCCACCAGCCACAAACTATTTAAATAACCTGAATTCAAGCATTAAAAAAAAAAAAAAAAACCTTCTCATTTCAAGATCCTGCCTTTCTGTTTATTTACTGAGCTTGGTAGTAACATTATTTCCTATTCTCTGTCACTGATAAATATGGAACTTCAAATGTACATTATAAATCAAAACAGAATATGATGGTCAAGCTTAGGAACCTAAATATCATTTTATTTTCTATGAAAAGAATAATTTTCAACTTAAGAGTATCATTCTCCAAGGGTCAACAATATGTCACCCTTACACCAGAACCCACTAGGTCTAAAAAGAAAGTTCTCTTTAGGCAGACACTCAAAGGTACTTATTCTGAAAATCAATTATTTCTCTGGCCAACCACCAAGGTGCTAGGGATAGAACCCAGAGGTGTGTGCATGCGAGGTAAGCATTCACCACTGAGCTATATCCGCAGACCTCACAAATGACTTCTGAACCAAAACATATTGAGCAAATCCTTGTTTATTTGGAAGAATTCAGTTACATTAATCTGGATATTCATAGTTCTACTCTGTTTACGAACCAGAGAGAAATCTCATTATAAATGTAACTCGAGAAATACAAGTACCAAGCAGCCGGCTGGGTGTGGGGCTGCAGGACTACACTGGAGCACACGGGATGCAGAGGCAAGAAGACCGCCACAAGTTTACTGCCATCCTGGTGAACAGAGCAAGACCCTGTCTCCCAAAACAACCAAACGCATATGTATGTGGGTGTGCTAGGCATGTGCGTGCGTGTGTGCGTGCGTGCGTGCGTGCGTGCGTGTGTGTGTGTGTGTGTGTGTGTGTGATGTGTGTACATAACATATAAGCCTCATGTTATCACATTTCGTAAAATGAAGAAACCCCTATCAATACCAGAATGAACCTTGGCAAGTTTCCACCTCATTCCTAACAAGTTTGCTATACTCTCACACACTTCAAAAATAAAGTTTTGATCTACTCAAAATTGCTTATTTTTCTTTTTTGTTTTATTTTTTTGTTTGTTTTTTGAGGCAGGGTTTCTCTATGTAGCTTTGCGCCTGTCCTGGAGCTCACTTGGTAGCCCAGGCTGGCCTTGAATTCATAGAGATCCACCTGGCTCTGCCTCCCGAGTGGTGGAATTAAAGGCGTGCGCCACCACCGCCGGGCTTATTTTTCATTGAAAAAGCAAAATATTTCTTGTCTAGTCATAGTCTATATTCAGATACATCTGAAACATGACTTTGTTTTTGTTTTTTATTTTGGTTTTTTGAAACAGTCTTTACTCTGCAACCCAGTTTGGTCCTGAAATCATAGCAATCCTCCTGCCTCAGCCTTCCAAGTACTGGAATTACAGGCATGACACTGTGCCCAGCTCTCAGATACATCTTTGTATAAATATCATTTTGCATATTATAAAGTCTTGAAAACTACATTTTTAAGTGTTAATATTTCAAAACAGTCTATAAGAGCCATGCTCATAATGGCAACAAGACAAAATGGTCTTTCTGATCCGTGCCAGCAGCAGCAGAAGATACTGAAGAAATAAACATAATTTTTAACAGCTATTAATAAAATTATTAATGAGATTTTTCACGATAAGGGTCTCTATTTTGTAAATAACAACTTACATAAAACTGACTTTTTTCCCCCCTTTGGTTTCTCGAGACAGGGTTTCTCTGTGTAGTTTTGGTGCCTATCCTAGATCTTGCTCTGTAGAACAGACGGCCTCGAAATCACTGAGATCTGCCTGGCTCTGCCTCCCGAGTGCTCGGATTAAAGGCGTGCACCACCACTGCCCAGCAAAAACTGACTACTTTTAACCATAGAAAAATAATCCATAAATATTTAAGAAAAAGTTAGTAGACATTCTCACATAATAGGAAAACCTAGGATCTAAGCACATAATATAATATATTCCAAATATTTATCAAAATGTCTTCTAAAACAATACAACCAGAAAACAGTGGCACAGAGAAATTAAAACATTACGTTTTTGCCAACTCAACTGCTTAAGAAAGAGGTATAATTTATCTGTATCAAGGAGGTGAGGAGAGGGGGCATACCAGGCACGCACCCTGAGCCCTAGTTACATACAGCATCCATTCGTTACATTTGCCAGCACAAACTCAAACTACTGATTCCATTAGAAAACTGAATTCCATCATTCTGTGTAACACAGATGTGAGAAATACTTCTTTAAACTTCCCTAGGTAAAATGAAGATATGTTTAATACCTAGTGCTTTGTTAATGTGCTAGATTACTGACCAGGGTTTATCTAAGAACAGAAAAGGCATTAACTAGTTAAAATCAATATAATTTTATTACTGCTTTTAATAAAATTAAATCTGACACAACCTCTATTGTGACAGACAGCTGGCTGCCCAAACCCACACCCAAAATCTATTGTCTCCTACCTGATAATAAGAATAAGCTACGCGATGGGGCTAGAGACGATCAGTAGTTAAGAACATAAACCGTGGACCGCGCCTTTAATCCCAGCACTGGGGAGGCAGAGGCAGGCAGATCTCTGTGAGTTCGAGGCCAGTCTGGTCTACAGAGTGAGATCCAGGACAACCAGGGAGAAACTTGTCTCAAAAACCAAAACACAGCTCCCCTTACGGAGGACTTGGGTTTGATTCCCAGCACCCACACAGTGGATCACAACCATCTGTTACTCTAGTTCCAAGGAATCTGACTCCATCTTCTGAGCTCTATAGGCAGCAGGCATGCACATGGTACACATATATACACAAAGGCAAAGCACTCATAACAATAAATAACAACAAAAGTAAACTTTAAATTTTATGGGCCAAAGCTGCCAAGATAAAACTTATTACCCAGTCTCCCTTGCAGGCGGTGATCAAATAACAAAGGTATAGCCAGTGGGATGTAAGTGGAAGAGATACATACAATTCCTTTAAAAGCAAAGCAAAAGGGAGCTGGAGATGGTCTAGCAGTTAAAGGCACTGACTGATCTTTCAGAGAACCTGGTTTCAATTCCCAGCATCCACACACATAAGCTCCCAACCATCTGTAACTCCAGTTCCAGGAGATCTGACACCCTCTGCAGGCACCAGGCAAGCACACGGATTACAGCTACGCATGCAGGTAAAACACCCATACACATAAAACAAAATAATAAATTGCAAAGTGCTCCTCAGTTTTCTTCTCTCCACTGGCAGGCACTATAGTAACCACACTCAATGGGTGGAATCTAAATATTATTAATAGGGACTGGAGAGATGCTCCAGGGGTTAAGAGCACTTGCTGCTATTACAAAAACCTGGGCTGGATTCCCAGCAGCCAAGGAGGCAGACAACCACTTGTAGCTCGTTTCAAGGGAACCACTGCCCTCTTCTGGCTTCTATGGGCACTTCATGCATGGTGCATCTACCCACAAGCTGGCAAAATGTTCATACACAGTTTAAAAAAATCTTAATTTTTTTTTTAAATATTCAGAATAGCAAAGGCTGAGGATATAACTCAGTGACAGAGTATAATGCATTTAGAATGAACAATGCTCTAGGCTCAACCATCCTCAACAACCATACCCCTACCCCACTCCCCAAAGAAAGCACAGCAATGCCAAGTAAAAGTACCCTGGAGCATCACAACTGTGGACCCTCCATAGAACCATGAGATAGTTTACAATAAGCTTTCAGGTAGATGAAACTATATTTCTACGATTATAAACCTATCACAGTAGCCAATTCTCTCTTTCTCTCCTCCCTCCTCAAGATTTCTTTCTTTTTGTAAATGAGTGTTCTACTTGCATGGATGCCTGCATGACAGAAGAGGGCATCAGATCCTATTACAGATGGTTGTGAGCCTCCATGTGGTTGCTGGGAATGAACTCAGGTCCTTTGGAAGAGCAGCTAGTGCTCTTAACTGCTGAGCCATCTCTCCAGCTCCCCAGCAGCCAATTCTATATGCTAATATATGCTACACCAGACTGCTTGCTTATTTTACTACAGGTAAACACACAATATGTACACATTTAAAGCACTGTGTTATCTTAGTTTCTTTTCCTTTTGTTGTGATAAAATACTCAGACAAAAGCAACTCAAGAGAAAAATGGCTCATTCTGGCTCACTGTTCACAGTGGGGACGTAGAGGCAGCAGGAGACTGACTACGATGGACTACGCTAATCCCCCTTCATCCACTGTCACAGTGACAACAAAGGAAGCCCACTAGCTAGCACGCAGCTCACTTGCTGAGTTTTACCCAGTATTCATGGCATGGTTCCATCTACAACTTCGATGACTCTCCCCACATCAATTAACCCCCACAGACATTCTCAGAGGTTAACCTTCATCTAGATAATCCCTTACTGGTAAGCCTAGAGGCTTAGCTTCTAGATAATTCTAGATTCTAACAAGCTGACAACATTAACCATCACTTACATTTCTATCAATATTTCAAAAAATATATGGTAGATACAATCATAATATTATATATTACTATAACTATTAATAGTCTAAGTTTCTTCAGGTATAAAAAGTTTCTCTAGACATTCTGAGAAATGTAATGTTAGGAGAGTGGGGTCAAAGTGTCATCTTTGTTAAGGAAGATTAACCAAGAGAACAACTACTACTTAAACTTCACTTATCACTACACAATATATTAATCAGTTGTATTTTTAAAAACCTCTTAGGAATCCAGGCATAGTGGTGCATTCCTTTAATCCAAGCACTCGGGAGGCAGAGGCAGGTGGATTTCTGTGAGTTCCAGGACAGCCAGAGCTACATACTGAGAGACCCTGTCTCGAGTAACAAACAAAAAATAAAATAAAAACTCTCTTAAGAAAAATATTAAAGTCTCCTCCAGATATAAAAATCCAAACTGAAACTACTATACAAACCCAACATGAAACCTATCATCCAACAGAAAAGTTTATATATATTTAAAAAATTAACTTATTTAACACAATGGGTTTAAGGAGCCACTCAAAACACTTGACCAGTCCAAAACTCTGTACATCAGTGAACTATACAGTTAGAATGGCTACCTCAAACTGTGTGCTGTTCTTATTCATGACTTAATTAAAATACAGTTTAAAAAAAAGTAACTAGAATGTCCTTTTTCAAGATTCTGAGAAATAAGTTACCTGAGTCCGAAGTAAAAATGAAGACTTCAAGGAAAGGAATGCTGTTGAGTTGAGAAAGAAATCATGGTTGAGTTTCTACCTTTCCCAGGCTCCAGAAACTCTCCAGATCCTCTCAGTCACTTGTGCCATCCAATTCCTAAAATAAAACACATACACAACAAGCAAGCTCTATTACATTCCGAGGGACCAATGCTGTGACCCAGTGTGTGGAGACTCCATGAACACTGCAGGGACGATCTGGAAATCTAACGAGCCATGTCTGAATGAGAACATACTGACTTGTTTTTTAGGGATGAAACTGAGAAAATACAATAGTGGCAGATAGGAAATGAGAAACAACCCTGGCTTTTTAAGAAATAATTTACCTTGGGGCCAAAAAGAGGGCTCTACAGGTAAAGATGCTTGATATCAAGCCTGATTGTCCTGAGTTTCATTCCTGGAACCCACGTGGAAGAAGGAAACTGATTCCAGCAAGTTGTCCTCTGACCTCTACAAGTTCTCCCTCCCTTACATGTTATGTGCATTAGCAGAGGATGGATGGGTGGACGGACAGATGGATAAGATTTTAGGCAGATATAATTTGTCTAGATCAGGAACCTACAACTCTGAGATATGAATTCGTGCATCAAAATTCTACTAAAACATAAGAAAATGGAAAACAAAGAGTAAGCACCCACACAAAGACACTAGTCATATCTACTTTATTAGGTCTGTGGACTGATGCGGTGGTGTACACCTTTAGCCCCAGTACTAGAAAGGCAGAGGTATGTACATCTCTTTCATTTCTAGGCCAGCTTGGTCTCAAAAAAAAAAAAAAGAAAGTCTGAAGTGAAAGAGAAGTACACAAATGTAGGTCTAAAAAATATCAAGCACAAGGGCGGTGGTGGCGCACGCCTTTAATCCCAGCACTCGGGAAGCAGAGGCAGGCCGATCTCTGTGAGTTCAAGCCAGTGGTGAGTTCAGAAAGCGCAAAGCTACACAGAGAAACCCTGTCTCGAAAAACCAAAAAAAAAAAAAAAATCAAGCACAAGTAGTGTGTGTACTCACAATAGAAAGAGTACCA
The DNA here is from genome assembly GCF_004664715.2 of Peromyscus leucopus. Lineage (NCBI taxonomy): Eukaryota > Metazoa > Chordata > Mammalia > Rodentia > Cricetidae > Peromyscus > Peromyscus leucopus. The sequence goes on from NC_051073.1 coordinate 62,387,723, forward strand.
TCTTAAAATCATATAAGCATCTAGATATCCAAATGTGTTCATCAGGGTAATCTTAGATGAAAATAACCATTCAGAAAATGTGCACTATAACCAACACCAAAGAGCACAGGCTATGCACAAGAAATCCTTCTGGCAGCAGTACTTCTGAGCAAAGTATCAAACTAATGACTGAAATGTCCTAACTCCGAGAGTCCATGGACAGTGTGCACTGGGTTTACAAAACAGCCTATGTTTACCACAGCACAAAGATAAGAATGGTCTTGCCCACTTAAAGCAAGAACAATAGTAATTCCCCAGCATTCAGGAAACAGAAGCAGGTGATCTCTCAGAGTTTGAGGCTGTGTGTGTGTGTGTGTGTGTGTGTGTGTGTGTGTGTGTATGTGTGTGTATGAATGAATTCCAGCCCAGCCAGGGCTACGGTGAGGCCTGTTATAACAAACAAACAAAAGAGAAACTTCTGAAATTTCTATAAGCGTCTGAAAATTAAAAGACAGACCTCTTCGTACTTAGTGTTCCATTCCTAAATTTTCCTGGATATTTATGCTTATTTTTCCTAAAGCAAAAAAATGTACAAAATAAAACACTCTCTTTTCAACAGAACTGTTAGCACATATAAACAATACTAAAAATAACAACAACTACATGAGAAGTAGGGAGCAACGGCAATCTGGACTTGCAATCTTATGTATGTATGTATGTATAACATACATCATGCAAAATACTCATTTTAACAATCATAAGACACTTAAAAATAACAGCAAATCTAACTTATACCACTGGGTCTATAGTAGAGTACTTGCATAGTTTCTACTGAGGCCTAGATTCACCCCAGTATGAACCAGAAAACAGTAACACAAGCCAGGGGTGGCAGCTCATACCCTTTACCCCAGCACTTGGGAGACAGAGGCAGGCAGATCTCTGGGAGTTCAAGGCCAGCGTGGTCTACATATCCAGTGCCAGGACAGCCAGAGCTACATAGAAAGACTGTCTCAAAAGAGCAGGCAGGCAGGCAGGCAGGCAGGACATACACACTCATCAAAAGCAACAGGCAGTAGAAAGTGTTGCTAAGTGCCCTCATGGGTTGGTTTTAAAAAAATTTCAAAACATTAATTTAAATGAACTTATTAATGTTCAACTTTAACTATGAAAACAATCATCTACCAAGTAAAATTCTCAATAAAGCAAAGAAATTATTTCAAAGAGCCTAATGGAAATTTGGGGGTTGAAGAATATGGTTATTGAAATACAAAAACGTATGCCAAGTATTCAAAAACAAATTCACAATTGCAAAAAATAAATAAATAAAAATAAAACCAGTAGCCTTAAATGTACATCTACAGAAATTACCCAATTAGGGTTGACCAGATTGCTCAGTGGGTCGGGGTGCTTGCTGCCAAGCCTGATGAGCTGAGTGGAAGGAAAGAGCCAACTCCTACAAATTGTCATGCCTTCCATACATGCAACCCCTGCACAAACAAGAGTAAACAAATAAATACATGTAGTACGTTAATCTTTATTAAAAAAAAAGAATGGGAGGGAGGAGGGAGGGAGGGAAAGAGGGAAGAAGGGAGGGAGGGAAAAAGGAAAGGAGGGAGAGAGGGAGGGAAAGAGGGAGGGAGGGAGGGAGGAGGGAGGGAGGGAGGGAGGAGGGAGGGAGGGAGGAAAAATTACTCAAATACAGAGAAGGAAAAAAAATGAAGAAAAGAGAGCCCCAGAGGTATGTGAACCAACATCCTGCTTACGAGTGTTTCTTAAGGATGAAAGAGAAAAAGAAGTAAAATTTAATAAACCAGAAATAAACTTACAAATCCAAGCTCAATGAACATCTATGGCAATAGAGAGAAAAAGGCCTATTCCTGGGTCCATCAAAATAAACCGCTGAAAGTAAACACAAGGAGAAAAGGATCTCAAACGGAGGGAAAAGGCAGTGTGCAGGAACTCACTGTGGTGGTCTAAATGAGAATGGCCCATAGGCTCACGTTTGAATACTTGGTCCCCAGTTGGCAGAACTGTTTGGGAAGATTAGGAGGTGTGGCCTTGTCGGGAGAGACGTGCCGCTGGGGGCAGGCTTTGAGGTTTCAGGTAAGCCATTCCTAGTGCATTCTCTGCCTCCTGCTCTGTTGGAGATGTGACGTGTCGGCTCTTCCTGCCTCCATGTGTTTGCTCCACCATCATGGATTCTAACCCTCTAAACCATAAGCCAATTAAATGTCTTCTTTTCTAAGTGGCTTTGGTCATGGTGTTTTATTCACAGCAACAGTAACCAATACAACTATCAAGAAGATCAATGATCAACTTCCAACCATAACAACAGAAGTTGGAAGATGGTGGAATCACAGACTCACAGCGGGGAGCTGGACAAGAGAGAGGATATTGCTTCTGAACGTACTCTCCAGCAGAAACCACACTGTTAACAATCTTCAGCAGACTATCCGTCAAAACATAAGACATTCTCCAGTACAGACACTATACTAACCAGTAAGACAGCCTCAGTAAAATTAAAAGGACTCAACTCCTACAAAATATGTTCTCCAACCACATGAATTTTAATTAGATAAATAAAGGTTCTATTACTTTTTGTAACTTGAATTGTTTAAAATCTGAATTTATGAGTTAGACATGGAAGCACACACCTTCAACCCCAGTACTCGGGAGGAAGAGGCAGGCAGAGTTCTATGAGTCGAAGACAGCCTGGTCTACACAGCAAGTTCAGCCAGGGCTACATGGTGAGACCCTGTCTCAAAGAAATAAACAAAAATAAAATCTGAATTTATGGATATCATCATATAAGCAACCAATGCAAAGATCCAGCACTCCATTTTTCCAGGATAAGCCAACTATCCGACTTGTTACCAGGCAACTCGTTTCCTTTGTTTGTGAAGAAGAGAGCCTTTCTTCCCACGTTGTTCAAATAAAGCTGCTTGAGTTGGGTGCTTCGGAGGGATTAGTCAAAGAGACAAACTCCATCCCCTCACCACTCTTCCAACTCTTCCTTGACATTGCCTTGGCTGGGGCCACGGGAGCAGTCGGGGCCGCAGGAGCAGTCGGGGCCACAGCCACAAACGCAGACGGATCAGCCAAGGGGGCCTTGTAGGTTATTATTTTCTTTTCTACATTTTTTAAACATTAAACTTATTTATTAAGTTTTCTCCTTTTTCTTAGACATGGTCTCAAGTAGCTCAGCCTGACCTCGAATTTACCATGTATCCAAAGCTAGCCTTCAACAAGCCCTGCTCCTGCCTCCACATCCCAAGTCCTGGAACACAGGTGTACATCATGATGGGTAGCCCATGGACTACATTTTCTATGTATCTACTTTTATGATCTACAGTTGACTTTTTAAGTATCACAATTTACTAAATCTAAAACTACTAGTATTAATCACAACTATTTTATACCACCAAGAGAGAAAAAGAATGTCAAACTAGGACAAGTTAGGAATGTGAGTCATTCTCAGAAATTAGAATGTAGAGGGGAAAGTATAGTCATATACTCAAGGATGACAATCTCTTCAAGTTTATGCAGAATTCTCCACTCTACATTTGCCAGAGCCAAGAAGGATAAGAAATATCTAACAATGTAGAAAAAAATAAGCTTCTACAGGACTGAAATCAAACCTAAATCACAAAAAAAGCAAATACTAAGAAAAAATAATTTTCCTAACATAGTGACAAGGATCCTACCCCTAATACACAAATATACAAAAAAGAAAGCATAAAAGGACCTCCCCCCAAAAAAAACCTGACAAACAAATCATTTGCTAGTGCTGTCAAAGAGATAAGCCAGTGCTCACACTAATAACCAGTAGTACTGGGCACACACTATAGACGTACACACTCATCCAAGCTGTCAATCATCCACCACTCTTCGACCCAACAATTTTCTCTTAAAAATTAAAGCAGTAGAGGCTGGAGAGATGACTGAGCAGTTCAAAGTACTTATTCCAAAACCATGATGACTAGAGTTTAGCACCCACACAAGCCAGGCATCCCTCACATGCCTGCAACTCCAGCCCCAAGGGTCCCGGAGACAGCAGTCTACCCACGCAAACAAAGCCTAGGTTCAAAGAGAGACCTAACCTCAAACGAAGTGAGGAGTGGGGCTGGAGAGATAGCTCAGTGGGTAAGACCACTGGCTGCTCTTCAGGAGGACCCAGGTTCAATTCCCAGCACCCACATGGCAGCTCATAACTGTCTATAACTCCAGTACCAAGGGATCCAACACCCATGGCAAAACAGCAATGCACATAAAAATAAATAATTAACTAATTAAAAAAAAGAACCAAGGAAGTAAGGAGTGATAAACAGGAATACTGATTGTCATCTTCTGGCCTCTGGGCTTGTATTCAGGAGAAGCGTAAGCACCTGAGGGCTAGTGTGCTCATACAGACAGACCTGCAGGCTAGAATATTCACACAGACAGACACACGCACAAATGGGGAAAAAAATGCTTATAAAAGGAATTTAAACTGTAGGTACATTAAAAATATGTACAAATTTTTGCACTACACTAGGCTTTGTTTGCGTGGGTAGACTGCTGTCTCTGGGACCCTTGGGGCTGGAGTTGCAGGCATGTGACGGATGCCCGGCTTGTGTGGGTGCTAAACTCTAGTCATCATGGTTTTGGAATAAGCACTTTGAACTGCGCAGTCATCTCTCCAGCCTCTACTGCTTAAATTTCTAAGGGAAAATTGTTGGGTCAAAGAGTAGTGCATAAGACTGACAGCTTGGATGAGTGTGTACCTCTATAGTGTGCAAGAATTTGCACTACATGAAAAACTCTGAAAATCTAAATAACTATGCCAGGCGGTGGTGGCGCACGCCTTTAATCCCAGCACTCAGGAGGCAGAGCCAGCAGTATCTCTGTGAGTTTGAGGCCAGCCTGGGCTACAGAGTGAGATCCAGGACAGCCAGGACTGTTTCACAGAGAAACCCTGTTTCGAAAATAAATAAATAAGCAAGTAAACAAACAAACGAATAAGTAAATAAATAATTTTTGGGGAGTAAATAGGTGCTTGTGTATCCAGAGAGGTGTCTGGGAGAATATACAATATTAATAAAGAATAGAAAGGGATGGGGCTGGAGAGATGGCTCAGAGGTTAAGAGCACTGACTACTCTTCCAGAGGTCCTGAGTTCAATTCCCAGCAACCACATGGTGACTCACAACCATCTTTAATGAAATCTGGTGCCCTCTTCTGGCCTGCAGTCATACATGCTGTATACATAATAAATAAATAAATCTTAAAAAAAAAAAAAGAATAGAAAGGAGATCATTTTTCTGTCTGTTAACACTGTGGCAATCTCTACTGCTTACAAGGAAATCTAGGTAAGGGGGTTAAAGTAGCAGGTACTACATTTGCCAGAAGACATGGACAAAGAAGAAAACTCTAAAATATAGACATCAAAACTGCTAAGATTTTCAATCCTCAAGTTCTAAAAGAATTCTCAAAACAAATTTAAAAATTCATAATACAACTTTAAAATTCTTAGGACCATTAATAACTGACATGTTACAAGCCATGTGTGGTGCACACCTTTAATCCCAGCAGAGGCAGGTGGATCTGAGTTCAAGGCTAGTCTGGTCTACAAAGCAAGTTCCAAGACAATCAGGGCTATATAGAGGAATTGTGTCTTAAATAAATAAATAAATAAATAAATAAATAAATAAATAAATAAATAAGTGCTAATGGCAGATATACAAATACCGTGTTAAATATTTCACTTTCTTTCATGTTGTCTGATAAAGGCACAGGTTAATACAAACATCAAGATAGGCTACAAAGAAGGAAAAGGATCAACTGTCCTCCTATCAAGGGAATTGGGGGCTAAAAAAGCCATCTGGTTAAATGAAAAGCCAATGGGCTTCACCTTCCAAGTCAGTACACTAACTCTCTTCAGTGTATAGCTGCGCAGAAGATACAGCACTGGCCTGCTAGTCTTTAAAGCCTATGCTATGCCTAAGCAGTAGAACGGGGCTATCCAGGGAACGAAGAGCAGCTGTGCAAGGCTGAGGACAACTTCTGTAAAAAACGAGAGCCAGGACAAAACACTGCTGGATTACCTCTATAAAATGTGTCAGGCAAATGCCCATCCCGCCAGGTCACTTGGCTCAATTTCCAAGCCACCGATTCTTCTCTTCTATTCTGCAAAGTATAAAAATACAAGTTAGTCACCCAAAAGAATCAAATTAAACACATTCTTACAGCTAGGCAAAAGAATTCTAATTAAACGTGAAAAATCTAACAAAATTCTTTTCATAAGTAGATTAAACATAATTCATAACTAGTGCTTCAACTACAAAGGCCCATCAGTACTAACTGATTATCAAAGATGTTAAGTTACTCTTTTTCAAACTTCTAGTTAAGGATTAAGATGTCTTGGAAGTTAGAACAATAATTTTGAATCATTTTAAAGTAGAGAAAGAAAAAAAAAACACAAATGTATTGCTGATACAAAGAGAAGAGCAGGAGGGTCACAAACAACTTGGGAAAACTTGTCTCAAAAAGAAATAAAAATATAAAAACAAAACACACTGATGCTCTCCATGCACTGATTACTCACATAGTACTATTTCTTGATAAAAGCCCACAGCAACACCACCTCTTGCTGAAACGGCTAAATGTATTAACAATGCTGTTTTGGGCTGGAGAGATGGTGCAAGAGCAATCGTTGCTCTTGCAAAGGACCCAAGTTCAATTCTCAGCATTCACACTGGGAAGCCTGTAACTCCAGCTCCAAGGGATCCAATAACCTATTCTGGACTCCACAGGCACCTGAACTCATATCGCTCACTCGCAAGCACACACGCATGCACGCACACAAAATGATGGCTCACACCCATGTTCCTATCATTCCAGAAGCTGAGCCAGAAAGAGGCCATCACGGCCAACGGGAGCTACATAGTAAAGTCTAAGCCACCCAGAGCTACACAGCAAGATCTCATCTTTTTTAAAAAAAAAAAAAAAAAAAAAAAAAAAAAAGCTGGGGGGTGGGGTCTGATGACGATACAGGGCAGATAGTTGTGAATGTACCTGTCTAACATCCAGAAAGCCCTGGGTTCATTATCCAGAACTGTGTAAACATAGCATGGTTGTACATGTCTATAACCCTAGAACTTGAGGAGGCAAGAGATCAGAAATCCAGGGTCATCCTTGAGTACATAACAAGTTCACAGCCATCCTAGCCTATATGAGACTTTGGTTACTCACATCCTCTTCCTCTTGTTCTCCAAAAAGAAAATAAACGGAAGAATGTACTTTGAGAAAGTGTGTATGTGTGTATACACACACAAATATACACATATACACACGCACATATATAAATTGTAAGGCAAATATTATTTAATAATGTTAAAATATTCCATGGATGATTTTTAATTTATATGTAATAATCAAGCTTTTAGCAAAAACTAAAATTAACATTCCATTTGAATTTTACTGACACAGGACACAGATCCACTTTCTTCACGTCAACTAGAATATCTTTCCAGGTATAGGAAACGAATGCCATGAAAATTAAAAGCTGAATTATCAGAAACATAGAACAGGCCAAAAGTAACTTTATATTCAGAAATAACAGATGTGGCATTTCACGTGTCAGCCTTAACACTAGGGTACCACCAGTGCATGAGGCGATATACACATGCGCACTGTGAAAACACAAAGTTGATATCAGGGCCTTTCTCATTCTCTCTCCACTTCATTTACTGCGGCAGGGTCTCTGACTGAACCTAGAACTAGACAATCTGAATAGTCTAGCTAGCCATTTGTCCCAGGGATCTCTTGTCTCTGGCTCCCAAGTCCTGGGATTACAGGCAACCACCATGCCTGTCCTCAGGTCCTCAAGCCCTTCACCTACTGAGGCATCTCACTACTCCCTAACCCATTCTTAGGCCTTGGTACTTGGAATAAATAAAAGCCATCACCGCAATATCTAGGAAATAAGTACTTAAAAGTTCTGTTGATATGAGTAGCTCAGCTGCTGACCTAGTTATTTTCTCAATTTATTTTAAAGTAATTCGTTTCATGGGACAGTAATGTAGTTGAGTGATAGAGCACTTGCCTAGTACACTCAACACCCTGAGCTCTTGTGACAAGACTTTTCCTTGGGAGACACAACACACAAACACACACACACACACACACACACCTACTCACCCCAGATAGAAATCCCACAATATATCAAAGCGCCCTCTCCCCAGCATGGGTGACTTTACAGGAAGTCCTTGAAACTGACAAGATTAACTAGGCCCCTCCCTAAAGACTCTCAGATAAGCCAGGGGGCAGAGAATACTAAGACCAGACCATCTGCCTGCAAGCAGCAGAAACCTGCAGAGCTGCCTGGAAGAGGTGTCGACCAACTGAGGCACCTGGAAAGGACACTCTCCCGTCTGTTGAGCTGCCTGCAGCCTGTGCAGTGCGCTCCAGGTTCCCAGGGTCTGTGAGCTGTCAGCCATGCTGGGGTGGGCTTTGGTGACGCAGCTGTCTTTGAGTTATTTCTGCTCCTGTAAGTAACCTCTCACCCGTATTCATAAGTAACCCCCAATAAACTCATCGGTCCATCAGATACCATCAGACTTTGGTGGTATCTGTACTTTGGTCTGTCATGGGATCCCTATCTGGGGTGAGTACATGTGTGGTGGAGGGAGAGGGGGTATCTCCCCAGAAAAAGTTGTCACACAACAGCTCTGTCCCTGGAACAACAACAACAACAGTTTCTAATAAGCTCTCATTGCCTGCCCCGAAGTCAAGCACTCAAAAGAGCCTGTATGTCAGTCCTATCACTGCACCTCTCACTACTGTTGGAACAGAGTTCTACTACGATACCCAGACAATCCTCCTGCTTCAGCCTCCAAACATTCAGAACTTTAGAAACATGTTACTGTGCCACACACAAAATAGGTATTTCTACAGTAACAGAACAGAAAAATAGAAGCCATGAAATTCAAAACTACACTAAGTATCTGCACTACACTACACTGCCACTATTCTATCCTATCCTATTAGATTACATTCTCTGTTTCTACATTCATCACTATTCGGTTTTCACGACTGCTAACATAGCTGCGTGACTAAATATAACTGCAAAATCTATATAGAGAAAGTAAAACTTGTTATCAAAGTATAGACTTCTGGGGCTGGAGAGATGGCGCAGGTTAAGAGCACTTGTTGCTCTTGCATCAGCCCCAGGTTCAATTCCCAGCACCAACATGATGGCTAACAACCATCTGTAACTGCAGTTCAGAGGATCTGACCCCTCTTCTGAACTCCAAGGCACCAGGCACACACCTGCTGATATATATCATGCAGGCAAAACTCTCATACACAAGAATGAAATTTTAAAAATACATAAACAGGCAGGTGGTGGTGGAAGACGTCTTTAATCCCAGCATTCTGGAAGCAGAGACAGGTGGATATCTGAGTTCAAGGCCAGCCTGGTCTACAGAGCAAGTTCTAGGATAGCTAGGGCTATATAGAAAAACCACCTCAAAAAAATCAACAAAAAAAAAAAAAAGGAAAACAAACAAACATACATTTCCATCTGAGCTTCTTTAGACATACCCCTCCACAATCAGGACATTATTACTATCTAATCACAAGATGTGTTAGCAGCTATTGCCTGGAGAAATGATTCTGAAATGTTCAAAGTTCTGCAGAACATATTCACAAAAAGAACCCTTACTTTTTTTACATAACTTTTTCCTGAACATACAAGTAAAGGTTGTCACATAACAAAGAATGTAACCAGCTTTATTAAAAAGGAAAAACAAAATAATGAAGCAAGAAGGAAAAAGAAACAAGCTGCACATAACACAAAATACAGTCTGAAATCATCAGCATTATTTTGTGTGCTATCTTTCCCGTCACACACTATTCATTACTATTATTACTAGTGTTATTAATATGAAAGGGAGAAGGGTGTGTGTGTTTGTGTCTCTGAGCTTGCTGGCAGGGGATTACCTGCCCACTCCCAGGGCAGGGATTCTGGACTGTATAAAATGGACAAAGAACTGAACACCAGTATGCACATTCACCGGTTTCCCAGCCATGAACTTCATGTGACCAGCTGCTTCAAGCTCTGCTGCCCTGACCTCCCTGTCATGGTGTATTGCACCTTGAACTGTGACCCAGAGAGCAACCCTTTCTCTGCCTAAGTTGCTCTTGTCCTAGTATGTTGTTATAGCAACAGGAGGGAGGAGACTGGACACTGTGTCCATAGGTGTCTACAATCTTGCAGTAGTGAGTACACACAGCAGGGGTTTGGGGTAATAAAGTACTAAGTTGTATAACAGAAGTTTAAGCAATTTATCACAAGAAAATCAAAATGAGAGCGATTAATCTCCTTTGCTAACTTTTCAAAACCAAAAACAAGGGTGACCTTTTAATGTTGATCTCACATACAAGATACAGAGAACATTATTTAGAGTTTGCTGAGCAATATTCCCAGGAACTTATAGGTATTCAAGAAATAAATCTGTAACTGATACAAAAGTTAAGTATCTCTGATGTGAAATTCAAAATACTCTAAAATCTCAGCCTTTTTTGAGTGGCAATTTGATACCAAAAAAAAAATTCCATACCATAAAACTTTGTTACATGCACAAAATTTTATTTTTAAATACTATTTAAAATTGCTGTCAGTTTATGTACATTAGGTATACATGAAAAATGAATGAATTTTATGTTTAGATTTGGGTGTCTTCTCTAAAATATCTCATTACATGTATGCAAATATTCTCTCATTTGAAAGACAGACAGACAGTCCACCACCCAAAACACTTCTGGCCCTAGATATATCTCAGATAAGGGATAGTCAATTCATACTGTTACTGGTCATTACTCCTACTTCTACTCACATTTTACAAATCAGAAGACAATTTATTAAAAAATACAGAACTAGCAACTAGGAAGTGTCAGTATTCCATGTTCAGAAATTCCCCTTCAAAGGCTTCTGGTCTTTTTTCCACACAAGGTTTCTCTGTATATCCCTGGCTGTCCTGGAACTCACTCTGTAGACCAGGCTGGTCTTGAACTCAGAGATCCACCTGCCTTGCAAATACACCATGATCAGCCTTAGCTATGTAAAGAATAGTTCAGTCTATCTAGCTTAATGTCGTTTTAAAAGCATGAGGCGAAGAATAATTTATTACTACAGAACTTATTTTACAGTGCTTATTTTAAAAGAATAACAACTAATTTCGGAAGTTTTTATTTGTGGTAATCTATTTTATGGTAAGATCTCTTATATTAAAAGAGACTGGCACTGTTAATAATAGGCACTGAGGTCACTTAAGACTTAAGACTGATTGATATTCTGCTGTGTATTCAGCCTATTCGTTTACCCTGCATTTAAAGAAATTTGTAACCAGCCCTCCTTGCCTTGGATTTCCCATGTAATCAGCTTTAACAACCTAACCTAAATTATGTATTCTTCCATGCCACTGACCCACAGGAAAATGTGTGTGTATGTGTATGTGTATTATGATAATCATTTGTTGAAAACAGCAAATTTTTCAAAAATGATCTTATACAGCAAATATCACCCCCAAAGGCTGGAACAGATATTGCTTGCTAATGGAATGTTTATAGTACTGTTTGCTATCTGGATCAGCTGGGTCAACTGGAGTGACTGAATCCCTGTGACAAAGATTTCTGTAAGGTGCTCCTCATTCCTTCCCCACAGGATGCTTTCTGTGCTGGTCAATAAATTCAGAACAAAGCCCTCTGTTAGGGACAGGACAGTCAGACATCAGGCAGCACAGACAGACACAGACAGATTACAGACAAGCCAGAAACCATAAACGACAGATGGAAGATGCAGGGGGAAGACGTGAAGAATCCAAACTTGGGCTTGCGCTCCCTCAAACCAATCCAAGAGGAGGAAGTGCTTTGTTTCTTTCCTTATGGAGACAGACACACACTGGTGCCTCTGAGGCTGTCTTTAATGCACTGAACTGACAAAATTCCCTTTCAGCCACATTTTAGAAAGTGCATGAACTTGGAATAGACAGAAAGTTTTGGGTTTGGGATGTTTGTTTGTTTGTTTGTTTGTTTTTATGCCAGATGCTTCTTGTTTGGTTCCAGGAAAATCAGATTAACTTCTGCAGCTAAAAGAAATCCCAAAGTATATCTGTATGTTGTTTATGGAGACTTTCAGTCTACCAAATTATGGTATAAGCTATTACTAAAAACAGTATTTTTCAAACAAACAAACAAACAAAAATCAACCATCATCCACATTAGATACACAATGATTGTAGTGGTTCAAACCCATAACCCTGCTGCTAGTCAACCCTAAGGACCTAAAAGCCACGTGTGCAGTGCATATCTACACTCCCAACACCAGCAAACAGAGGATCCAGGAGGCTTCCTAGACATTTAGTCTAGCCAATCAGTAGTGACCCGTGGGTCCTAATGAGCAATCCTATCTTACAAAATAAGCAAAGGGACTGGAGATATGGCTTAGCAGCTACAAGTGCCGACTGCTCTTCCAGAGGACTCAAATTTGAGTCCCAATACTCACAATGGGCAGCTTATAAGTACCTACTGTTTAACTCCATCTCCAGGAGTCTCCACAGGCATTGTCCATGTGTACATGTACGTGTACACGCGCGCACGCACACACACACACACACACACAATCTTTTTAAAAATGTAAAAAGGAAAGAAAGAGCTAAAGGGCCACCCCGATGCCACGCCTGCTGCCCTGAGTTTGACCCCCAGGACTCAGAAGCAACCCCACAGTTGTTCTCTGACCCCTACATGTGCACCAGGCCACGCTTCTGTGTGTACACACACATACAATAAGTATGTAACTTTTAAAAGATTCAAAATTAAGGCGGAAAGCAATAGAAGACACTTGTGTAAATCTCTGGCATCTACATGTGCGCCACACACCTCCGAAGGTGTCAATTCTCCCTGAACAAAAGGCACATACTAATAAAGAACACGACGAAAACGAGGTATGTGGTACACATCTATCATCTCAGCACTTGGAAAGCTGAAATAGGAGAAGCTTAAGTTCTTTTGAGCTTGAACTACAGAACAAGACCGTCTTAAAAAAACCAAACAATTATGAGAAGTCAAAAAGAAACCTCAGACTGGTGCCTTTAACATGAGATATGCTTATTTAAACTTGGGCACGGGGCTGGAGCAATGGCTGGGCAGCTGAGGTGGCTTAGCTGCCTCCCGAGGACCCGAGGTCAGCCTCAGCAGTCACGCTGGGCAGCTCACGGGCACTTCCGCCTCCAGCCCCATCCACAGGCGACCTGTTCTGGCCTCTGCGGCACTTCACTCCGTGCTCACACTCTTTCCTCACAAGGAACCAGACACCACAGGATGAGGGGCACTGTGTTTTTCAAAGAACTGAAGGGAGGCGCCACTGAAGATTTAGTACTATACTCAGTAAAACTATCCTTTAGAAATAGACAAATAAGTAACTCTCAGAAGAAGAAAACCAAAACCACACATTGCTGGCAGACCTACTCGTCATGACTGCCTGCAGGAGGGCTGAAGAGATGGCTCAGGGGCTAAAAGCACTTGCTGTTCTTACAGAGGTCCCAGCACCCACATAGTGGCTCACAACCATTGGTGACTTGATTTCCAGGGCTTGACAACCTCTTCTGACCTTGGCTGGCATCAGGTACACATGTGTTAAACAGACATGCATGCAGGCAAAACATTCATACAAATACAATAAATCTTTCAAATAAATATTTTTGAAAAGATTAGCTTAACTCGACTTCCCACGCGGGAGGAGAAGCTGCAGCCTGAAGTATGGGAAAGGAGAGACAGAGGAGAAGGAAATCCCGCTGCGTACACACGACGGACTGCCCTCCCTCGCTGGTTTTCTAGATAATGTTTGATGATTTGAAACAGTGGACAAGACTAGCTAATACTTAGGACAACTTAAAGCTGGAGAAAGTAAAAACAAAAAGGTGAGGTTTAGATACTTTCCCTACAAGTAAAACAAGGCTAATATAAATAAGACAGCTTGAAGGCATGTATGCATATTATAATGAGAACAATCATTGGGACCATTATACAAAAGACAGACTCCAGAACTTTATAGATAATGACGAATCCCAGGAAATGTTCAAGTAATCCACAAGAAGGCAAGAAAATAAACAGAAGCCAGATGTGGTAGCCTAGATCTGTAATTCCATAACAAAGAAGCAGAGGAAGGAGGGTCTAAATTCAAGGTCAACACGGGCTAAGCAGCCAGACAGTATCTCAAAATACCAAAAATGAACTGAGTACGGTGGCTCTGTGAGATCCTTCTCCACACCGCAAGTGAGGCGGCGGGCAAAGAGGAGTGAACCAGAGCAAAGGGAACGATGGGTGGGTGGCAACACAGGGAGAAGTACTTCAAGGCAGACAGGTCTAACGTTAACTAACCTGAAGATGAACTGAAAAGCGCTTTGTTGCTATTGTTTTAATGATTCTATATCACGTTCAAGAAATTCAAAATCAGGGGCCATAGCCAAGTGCGGTGGCGCACACCTTTAATCCCAGCACTCAGGAGGCAGAGGTAGGCGGATCTCTCTGAGTTTGAGGCCAGCCTGGGCTACAGAGTGAGTTCCAGGAATACACAGAAAAACCCTGTCTCAAAAAAAATAAAAATAAAAAAAAATAAAAATCAGAGGCCAGTGGATAAAACCTGATGACCTGAGTTCAGAACGCCCAGCATCCAAATAAGGAAGGAGAGCCAACTCCTCAAAGTCATCCTCTGACCTCCACATACCTAGTGTGGCATATGCATGCCTGCCTGTGTGCATGCACATGAACATGAACACACACACACACACACACACAGTGAAATATAATTAAGAAATTCAAAATCAGCAACTTAAGTTGAATGGGGAAAATGTAATATATGTTAATACTTTATAATCCCTTTAATGTTTAAAAATGTGTGCGCACACACACCACGGCATACATGTGGAGGTCAGGGGGTGACTTGCAGGAATCAGTCCTCTCCTTCTGTGATGTGGGCTCCAAGGAGCAAACTCAGGTCATCAGAATTGGAGACAAGCTCCCTTACTGGCTGAGCCATCTTGCCGGGCCCTAGATGCTTTGTTTTTTAAAACAGGAGTAGCTACATTAACATCACCATCCACAAAGAGGCTCTAACTAATGCTCCAGTAAGGAGCAGCAGAATACCCATTTTTCTCAAGCACGGATGAAACATTAACCCAGGCACCCAGGCACTGTCTGTCACACAGTGCACCTTAAAAATGTACTGAGAACTGAGTTTAGTCTCTGACTATGATCAACGAAGACTAGAAATAAGTAATAGACAACACAAAAACTCTAAACAAAGAAATAAAACACATTTTTAAAAAGTTCATGGGTTTCACACACACATACACACACACACACACACACACACACAAATTCATGGGTCAAATAAATTCAAAGAAAAATTTTAAATATAAAAAGTAAATGAAAATAAAAACAGAAAGCATCAAAATATGTGAGATATACCTAAAAATAACAACAGAGAAATTGACAAAGCCAACAAGATGGCTCCTCAGGGGAAACTGAGGACGTGAGTTCAATCCCCGAGTGTGTGTGACCGAAGGGGAGAAGCAACTCCCATGAGCTGTCCTCTGACCTCCACATGTGCACCCTGGCTCCTGCACAGAGACAGGCAATACATAATGTACAAGTCAACAGAATGAGATGTTACATTAAAAACAGGTATCTCAAACCAACCCTGTTTAATCTACCACAAGAAACTAAAACGGGGGGGGGGGGGGGGGCTGGTTCAGTTGACACAGCGCTAGGGGCAAGGACAACAACCCAAGTTTGGGTCCCAGAACACACATAAAAGGCCAGGCACACCAGGCAGTGGTGGCCCACACCTTTAATCCCAGCACTCAGGAGGTAGAGGCAGGTGGATCTCTGTGAGTTCGAGGCCAGCCTGGGCTACAGAGCGAGCTCCAGGACAGCAGAAACTCTGTCTCAAAAAACAAAACAAGCCAGGCACGGCAGCATGTGTGTATAATCCCATACTTAGGAAATGAAGACTGAGGGACTCTTGGACCTCACCGGCTGGCCAAGCTAGCAAAATTAGTGAGCTACAGATCTGCTGAGAGACCCTTTCTCCAAACTGAACATGGGAGGCTAGAGATGGGTTAGTGTTAAGAGCACACATTGCTCATGCAGAAGACTAGAGTTTAGTTCCCAGTATCCACTTCAGGTGGCTCACAGCCACCTCTGACTCCAACTCCAGGAGATCAGAGGCCTCTGCTCACCCCATACCTACATTCACATGCATATACCCATACAATACATAATTAAAAACAAGCCTTGGGGGGCTGAAGAGATGGTTCAATGGTTAAGACACTTGATGCTCTTGCACAGTGCCCAAGCTCGACTCCCAGCAAACAGCAAACCCACAGCAGCACGACCATCCATGACTCCAGTTCCAAGAGATCAAAGACCCTCTGACTTTTTCGGACATCGGGCACACACATGGTTCTCATACACATATGCAGGCAAAACTCTCATTCAAATAAAATAAATCTAATTAAGTAAATAAATACACCTTATGGCCAGAGACATGGCCTAGACATTAAGAGCACAGACTACTCTTCCAGAAGACCGCAGCTCAATTCTCAGCACCCACACAGCAGCTCACAAGTGTCTAAACTCCAGTTCCAGAGAAGTCAAAGACCCTCCTCTGGCTTCCTGAAGCAAGTGGTGCACAGACACAGGCAAAACATCCATGCACATAAATTGATAAAATTCTTTAAAAAAGGAAATAAACAAATAAATGAATAAATGAGGTGGTGGGCCAGTGAGATGGCTAGGCTGGTAAAGATGCTTGCCACCAAGCCTGAGCAGCTGAGTTCAATCCCTGGGCCCCGTATGATGGAAGCAGAGAACTGACTCTTGAAAGTTGTCCTTAACCTATCTATCCATGTGCAGTGTGGAACATGAGCGGTGTACTTACGTGTGTGTGTGTGTGTGTGTGTGTGTGTGTGTGTGTGTGTGTGCGCACGCGCGCGTGCAAATAAATGCATAAGTAAATAAATAGCAAGTTGTAGAGATGACTGAGAAGTTACGAGCACATATTGCTCTTGCAGAGCACCCAAATTTAGCTCCTAGCACCCATCTTAGGGGTCTAAGTGTCTAGACCTTCCTAGGCATCTGCACTCATGTGTATATACCCTCACAAAGACACACATGCATGCACACAATTTAAAATAACAAAATAAATCTTGGAAAAACAAATGTATCAAAGATTTCAAAATAAGATGGAGAACAAATGAAGATGACACCCAACAGTGACTTCTGGTACTGCACACACATGCACAGGAATATATATGCACATGTGCATTCACACTCACGCAAACTGTAAAAATGCAAAGTGAACTTTAAACAAGCAGAGCAGAAATCAATGAGACAGGAAAGAGAGAACATTTACATAAACTTTATAAACCTGGCTAAGGACACAAATCAGGAGAAGAGTGCTTGCCAACATGTACAAAGCCCAATGTTCTATCCTCAGCATCACATAAACCAGATGTGAGAGCACACACCTGTAATCCCAGCACTTCAGAGATGGAGGCAGGAGGATCAAAAGTTTGTCATCCTCAGCTACATAGCAAATTCAAGACCCAAAGGCCATTTAAGGCCCAAAAGGAGTTTGAGGTTAGCCTGGGCTACCTCTAACCCTGTTTAGCACCCCCCACATACACCTCTAACAAACTAACAAAGCAGGAGGCTCACAGCAACATCAAGAATAAAATGACTTTATCAATACAGATCCTGCATTAAGAAGATAAGGGAATGCTGCAAACATTTTTATGCTCTTCAAGTACTGAGAACTGCTACCAAAACTCAATCAAGAAGAAAGTAATACTGTCTTGAAAAACAAAGAAGAAAGTAATAATATATAGTTATATAACCATTAAAGAAAAGTTTCTCCCCACTAAAAAATTTCTAGGCTAAGATGGATTCATTAGTTATTTCTACCTAATAGTTAATGAAGAATTGAAACCAAATGTTCACATATTTTTCCCAAAACAGGGAGAGGAATGTTCATTGAGTTCGAGACCAGCCAGAACTACATTGAAAGACCCTGTCTCAAAAATAAATAAATAAATGAAAAATTCAGTGCTATTGAAACCAAAACAAGACAAACATACCACATGAAAGGACAAGTCATATCACTTAATGAGTATGGATGAAAAAATCCTCACCAAAAAAATATTAGCAGACCAAAACCACCAGCACATAAAAGGATTATGAACCATGGCCAAATAGAAGTCATTTTAGAAATGCCAGGTTGATTTAACTCTGAAAGTCAAAGTAATATGCTGTTCTGGTTATTTCTTGTCAACATGACACAAATCTAGACATATTTGGGAAGAAGACTCTCAATTGAGAAAATGCCTCTATCTAAACGCCTGCAGGCAAAAGTCTATAGGACATTTTCTTAATTAATGACTCATGTGCAGGGCCCAGTCCACAGGAGAAGGTGCCACCTGGGCAAGTGGTCCTGAGTTGTTTGATAAAGCACATCGAGCAAGTCATAAGGAGCAAGACAATAAGCAGCATTCCTCCAAGGCTTCCGCTTCAGTAGGTTCCTGCCTAGACTTCCTACCCTGACTTTCCCTCAGTGATGGAGTGACCTGAGAGTTACAAGATAAAATAAACCCTTTCCTCCCAAGTTGCTTTTGGTCATGGTGTTTTATCACAGCAGAAGAAAACTAAAACATATGTCACATCAAAACAACGAACTAAAAGTCAAATCATTACTTTGAACAAATCATCTCAAGAAACATGGAAATACTTTTAGTAAAATGCAGCACCTTTGTGTGTGAGTGCACGTGCACACATGCACACACACAAACTAGAAAGAGAACAGACTGATCAAATTGCTGCAATCAAATAAACACTGTCTATCAGAAAGCCACATAATTAATGCTAAAATAGTAAACGCTTCTCTCTAAGATCAGAAATAAGCACGTCTGCTCTTGCTACTTCTAGAAAGTGATGTCACAGAATGTTAAGAAAATCAAGTCAAAGGCATCAACCCTGCAAAGGGAGTGAACGGCTGTAGGTGGCATGCTCTAGAGAACAGACATGCCTAGAGAACCCACTACAAAATTAGGACTAATGAACTCAACAACGTTGCGTGATGCAACAAAACCACAAGGATCAGGCTGGGGAGGCAGCTCAGGCGGCAGAGTCCTTCCTTCCTTGTATGAACAAAGCCCTGGGTTTGCTCTCGCTCCACATTGGGCATAGTGGTGCATGCCTGTAATCCTTTCACTTGATTCTCAGGGGAGAATCAAGTTTGAGATCATTCTTGGCCACCTAGTGAGCTCCAGGACAGCTTGGGATACCCAAGACCCTATCTCAACAACAAACAACCCTGCTATATGCTTGTATTGGCTAAGAATGGAGCTCAGTGGTACAGACCTGTGCAACACCATGGAACCACCAAAGCGGGGTGGGGGAGGGGGAGCAAAAGAATGACATTTATAAATCAGGCACATGCTTGGAATCCGAGTACTAGGGAGCTGAGGCAGGAGGACTCAAAAGTTCAAGGCCAGGCTGTATTAATAAGTTACAGGCCAGCCTGAATTACAGAGTGAAACTACTAACGTACCACCAAAAGTATACAAAGCCCCTACTTACAAAGTTAACAAAACAGATACTTTAACTGAAAATTACAGAACATGACTGAAAGGAATTAAGAACGATCAATACAGGTATCTGGTATTTACAGATCAGAAACCTTTAGTACTGTTAGGTGAATACTTTACCAGCTCATCTACAGATTCAAATGCAACAAACACACAAAGGCCTGCAGCGTGGGGACCTAGCTCGTGCTTCTCACAGCAAGGCTCTAGCTTCAACTCCAGCAAGCCTGCCACTACCTCACCTCTTAGAGCCTTACACACAAGACCTGAAGCCATCAATCTCCTGGGGGAAGAGGGAAAGACTCAGAACACATCAACGGTTTCTTGGACATGATCCCCCAAGAGTGCAACAAAAGCAAACCCTACACGTGAAACTACATCCAATTGAAAGGATTCTCCTGAGTAAAGAAAACCATCAGGTGAAGGGTGCCCTATGGGATGCAGCAAGAGATGCGCAAGCTGCATCTGATGAGGGAACGAACATCCACCCTACAGAAGAAACTCCCACAACACTCCCACAAATCAAAACCTGGTTTACAAACAAATGCATCCAAACATCAGGGTTTAATCCCACAAGTCGGGAGGCAGAGGCAGGGAGATCTCTGGTCTACAGAGCTAGCTCCAGGACAGCCAAACTACACAAAGAAACTCTTTATCTTGGGTGGTGAGATGGCTCAGCAGTTAGCAGCGCTTGCTATGGCTCCCCACACCCACACTGGGCAGCTCACAACAGTCGGCGGTAACTCCAGCTCCAGGAATCCAACTCTCTCTTCTGGCCCTCATAGGTATATGCACACACATACACAGAAAATAAAAACAAATCCTTTTAAAATAAAACCATGAAAAGACACTTGACAACCATAATCACTAGGAAAACTTAACTTTAAAAAAAAAAAAATCACACGCAACCATTACCTCATACCTATTAGGATGGCCATGATCAAAAACGTAAAATAAATGTTGAGAGAATATGAAAAACTTGAAAACCTTGTGCACTGCTAACGGGAATACAAAATGATAAAGCACTATGGAAAGTTTACAGAGGCTCCTCAAAGACAAAATCCTACTCCAGTAAACCTGCCTGAGGTTATTTATCCAAAAGAACTGAAATCATTCCCAAGGAGGAACTTAAACATTGTTCACAATAACTAAAATGTGGAAACAAACCAAATGAAGGCCAACAGATAAGGAATAAGGAAAATATGTATGATATGGGCCAGTTCTCAAATGGACAGCAGGGAAAGGCACAGCCTCCAAGCCTGACAGCTTGAGTGCCATTCCTACAAGTTTTTCTGACCTCCATGCACAGGCATGCACACGTGTACACACACATAAGATAAATAATGTCATGTTAAAATATAAATAGTGTTGCATAAACATACGATGAAATATTCAGCGCTTAAAAATGGATATTCAACATGGACAAGCCTTGAGAGCAAAATGATACATAAAATAAGCCAGCCCCAGAAGGTCAGCTCGTGTATGACTCCACCATGAGGAATCTAAAGCAACCACAGGAGTGAGGCAGAGAGCATACAGGCTGCCAGGGCGGAGGGCGTAAAAGGGAAGAGTTGGACTGCATGGTCTAGAATTGCAGTGATTCAAAAGGGAAAAGCTTCTGGGCTCCACTTTACAGCACTGCCTCTAGTTAACTTTATGCTCTAAACAAAATCTGGAGAGCATTGATCTCATACTGTGTATTTTTAAAACCAAAAATCTTATGTTGAACTTCAAAAACATCATCAAGAAAGTGAAGACAACCCTTACACAGAGAAGTATGTACAAACCATGTCACAATATCCAGAATATACAAAGATTCTGACTTTCTGTCACCAAGAAGTATGGGAGGGATTTCTCCAAATTCCACAGCAGATACTAGCTGGGCATCTGTGCTGGCTGGTTCTTGTCAACTTGACACAAACCTAAACATAACCGGGAAAAGGGAATCTTAATTGAGAAAATGCCTCCCTAAGACTGGCCTGTATATAGGCAAGTCTATAGGGTATTGTCTTGATTAATGACTGATGTGGGAGGTTTCGCTCCTTGGCAGCTGGTCCAAGATTGTGTAAGAAAGCAGGCTGAGCATGAGGAGCAAGCCAGGGAACAGCAGTCCTTGCTCCGTGGCCTCTGCTTCAGTTCCTGCCTCCACAGTCCTGCCTTGAGTTCCTGCCCCGTTCCCTCATTGATAGGGTGTGACCTGAGAGTTGGAAGATGAAATAAGTCCTTCCCTCCCAAGCTGTTTTCAGTCATGGTGTTACACGGACCTTAAATCAACCCAATCTGGGGATAAGCTGTTTATCTTAAAGTGTCAATGATACACCCTCAGGTTGGTGGACTTAATGTTTATTTATGATAAGCCTGCTATAAATCAGGGTTCCCATGAACCCCATGTTGTTTGATCCAATTAATTTGCTTGAGCTTCTCAAGGAACTCAGGAAAACACAATTATTGGCCAAAGATACCGCTAAACACCAGATGAGACACACATGCACAAGAACCATGGGAAGCATGGCCTTGCTTCCACGCCCTCTCAAGCACAACATGCTCCACAAGTTGAGCTATCCAGAAGCTCCCCAACTCAATTCTTTGGGGTTCAAAAGGAGGTCTCCCTGAGTAAGCATAAATTATTATACTACTGTCCAATGATAATCTTTTCAACCTTTGTTCCTCACCTCCTTGGAACACACAAATCATACCTAGTTCTTTCCTGTGACCAGTCTCCATCCTAAAGTTAGCTAGGGGGTTACAAGCATAGCTACACTCAATAAAACTCATTAGCAATTCCAAGCATTTTAGAAGTTACATGCCACGAAATGGATAAAGCCCAAACACACATTTCACAACACCACATCATTAAATAATACTTCACGCCCACAAAGAATGCTGTAATCAAAAAGGCTGTTACCAGCCTGGCATAGTGATACATCCCTTTCACCCCAGCACTAGGGAAGTTGGGGTAAAAATATCCTAAATTAGAAGCAAGAGCTACTTTGGAGGAGGGGGCACTCAGGTGATATTGGCAAGATGTGGGAAAATTGAAGAGTTCATACCTGCTGATGGAAATGTAAAATAGTAAAGCCACTTTGGAAAAGGCTTAACTGACTAAATACTGAGATGGTGCAATACTCGGTAGCTCTGCTGCTAGGCAGAGACAAGAAAGCTGAAGGCAAAAGCTTACACCAAAGACAGGGACTGAAAGTGTAGCTCAGTTGTAGAGAACCTGTCTAGCCTTCATTTAATTTTTTTTGAAAAAGGATCTTTTCAGCAGAGCATGGTGGTGCACACTTTAATCCCAGAAGGAGGTGGATCTCTATGAGTTCAAGTCCAGCGTGGACTACATCGCCAAACCAGTCAGGGCTACATAGTGAGAATCTGTCTCAAAAAAACAAACCAACAGGCCGGGCCGTGGTGCCTTTAATCCCAGCACTCAGGAGGCAGAGGCAGGCGGATCTCTGTGAGTTCCAGGACAGCCTGGTCTACAGAGTGAGTTCCAGGACAGGCACCAAAGCTACTCAGGGAAACCCTGTCTCAAAAAAACCAAAAACAAACAAAAGGGGGGAATGGGTCAGGAGGTGACCTGGGGAACACAGCTCTGTGGTCAAAGTGCTTACAGAGTACAGATCCCCAGAACCACACAAATAAACAAATGAGTGGTAAATGGGCACAGCAGCACACATGTAATTTCAGCCTCAAAAACCGGAGACTAGAAATAGTCCCAGAGCAAGCTAGCTATGAGCTCTGGGTTTGACTAAGAGAACTTGCCTCAAATATTAAGGTGGAAGAATGATTAGGAAGATTCCAGATATCAATATGCATATATGCTCACTAACATGTAAATGTCAACATACATACAGCATACACAAAGAGAAAAATACTCTTTAAAAATATAGGCCGGTGGTGGTGGCGGCGGCGGCGGCGGCGGCGGCGGCGGCGCACGCCGGTAGGATTTGCTGAAGGAGGCGGAGGCAGGAGGATCACGAGTTCGAGGCCAGCCTGAGCTACACATTTTTGGCTGGGCGGTGGTGGCTCACGCCTTTAATCCCAGCACTTGGGAGACAGAGCCAAGCGGATCTCTTTGAGTTCGAGGCCAGCCTGGGCTACCAAGTGAGTTCCAGGAAAGGCGCAAAGCTACACAGAGAAACCCTGTCTCGAAAAACCAAAAGAAAAAAGAAAAAAAAAAAAATATATAGACACATAGATTCAAAACAGAATTATTCATAAAACCTAAAAAGTCTAAACAACCCAAATGCTGATCAGTTAATAGACAAAATGTAGTATGTTCATACAGGCTATTACTAATCCATTAAAAAGTAATGAACTATTGATACGTCCTACATCATGTAAGAGTGTACTCTACAGGACACAGAAAACCATCCACTCTATGATTCCATTAAAATGTTCAAAACAGCTAGGCAGTGGTGGCACACACCTTTAATCCCAGCACTCAGTGGACAGAGGCAGGCGGATCTCTGAGTTTAAGGCCAGCCTGGTCTACAGGAGGGTTCCAGGACAGCCAAGGCTACACAGAGAAACCCTGTCTTGGGGGAGAGGAAAAGGAAAGGGGGTGAGGGAGAGAACTCTCAAAACTCAACAGTAAGCAAGCAAATTATTCTGACTGAACAAAAGATATCAAAGCATTTCACCAAAAAAAAGTGTGAGCAGAAGAAAAACATGGAAAGATGTCCAAAACCATCAGCCATCACAGAAGCACTAACACACACACACACACACACACACACACACACACACACACACACCACACAACTCGGCGATCTCAGAACCATCAGCCATCACAGAAGCACTAACACACACGCACACAGCACACAACTCGACGATCGACGATCTTACCTTTTGATATTTAAGAAAAAAAGGAAAACTTTTATTTACACAAAATCTTCACATTTCCTGTACAAATGTTCGCCAGCCCTAGGTTTACAACAGAAAACTCTGAACATCCCTCAGGCTGGAGGGACGGCTCAGCCGATAAGAGCACTGGCTCCGTAAGCACAAAGACCCGAGTTCAAGTCTCCAGAACTCACATGAAAGAAAGTCAGGTGGGCCTGCAATCCCAGCACTGGGAGCGGGTGGACAAAGGACTGCGGGCCGCCAGCCGAGCTCCGGGTTCACCAAGAGACCCTGTCTCACCGAAACAGGACAAAGAGTAGCAAGAGTCCTCCTCTGGCCTCCACACGTCCACACATGCACATACACCGCACACAACCAGTTCATATGGTGAAAGGTCAAACAAAGTATCAGAACTTACCACTACATACCATTCTGGAAATGGCAAAACCATAGAGCTAGGGAACAGGCTGCCAGGAGTCAGAGAGCAACATTGTGAAGGGACTGTCACAGGGTGTGGCAAGAGGGGTGGCCTTTGTGATAACTCAAGTTTGTATCTTCATTGTAGTAGCTACATAAAAATTTTTTAAAGATTTATTTATTTATTATGTATACAGCATGTATGCCTGCATACCAGAAGAGGGCGCCAGATCTCATTACAGATGGTTGTGAGCCACCATGTGGTTGCTGGAAATTGAACTCAGGACCTTTGAAAGAGCAGTCAGTGCTCTTAACCACTGAGCCATCTCTCCAGCCCAGCTACATAAATTTCTACATGAGAAGAAAAATGGCACAAAATTATATATTCACTATTAGTGTAGGTCTCAGAATTGTAGAAACTGAATTTAGTAGTCTTATTAACCATAAAGTAGCATGTCAATTTTCTGGGTTTGGTGACTTATTATAAGATGTCTGGATGAAGAAAGCACAGCATTCTTTTTTATTTATTTATTTTTTTCTGGCATGAACCAAATGGCAACCATTGCTGCTTGACAAACTTCTCCAGTACTTTTTTACTTTTATCTTTAATGAATTTTTAATTCTCACTGTTAATGCCTTTCCCTTTGGGAAATTTTGTGTGGGTTTTGGTAAAGGGTGAAAATATGTAGAATGGCTGGCTCTCTAAACAAAATAATTCTTTTGGAAAAAAATCCCCACCACTGTGGACCCAGGAATGAATTCCATAGTGTCCTCCTAATTACACCAAGAACAGGAACGGTAGAGGTTTACTGGACACACCTGATCCCAAGGATGAAAGGCCTACGATCCAGAGCTGAGGCCATTAAGGGCAAGAGTTCAGTTCATAAACACAGAGAAATCCGAATGGTATGGTATAACGAGAAAAGAGTAAGACGTCAGGCCCTTCCCTTTTGGGAGCATATAAGGGAACGGGTCCGTGTAGTAAGGCCTGTAGCGAGGCAACTGTAATATAGTGCCTGTTCCCCAGAAGTCCCTTTCCTAAGGTCAGGCATTTGGATAAGAGTCTCCATTCCTTTGGGGGCTTGAGGAAAGTTCCTGCTTGCTGAAGCAGTCATTCTTATCTCTAGCAAGAGGAACTTAGGGCCTTTCATTAACAGATGAGTGGTGCCTACTGTCAAGGTCAAAGCTAGTTTCTTCCACCCCGATCTCAAGCCACACTCCCAGCTCAGATGACCCTTGTCTTCCATTTAATCCTATGAGCAGCTATACAGTATATAAAGTGTAGTCTCGTTTCAATTAAATGCTGCTGGCAGCCATCCTGATTCACCCTCAGATCCATCTCCTCCTCCTTCCCCACACCACCACCACGGACTCCACACATCCTCTTTGGTAGCTGAACTCCCCTGCCAAAGCAGATCTCTAGCATTTTTCTTCTCTCCCCGCCCCCCACAGGGTCTGGCATGAAATTGCTATGTAGACCAGGTTGCTCTCTAACTCACAGAGATATGTGTACTTCTGCCTCCTGAGTGCTGGGATACAGGTGTGGACTACCACACCCAGTTACACAGCCTTCTATACTAATTTTGCCACTTCCTGTAATTTTTCAAAATAAAGTTATTCTAAAAGTAACAGGAGCCGTGGGACCAGCAGGCTCGGCGAGTGAAGGTACTTGGCACGTAAAAGCAAGTTTTTACTGACTTTTTTTGTTTTAAACGGACCCGAGTTTGATCCTTG